>NC_081570.1:18643004-18683240 GCF_022355385.1 Mustela nigripes
GGGGGGGGGGGGGGGGGGGGGGGGGGGGGGGGGGGGGGGGGGGGGCGCTCTGGCTGGCAGATCAGTTCCCTGCTCTCCCCAGGCAGGAGGACCAGGCAGGAATCAATAGGAATTGAAAACCTCTGAAGGGAGCATGGAGGAGGACAAAGAGACCCGGAAGTGTGTTGTCAGCACAATTTAGGGCTAATACTCAAGTTTGTTTTTCTTTTCATCAAATCTGAAAGGCAGTTTGAAATCCACGGCTCCTGTTTTGTTTTGTTTTTTAATGACTGGATAAAAGCACAATTGCATTTTCTCCCCCAATAACTTTGAATTCTGGGAATAGACCATGTGGGGATAATTGCTGTTGTCTAATCCTGCCGATGGCCAAGCAGATGATTGGGGCAGAGAGGAAGGGAGCCACAGTGGCGGAGGCCCTCTTGCCTGCTCCTTACCCAGCCAGCACCGCTCAGCTCCCCAAATAACACTGTTCCTAAAATAGCAGTTGCCCAGAAATGCATCTGGATGTCTTTTTGCAATAAGTAACCGATAGTGCTGTTGGGGACAGGCAGAGTTGGGATTATTTAAGTCTTAATTCAGTTCTGCAACTTTGTATCAAGGACCTACTGTGTGCCAGGCTCCCAGCTGGGGATGGAGCCAGGAAGAGGGTGCAAAACGAGCAGGATGCCATGAGCTGGTTGGAGAGAAGACCAGGGCCATCTGCCCATGCTGCCAGGCAGGACACGTGCCTGAGTGACTTGGCTGCAGGAGCGGGTGGCAGTACCCAAGGAGAGCTGCCGAGCAAGTTCCTGAAACTATTCGAAAAGTTCCCATAACGTTCCCCACATTTCAGTGCCGGCAGATGACAAGGCTGGTGCATTTGAGAGGAGTCATATGGGAGGGGGCAGAGTTGTTGGCGGTAGAGTTTGCCAAGTGTCAATGAGGTCTCTCTTACAGGTGGGGCAGCAGCACGGGCCGAGCCTAGGAGGTCACGCTGGGTAGAGCATGGGTGCTGAGACAGAGGTGGGGGCACTGCACGGGGTGGAAGGAAGCAGGTTTGGAGGGAAGAGACCTGGTGCCGGCATCCAGCACCCAGCACCCAAGATGCCCCCCGTACAGGGCTGACTTCTTCATTAGACACAGTGCCTACAGCTCATAGAAGTATTGTAATTTTAATTTCTCTTAAAATCAGAAGACAAAAATATAATAATGAACCTAGCCTGGGTTATATTCATTTTTATACAAATGCAATTGTAAAAGATTTTTTAGATTTTATTTATTTATTTGAGAGATAACTGGAGAGAATGCGAGCTGGGGGTGGTGGGAGAGGGGTTAGAAGGAGAGAGAGAAGCAGACTCTCCGCAGAGCAATGAGCCCAAGTGGGACTTGATCCCGGGACCCAGCGATCATGACCTGAGCCAAGGGCAAACAGTTAGCTGACTGAGCCATCCAGGTGCCTCTAAAAGATCATTTTTAATATATTTTTTATGAAGTTGGGGCCCACAAAAGTCATAATGTAGCTCTGTTTCTGTGTCCTTTGCCAGGGGAGGGTCCCGAAAGCCTGCTACCACTCGGACTTGGTGGGAAGAATTCCTTCCTTCTCATTTTTGTTTTGAAAGCTGGCGCAGAAACAACTCAGGGGCGGGGGCCGGAAGGGCGTGTCCCCAGGTGCCCACCTTCTCAAGTTTCATGTCTCCCCCCCCCCCCCCCCCCGTACCTCTTTGAAGTAGGTGTTGTGATGAGGAGCACACTGAGATTTTGAACTTGCCCAAGCCTGCAAAGAGCTGGAGCTGCAGCTCCAACCCAGGCTTGCCTGCCTCCAAAGCCGGCACGTCCGGTTTCCTCTGCCGCTGGAACTGTGAACCCCCTGCGGCCAGGACTTCCGCATAATCTGCCCTGTGGGTCCCTGGTGTGGCACCGACCCAGCCAGTGCTTTAGCGGTATCCAGTGGTAACGGTGAATGCAAAGAAGGGTCCGTGTGTGTGCACCAATTAGAAGTGATGAGGGCAGTTCTATTTTCAACTTTTTGAGGAACCTCCATGCTGTTTTCCAGAGTGGCTGCACCAGCTTGCATTCCCTCCAACAGTGGAGGAGGGTTCCCCTTTCTCCGCATCCTTGCCAGCATCTGTCATTTCCTGACTTGTTGATTTTAGCCATTCTGACTGGTGTGAGGTGATATCTCATTGTGGTTTTGATTTGTATTTCCCTGATGCCGAGTGATACAGAGCACTTTTTCATGTGTCTGTTGGCCATCTGGATGTCTTCTTTGCAGAAAGAACTGCCCTACGACCCAGCAATTGCACTACTGGGTATTTACCCTAAAGATACAAACGTAGTGATCCAAAGGGGCACGTGCACCCGAATGTTTATAGCAGCAATGTCCACAATAGCCAAACTATGGAAAGAACCTAGATGTCCATCAACAGATGAATGGATCAAGAAGATGTGGTATATATACACAATGGAATACTATGCAGCCATCAAAAGAAATGAAATCTTGCCATTTGCGACAACATGGATGGAACTAGAGCGTATCATGCTTAGCGAAATAAGCAGAGAAAGACAACTATCATATGATCTCCCTGATATGAGGAAGTGGTGATGCAACATGGGGGCTTAAGTGGGTAGAAGAAGAATCAATGAAACAAGGTGGAATTGGGAGGGAGACAAACCATAAGTGACTCTTAATCTCACAAAACAAACTGAGGGTTGCTGGGGGGCGGGGATTGGGAGAAGGGGATGGGATTATGGACATTGGGGAGGGTATGTGCTTTGGTGAGTGCTGTGAAGTGTGTAAACCTGGTGATTCACAGACCTTACCCCTGGGGATAAAAATATATGTTTATAAAAAATTAAAAATTAAAAAAAAAAAAAGAAGAAGTGATGAGGGAGCAGAAGGCTAGCTCAGGACAAAGCACGAGTTGACGCCCTGTAGCCTCCTGCCCACCCCCTGCCCCACTCCTGAGTGGGATCTGTGTGACATTCCTCCACGAAGTTCCCAACTGGCTTAATGTTAATGCCTTTCTAGAGGGAAGAACAACCTTAGCTTGATAATAGCAAGGCCTCTAGTATCTTGTAAGTTCTCCTTATCATATGAAAATTCTTTTGAAAACCTCCCTTTTTCCTTATCTCCTTCAGCTCCAAAGTATACAGTCAGCCATTCTGCATAACCCCAGTGTGTCTCTTTCTGCCCTTGGGTCCTGTCCTGTGCTTTAATAAAACCACCTTTAAAAAAAAGGAGAGAGAGATTTTATTTATTTATTTGAGAGAAACCGACAGAAAGCGAAGGAGCTGGGAGGAGAGGGAGAAGCAGGCTCCCTGCTGAGCAAGGAGCCCGAAATGGGACTCGATCCCAGAACTCTGGGATCATGACCTGACCGAGCCATCCAGGTGCCCCTAATAATACCACCTTTTTGCACCAAAGACGTCTCAAGAATTCTTTCTCGGCCTTTGGCTCCAGACCTCACTCCACCAAACCTCACCTATATCCCAAAACTACATCAGAAGGAGGTTGTGACATTTTTTTTTAAAAGATTTTTATTTAGGGCGCCTGGGTGGCTCAGTGGGTTGGGCCACTGCCTTCGGCTCGGGTCATGATCTCAGGGTCCTGGGATCGAGTCCCGCATCGGGCTCTCTGCTCAGCAGGGAGCCTGCTTCCTTCTCTCTCTCTCTCTGCCTGCCTCTCAGTGTACTTGTGATTTCTCTCTGTCAAATAAACAAATAAAATCTTAAAAAATAAATAAATAAATAAATAAATTAAAAAAAAAAAAGATTTTTATTTATTTATTTGGCAGACAGAGATCAGAAGTAGGCAGAGAGAGAGGAGGAAGCAGGCTCCCTGCTGAGCAGAGAGCTAGATGCGGGGCTCCTGGGATCATTACTTGAGCCAAAGGTGGAGACTTTAACCCACTGAGCCACCTAGGCACCCAAGGCTGTGACATTCTTATTTTGAAACTGCTCAGCCTTTGTCCATTATATCCCTCTACCCTGCATTAAAAGGAAAGCCAAAGTATTTACAGATCTTTCCCAAACTAAGGAGGACAAAATCCCAGATAGCCCAGGTGAGGCTATTTACCTGACTCTCCAAAGTCTAAGGGGCTGTCACAGGGGTCTGGCTGGACTGGGAAAAGCTGCTGCTCCTGTTCTTGCCACATCTGGAAGTGGGGTCCTTCTTACCACCTGCAGCATGGCTTTATCTGAAGGACCTTGAACTCCACAGACATAAACTGTGCCCTGACCAGGGTATACATCCAAAAGTGGGTCCCTTGGCAAATGACAGATACCCTCTAGGCTCCCCCAGGCTCCAGAGGTCAGGATGCAAAGCTGGGCAGAGACCACTCCCCAGAAACATCCCAGACCCTGCAGCTCAATCCACCTACTAGAGACAAGGCAAAACCCCTGAGGCAGGGTTCTGGTGGCTTGAGACAAGTTTGCCAGTTGGATAGGAACAGAGGGCTTCGGCTCCATTTCCTAGTTGTGTGGCCTTGGGCAAGTGAATTAACCTCTTTGTGCCATAGTTTCCTCTCCTGGAAAAAAAATAATAATACCTATTTCATAGAGTGGTTGTGAGAATTCAAATTAGTACATGTGAAGGGCTTAGAGCAGCACCAGTAAATAGTGGAGGCTGCCATTATCATGGGTGCCATCATCATCTTTAACATCAGTATTGTCAAAGCTGTCCAGGGAAGCAGTGATTCTCTGTGTAACCTTGGACAATGCATTTTTCCCACCCTCCCTGGGACAGTCTCACTATCCATAAGATGAGCAGCTTGGGACCATTTATGGCTCTTAAACAAGGAAAGATATCAGAACTACCTACTGGACATTTGCAGACATGGATTTGCAGGTTCCATCTCCAGAAATTCTTATTCAGTAGAATTAGTAGCTGGACCAGGGATCTGTGTTAAAAATAGAATCTGCTGGGGCACCTGGGTGGCTCAGTGGGTGAAGCCCCCTGCCTTCGGCTCAGGTCATGGTCCTGGGGTCCTGGGATTGAGCCCCGCATCAGGCTCTCTGCTCGGTGAGGACCTGCTTCCTCCTCTCTCTCTCTGCGTGCCTCTCTGCCTACTTGAGATCTCTGCCTGTCAAGTAAATAAATTAAATCTTAAAAAAAAAAAAAATACATAGTTTGTCGGTGGTTCTGATGCACAGCATGGGTTAGGACACACAGGACTCTCCCGGGCCTGAAGTCTGTCCTTCCTGAAGTGGTTGGTCCCCCAGCCGCAGCCCTGTTAGCCCAGGTGGTGCCTTTGGCAAGAGTGAGCCCCCTCGGGTGTTGCCGTGTAGGCAGGTCCCACACAGTCTGAGTGGCAGGCAGTTCAGTTCAAGTTCAACAGGAGGGCTGCAGGGGCCTGGGCCGCTGTGGGAGCGATCAGCCTGTCTAGGGGTTTTCCTTCAGCAGGTGTTCGATGAGCGTAACATTGGTAAATGGCAGGCACAGCCGTTGTGTGAAGGGGTACCTTCCAGCCATGTAGTCCTTGGGGGCTAATTCTCAGGGGATGTGGGCTATTCTTGGTATAACTTTGAACTGTTTCTGAAGTGTGGTTGAGATGGGGCAGGGAGTGTGGCCCTAGGTCAGCCCCGAATTCCCGCATCTCCAGGGAGAGGACTGTGGATGCTGTTGATAAGAAAGCCTCAAAGGAGCTTTATTATCACACCTGACCCGTCTTTTTGGGCGCTGGTGGACCCCTGATCCCTGCCTTCCCCTGCTGGAGCTCACTGTCCTGCCTGGCCAGGAGAGTAGGAAATCTCAGCCCCTGTCTGTCTCACACAGCCAAGTGGCCTATCTGGATCAGCCATCCCCATTATCTTTTTTCCTGCCTCCAAGCAAGTTAGATTCCTGTTTTTCTCTTTGGAGAACACAGCCCTGCCTTAGAAGCTGCTTCCTGAAGACAGGCACAGACCCTTACATCCAGCGTTGGCACCGGCCACCATGCAGGTGCTGGGAATGGGCCAGCGCATCAATCCATCCGACTCCTGTCGCGAGACCCCGTCCCAGGGCAGCGGGGCTGTGCAGTCCCCGGTGTGGGCACAAGCTTGCTAAGGACTCTCGGTAGCTGGGATAGCTTACACAGTCAACTGCTTCGATCTGGCACGTGTCTGGAGGTGCTGAGTCAGCATCTTGTCCACTTCAGCACAGCTGACAAAGTTATGACATGAAGAATGTTTAGACTTTGCAGTTTTCCCTGACCTGCAGCTGATCCTGTGAAAACGTCCCTCCTCCTTCCAGAAAGCTGATTTGTGCCCCGTGTTTTCTCAGCACAGCAGGAAGGGTCTCTTGGAGAGGTGTAAAACAGGAATCTGCTGTCATTCTGATACCCTGATTTTGTGTCCCCTGAGAGGAAGGCACGTTTCATGTCTGGTTTGTTGCTGTCAAGGTTGGTGTCCCATGGGATGGAGTGACGGGGAAGAAAGGCTGCAGACACTTTTGTTTGTAAACTACTCTTAGACATTAAACCTCGAAATGTGGGATTTTTTCCTCTTCTTAAGGCTGCCATTCTGGGTGTCTCTTCTTAGTTGGAGAGTGATGAAGTTTGAACAAATACCTTTATCCATGTTGGAATTACCTGAGTGTGAAAATCCTTTTCTACCCTTATCTATTTTTTTTTCCTTTTTTCGAAAAATGATAAACATGCCCATTGTAGAGAAATGAGAAATTACAAGTAAGAACCAGAAAGAAAAACTCCTGAAGCCCCAGCACCCAGACACCCCATAGTGTCCCAAGTGAGGAAAGAAGGGAGTGTCTGTCTCTGCTCAACTCACAGGCCAGCCTGTGGGCTGAGCTGAGCCAGCTGTGCTGGGAGACCCTGGGCTCTTCTGAGAGCAGTTTCTCTCAGGGGCTGGACTCTGGCTGAGGGGAATCCTCATGGGGAATCCTCATGGGCCACTCTGTGGACAGGGGGTACACATAAGGCAGCCTGAACCCTTGATCGAGAGTACAGTGGGAGAAAAAGGCTGTGAGCAAGAGGCAGATTCCAGGCTGGGGGCCATGGAGGTTTGCTGCTAGACCGGGCAAGTCCAAGGCCAGAGCCCAGAAGGTACGGCCTGTTTTGCAGTTCACTCACCAGTGAACTCTAGGACAGGCTTCTGGCCCTGGGGTGAGACCGGGGTGCTCTTCTCATGACCCTCACTTTGCCTGACTCATCCGTTTGGGGATAACCAGATTCTAGCTGCCTCAGTCCTTGAGGCTCTGCCCTGGAGCTGGGGCACAGGATGTGGCTGGTCGTGTCACATAGGCAGATCAAAGCACAGCATCCCCAACGAGCAGAGAGGTTCAAGGATTCCCGGCTTGGCCACCTTGCAGGGCAAGGATGTCTTGGCCCAGCAGAAGCGCCTGACGGGGAGGGTTTGCCCTCCCCTCAGCCCAGCCAGCTCTTCTTGATTTATCCGTGGGCTGAGCTTGATGATCCAGACTCATATTCATTCAAATAATCACACGAGTTATTTCTGCAATTTAGGTCTTCGAATAAGTGTACTTGGTTGCTGAATATGTGATCAACCACAGATTTCTCATTCTTTAAAACCCAAGGAGCGGAAATGCCAATATAGAAAAGCCATCCTAGAATGGCAGAGATTTCCAAAGCAAGAAAATCAGGCTGCTCATAGCTCAGGCCCCTGAACCTCCCACTCCGCTGCCCCTGGCCCCATCAGTGTTCCTTATAGACCCCAGATTGAGGGGCTTTATCTGTAAAAGCCCCTGGGGCAATGACAATCAATGGAAAATCAGCTCACATTCTTTTTACTAAACCAGAGAACTGGTTTGCCTCTGAAGTAACATGATCTGGAGGAGAAAATGCATTTGAGGGTGTAGGTCGACTGGGAAAAGCTACTGTGGCTTTGAGGTCGAAAAGGTCTGTATCTGCTCTTGCTACCCGGGCTCCACTGTAACCTTGAACAGATTCACCTCTCCTTCCTCCTCAGCACAGCTGTCCCCATCGGGGGCCCCTGGAACAAGGAAACAGTCCCTGGACAGGACTTACCATTCATTCATTCTTGCACTTGTTTATTCAACGAGCTGTCGGTGAACTCCTCCAGAGTCCCAGCTGCTGTATGAGATGCAGCGATTTCAGAGAGGAAGCCGACCTGGGCTCTGCCCTTTTGTTGCTCCTAATCTCATGGGGAAGAGAGCTGCAAACAGGTAGGATGCAGGTGTGGGGAAACTGGGACTGGAGGAGAAAGGAGGTGCCTCCAATCCCTGCCCCAGCATGGGTGCAGGCACCTGTTTCCCATCTTCAGGTGACTGGGATAGGCCATGTCAGAGTCTCAGACCAGCCGTGGAGGAGAGGATGTTCCTGTTCCTTTCTCATGAACCTCTCAGAAGCTGCAAACTGCGATGGGCCAGGGCTTGACTGATGGGAAAGGTGTCCTCTTGACAGCTACACTCTGTACCCCATTTGGATTCTTCCTGGTTTCCCAGGGCCAGTAACACTAACTCATACCCCAAAGCACAGAAGGGATGAAGTTCTCCAGCCCAAATAGATATTTGGGGACAGAATCCACGAGGAGGGCCTAAGACACACTAGAGCCATAATTCCAGGACAGCCTTGCATCCTTCTAGAATGACAGCCTTATCTGGTTTGACATCAAAATTTATATGGTTAATAGCAAAACAAAACCACTAGAATGACACAAGTGGCTCTTTTTCATGGTGGTCCTTTGGACAAGCTGGCTCACGATCCCTGATGTTGCCCAGCCTCGAGCAGCACTGGTCTCCCATCTGAGAAGTGCCTTTCAGGAACCAGTGCCTGAACCATGCAGTATTAGGTCCTACTGATTCGTTGTCACTCACCAGACTGGGACCCCAGTAAACTCTGTTTCTAGAAAGTTGGGACTGTCTGCTGCTGTGCAGATTCAAAACATGGGTTTGATTTTTGCTTTGCCATTTGTTACTATTAGTACATTGGGCAAATCACCCGGCTTCTGTGGATTTGGTTCTTCCTCTGTAAAATGGGTGCAGTACCATCTCACCTAGTTGTGGGGAAACGACACACAAAATCTCCCCCACATCATATTTATGAGAGGATACAAGATAAACAGTGGAAAGAGCCCTGGATTGAGTCAGGCAGGAAGCCTGTGTGAGCCTACGCCAGGGATTCACCTCTCAGACCTCAGTGGGCTATTTCCCAAGTCTGGCCAGCCTCAAAGGATTAGGGTTAGAAGGATCAAATAAGAAGAATCGTCTGATGGTATTTTTAAAATACAAAATGTTGGACAACTGCTTGCAGTGGTGGGAGTTCATCTCAAGTCGGTATCAAGGGGCCGCTGCCTTGGAAGGTATCTGAGAAAGTCCCAGGAGAACTTCACATTCAGTTCCAAATGGGGCTTGGGCATTTGCATTCTCCTGAGCCTAGGGGAGTGAGAGTCTGTAGGTCTGCCCAGCTGAAACGCAGCCAGTGACCCCCTGGACTGAGTAACCCCAGGGCACTAAGCAATGGAGGGCCGAACTGAGTAGACCATCTTGCCCCCACCAGATGGCACCTGCCTTAGTCAGTCGGGGCTGCTATAGCAAAAATGCCACAGGCTGGGTAGCTTACAGAGAAAACATTTATTTCTCACACTTCTGGAAGCTGGGAAGTCCAAGATTAAAGTGCCAGCAGATTCATTGTCTGCTTGATGGCTGGCTTCCTGGTTCATAAGCAGCTGTCTTCTCTCTGTGTCCTCACGTGGTAGGAGGGAGCGGGCTCTCCGGGAACCCTTTCTAAGGACACTCATCCCATCCATGAGGGCTCTACCCCCATGACCTCATCACTTTCCAAATCCCCACCTCCTAGTATGGTCACATTGGGAATTAGGATTTCAGCATAAGAAATTTGGGGGGATATACACGTTTGGTCTCTTAACAGGGAAAATCCTTAGGCTCCCACGTGCCAGGGAGGGAACAGGCTGTCCCACTTGAGAAAGGAAAGTCAGGTATGATGGCCGTCCCTGTGGCTTTGGTTGTTCTAAGATGGTGAGGCTAGGATGGTAAGTGACATTTCTTGCTCTCAAAGAGGGACATCTGGGGACCTGGCAGGCTGGTTGAGTTTAGAAAAGTCCAGTAGGACCATCTGCTTACATTGCTGCCCTAGAAGCTCCAGGCTCTCAATGCCAGCATAGAGCAGGTGCTCAGCGAAGTCTGCAGAAGCCGTGACTGGGTCCTGTAGGCAGTAACAGTGCTGGATCAGACTGGTGCTCCAAAAGCTCAAGATATTTCTTGTTCAGTCCACCTCTAAATGCGCGCTTATAAACCACGACTCTGTGAGGCCTCTTCAGTTGTGTTCCTCGATCACACACGACTGAGCACATCGGTTGCAACAAATGTCCTTTCAAGTACTAGATCCTGGGATCTGGTGAGAGGGTTGGGGAGACAGTGCATGACGGGCTAAACGGTAGAGAGAACAGAGCCGAGTGAGCATGGTCTGTGCTCCCCACCGGCTTGCGTCAGGCAGCTGGGGTGATGCCTGCTCACCTCTCCCCAGCTGTACTAACCTGGGGCAGATCCGTCCCACCAAGGCTCGGTTTCCCCATCTGTAAGATGGGGTTGGTAACTGCAGTGATGTATGCAGCAGGCATGGCCTACAGCGGTGCTCACCGAGCGGTACTCATTCCTCTGCGTGCTGGCTCTCCAATAGCAGCGGGCACCAAAGGTTTACGAACAATTTGTGGGAGGAGAATTTGATAATAACAGCGAACAGTCGTTGAACGTTGAACAGATTTACTACGTGTCAAATGCTGTTCCAAATGCCTTTCAGAGATTACTTTTAATATTTAAGGTCTTACTGGTTTCCGTTAATTTTTTGCAAATCGAGAAAAGGCCCTTTGGTTTGATTTTCATGGCAGAGCACATGGTTACAAGGTACAGGAACCCAGTGGCTTTCCAGGAACATGACACTAGAACCTCAGAGGTATGACACCTGCTTTGCCTCCACGTGGGGGCTGATGACTTTCATGTACCTGCTTCTGCCTTCTGCTCAGATCCTGAGGGTTAATAAGTTAGAAAGATGGAAGATATGGCTTCTTGAAGAACGATCAGTGTTCAGTAGAGTTGAAAGGCCCTGGGTGAGTGGTTCTCATACTTGGATTCTTGTCACCAGCCCATGCAGTTTTAGGGAAGATCTCTCCCTTCTCTGGACCTCAGAGTACCCACCTGTTTGGAATGTTGAACTCAGTGTATCGGTTAGCTATTGTATAACGAACCATCCCACAACTGAGTGATATAAAACAAAACCCATGTGTTATTTCTCATGTGTCTGCAGGCACCTGGTAGCTCACCTGGGGGCCAGCTGGTCTAGGATGGCCTCGGTGGGATGACCTAGCTTTGCTGCATGTGGCCCCAGACTTCTCATGGCAGGCACGGGGTCTGAAAGAGCAGGTGGAAGCCTGCATGTCCTCTTAGACCCTGGCTCAGAACCAGCACACTGTCCCTTTCTTCACATTCTTTGGTCAAGCAAGTTAAAAGCCCAGCCTAGATACAAGTGCTGAGGAAATAGGACTCCATCTCTTGATGGGTGCGGCGGGGAAGTCACGGAGCCGAAGGCGTGGGTACAGAGAAGGGGGAGTGCTTCTGCGATCCAGGGCACTCAGAGTCCTTCCTACTGTAACACTTCTGAAGTCACACAGCTCCTGGGTCTCCGTGGGAGAACAAAGGTAGGATCCCTGTCATCTCAGGCCCAGGCCAGTGCGTCTTTCCTGGATTTGAGATCAGCTGACCAGGCACCCAGTCACTGTTGGTGCACGGCTTAGATCCAGATGGACAGAATTAGAGACACGGATTTAGGGGCACCTGGGTGGCTCAGTGGGTTAAAGCCTCTGCCTTCGGCTCGGGTCATGGTCCCAGGGTCCTGGGATCGAGCCCCACATGGGGCTTTCTGTTTCACAGGGAGCCTGCGTCTCTGCCTACTTGTGATCTCTGTCTGTCAAATAAACAAATAAAAAAACTTTAAAAACAACAACAACAACACAGATTTATTCAGCTACTCCTTCTGCATTTATGAAGCACCCTTCATGAGCCCGCTACTGAGCTAAGCCCAGATTTCAAGATGTACTCAGGCCTTGAGCATAGCAGACAGGGCATTGCGATGCAGCAGACGCGAGTGTTTGTGGAGTCACAGAGAAGGCGGCCCTGGCTTTGTTTTCATTTGGAGCTAGAGAGCTCCCTGCAGTTCAGCCTTCCTTCAGGCCAATTCTGAGGCAGATCCATGGGCCTCTTTTTAGACCACAAACAAATCAGGGGGCCTTAGGGCCCGACAGTTCCACTGAAACTCCGTGACTTGGAGTTAGACAGCCCCATCCAAACCCTTCCAGCACTGGGCAGGCAGGAAGTGGAAAAATAGAACAAGGTGTCCAAGGCCTGCGTGTGAATTTGATTAGCCTCCTCCTGTGTTCCAGGACTGTCTCTGTCTTCTATTTGCAGCCGCAGACCGAGCCTACATGTTACTCAGTGCTTGCAAGCAACCAAGCTTCTGAGGGAGTTATATAAACCTTTGTGTTTCCCATAGCCCCTCCTCAAATATATACCCAGCTGGCATTTTTCCTTAAATATCACTCATTTTTAAAAGGGGAAAAAAATGTTGGTGGTGCTGAAATAGATCGCACTTTAAAATGCAGAGTAGCAGAAGAGTCCGTTCAAATTATTCTCTTAATAGAGTTCTTCAGAGAGAGGAAGTGATGGGGGAACATAATCACTTCTTTTGTCGTTGGAGCAAAATCTAAGGACTGCAGTCCATTTGTCTGCAAATGTGTCTCTTCAGTACAAATTGCAGCAAGCAATCCATTCCCAGGGTAAATGGTCTTTAATTAAAGTCAGTCAGTTGTCTTGGGTGGGTGGGGGGAAAGAGGGTTGTTTGAAACCCAAACCAATATAAATCTCCTTCCCCTTAAAAATAAAAAAGAATTTTTTAATTACTTTTTCCCCCTGATTTGATAATTAGGGAGAAGCTTTTTTGATAAGTAAAACTATTCTGGCTCTATTTGTGAATAAAAATTTTGATAGCAAGGCCTCAGAAAAGCAGTATAAGAATTTCTGTAGCAATCCTGGTAAAAACACGTCCTCGAGCATTGATTTTTGTAGCTGAAGTGCATTATGTGTTTTGCATGAGCTTTTGAAAGCTTAGATAAATGAGGTGGCTCAGAAAGCAGATAAAAAAATGGAAGGAAATTATACTGATCCAAAAGAAGATAAATGTCCACTAATTCCCAGATTAACATTTTAGACTCCTGTGTTTTTATAGGGGAATTTTTGCAATGCTGATAATGTGAGATTGGTTTACAGTGTCACATACCAGGTAGAATCAACAAGGCCTTGTTTGAGTTCTCAGAGTCAGCTATACTCAAAAGGAAGTAGAGTTAATGCAGCAACCTGGTAGTGCCCTGGCACCTGTGTTAGAACAGAACACTATCCCCAAGATGGTGTGTTTTAGGGGAGACATTGACCCTCAAGTTCAACTATGTTTGCACTCTTGAGTTGCAAAAAAAAAAAAAAAAAAAAAAGACTCAAGCCTGTTTGGTTTAAGCTCAAAGGAATTTACTAGATCAACTGATTGAAATCACTAGGATTGGCCTTCAGGCACAGCTGGATCCAGGCATCAGATGGCATCATTAAAACTCAGTTTTTCCTTCTCTGCCCCTGTGATCTACTTTCTCAGTTTGGTTATACTACTTTAGCTTCCACCCACCTAATCTGTGCATGGCATAAAAGTGCCATTTTCTTAAGTGTTTCAGGATGTCCCAAGATTAGCTCTGATAAGCTTTAGTTGGACCCATGGCTCTGTCTGTCCCTGACTAATCCTTATTTCCAGAGAAGTAAAAGGTGTGGACTGGCTGGAGTCTGGATCACATAACCATCCCATTGCTAAGGGTCTGGACGGTCCCTCCCCAAGAAGGACATGGATTAGGAGTGAGGGAGGAAAGGAAGTATCCGGAGGGTGAAGGCTGTATGCAAACTGACCTTTGTGAAACCTCAGACTTCGGCTCTATCAGCTTTTCATTCTTTCTTTACACAAATACCTGAGATCCAACAGCCATCTTCTGGAGCTAGACACAAGGATTACAGTGGTAGCCAGGAGGGTCCAGGCCCTGCCTGCAGAGACCAAGCTCAGTGTGTCTTGTGTGTGTTAGTTAACTTGGGCTGCTGTAACAACATACCATGGACTGGTGGCTTAAACAGCAGAAATTTATTTCCCACAGTTCTGGAGACTAGAAGTCCAAGATCAAGGTGCCAGCAACATGGGCTTCATTCTGACACCTCTTCTCTTGGCTTGTAGGCCACTGCGATGATGCTGTGTGCTCACATCTCACGTGACTTCTTTGTATCCATGTCAGGGGAGGGACAGAGACAGAAGTACAGCATGCTCTCTAGTATCTCTTCTTATGGCAATACTAATCCCATCAGAGGGTCCTACCTTCAAGACTTGTCTAACCCTAGTTATCTCCCAGAGGCCTCCTCTCCAAATGCCGTCCTTTAGGGGTTAGGATTTCAACATATCAATTTTGGGGAGACACAAACATTCAGTCTATAACATCATGCTGGAACTTGAATCATGGTCTTCCAGCCAACTCGATGTTTTCCCTGAGAACCTGCTGGGTTCCAGCCCTGGGAACAGTAAGATGGGGAGCACTGGGGCCCTGTCCCCAAGCAGTGTAGACAAATCCTGCTGGTGGTGGTGTCTGGGAGAGCCGACGGCACTGGGAGAAGAGTACTTCACTGTGATGCCTTTGCTCATTTTCTTACTTAGGATGGGATTCTACTGAAACTAAAAGAAAACCCCAAATAGCAGTGGCTTAAACAGAATAGAAGTTATTTCCTCTTACAAGTCTGGGTAGTCAGACTAGGACAGGTGTGGTCACTCCACTCTCAACAGCAAATCCTGCTCGTCTCTTCCCCCTTAGAGATGACTTCTACCTTGAGATCCAAGGTGGCTGCTCAGGCTCCAGCCATCATGTCTGTGTCCCAGCAAGCAGGAAGGGAAAACAAGGACAAGAAGGAATGTTGCTGCCCTTCAAGCACAGTCTGCCCCCACCACTCCCACTGACATCCTGTTGACCGAAATGTGCACACGTGCCTGCACCTTGCTGCAGGGGACACTAAAGAGAGAGCCTCTGTTCTCACGACCAGGCCTGTGCTCAGCTGAAGCGGTGGCTTCTGTTTCTCTGGAAGTCAAGGGAGAAGGGACGTTAGGGAGCAGCTGACAGACTCGGCCACACTTGTTCTGCATGCAGGTCCCTGCCCTTTCTCCTGTGTGTTTCTCAAATTCGTTTTTAAAAACCAAGCTGACACTCGACTTCCTCCCTGAAGTCTCGCTCGTTTTAACCCCAATCAAATAATTCTAGCCCTTTTTCCCCCACTTACTAATCAATTATATTGAGATATAATTTCATACAGTAAAATGTACACATTTTAAGCATATGGTTCAGCGCCTTTTGACAGATGCTTTTAACCACCCCCAACATCAAGATATGGAATGTATTTTATTTTATTTTATTTTTTACCTCTGAGAGTTCCCTCATGCCCCACTACAGTTCCTACTTCCTCAACTTCAGGCTCACGCAATCTAGATTCATTTGAACCTTCTGAAGTTTCTTTTAAATAAATCTTAATCTAATAATAAATATAATAAAATGAGTTTTATAAAAAAAACTCTCATGTCTTGCTCTTTCACGTAACATAATGTTAAGTTGTTGTACGTAGCCGTAGTTGGCTCCTTTTCATTGCTCACTAGCGCCCCGTTGTGCGGGTGGACCCCCCACTGGTTTATCCACTCTGGGGCTCCTACAAATAAGGCTGCTTTGTCCCTTCGTGCACAGGTCATTGTGCGGAGGTGTATTTTCATTTCATAGGCCCAGGAGCAGAGCTGCCGGGCATTTTGTGACGCGTCTGTTCAACCTTGTAGGGAGCTGCCACACTCTTTTTCGTTCCAATTTTAGTATATGCGCTGCCGGAGCGAGCACGGCCAGACTCTTTCCAAATGGCTGTACCGTTTTCTCCCCGCAGTTTCAGTTGCCTCACATCCTCACCGACACTTGGTATGGTTGGCCTTTTTTTTTTTTTTTTAATTTAACCATTCCTGTGGCTAAATATTGGTATCTCATTGTAGCTGTATTTACTTTACACGCTCCTCTCTCTCCTTCTCCATCTCTGTATCTCTCTCTTTCTCTCTCTCTCTCTCTCTCTCTCTCTCACACACACACACACACACACACACACACACACTTCCCATTCACCATCCCTTCTGTTACCGAACGCTAACACACTATTGATTACTTGGTGTTTACCATCATCCTGGCAGCTCTTCCTGGCTGGTCCCGACAAGGCGTGGCTTCCTTCTCTTTCCTCCACATCTGTGTTTTCTGCAGTTTGTAACTGTCCCACTTGCTTCTGCTCAGTTCGTTACAGTTACCGCCTCTCCACATCCTCCGAGCTGGGTAGGTTCCTCTCGGCATGTTCAAGTGCATTAGGTGTATCCTCGGTTTCCTCCTTTTGAGGGGCTCTCCTTGAGCCCCTGACTTGAGCTCCCATCCAGAGACTTGACATCCCCAGGCCTGCTGCACAGCAGCTCTTCTCTGGGGATCTTTTGGCCTCTCTTGGTTTTATTTTTTAATAGTTAATGTTGACATATGAGTTATATGCCATAGAATCCACCCATGTTTAGGTGTGCGTTCAGTGAATTTTAGTGTATCTACAGAGCTGTATAAACAGCACCGCAATCTAATTTGATATTTTCAGTACCTAAAAAGAAACCTTGTGCCCATTCCCACCTCCGGCCACAGGCAACTTCTCATTTACTCTCTGTCTCTGTACATTTGCCTTTTCTGGACATTTCGTAAAATTGGAATGATATAGTCTGTGGTCTCTTGCGCCTGGCTTCTTTACTGAACATCATGTTTTCAAGGTTCCTCTGTGTTGTAGCATGCATCACTTTCTCTTTATTGCTGAATAATGTTTCATGATGGATATACTGGGTTCTATATATGCATTTATCAGCTGATAGACAGGTGGGTTGTTTCCACCTTTGGGCTGCTGTGAACATTTGTGTGCAGATTTGTGTGTCAATGAGTGCCTTTATTTCTTTCAGGTATGTGTGCCCAGGAGTGGAATTGCTAGGTCATGGGAGGCCTCTTTGTTGAACTTTTTGAGAAACTGCCAGATTGTTTGCTAAGGAACCTGCACCATTTTACATTGCCATCAGCAGTGTGTGAGGGTTCCAATTTCTCCACGTCCTGGCCAACACCTGGGATACTCTGTCTTCCTTTTTATCCTAGTGACCCTAGTAGGAGTTACGTGATCTCATTGTGGTTTTGATTTGCATTCCCCTAATACCCAAGGATGCTGAACTTCTTTTTATGTACTTATTGAGCATTTGTAGATCTTCTTTGGAGAGGATCTGTGTTTCAGATCTTTTGCCCATATTTTAATTGGGTAACTTATCTTTTTTCCTGTTGAGTTGCATGAGTTCTTTCTGTATTCCAGATACCAGTCCCTTTTGGATATATAGTTTGCCAAGTATTTCCTTCCATTGAATGGATTGTCGTTCACTTTCTTGATGATACAGTTTCATTTCTTCTTTTTTTTTTTTAAGATTTTATATATTTATTTGAGAGAGACACACATACACACAGAGATAGCAATGGAGATACAAGAGAGAGCATGAGCTAGGAGGAGAGGGAGAAGCAGGCTCCCGCTGAGCAGGGAGCCTGATGCGGGGTTCAATCCCAGGACCCTGGGATCATGACCTGAGCCAAAGGCAGATGCTTAACTGACTGAGCCACCCAGGTGCACCTTGATGGTCTAGGTTTCAACAAAAGTTTTGAATTGGTTGTAGTCCAATTATCTATTTTTTCTTTGGTTACTTGTGCTTTTGAGGTATCATATCTAAGAATCCATTACCTAACCCAAGGTCATGAACTCCTGTGTTTTCTTCTAAAAGTGTCTCAGTTTTAGCCCTTATTTTGGAACTATGATCTATTTTGAGTTGCTTGATGTGTATGGTGTGAGGTAGGAGTCCAACTTCATTCTTTTATGTGTGGATATCTACTTGTCCCAGCACTATTTTTTGAAAAGACTATTCTTTTCTCAATCAAGTGGTGTTAGTGCCCTTGTAGAACAGCAGTTGACCGTAAGGTGAGATTTTGTTTCTGGACCATCAGCTCTCTCCCACTGATCTCCATGCCTGTCCTTGTGCCAGTATCACAGTGTCTTGATTATTACAGCTTCATAGTTTTGAAAATGGGAAATTTGAGTGTTTCAACTTTGTTCTCCTTGTTTAAGATTGTTTGCACTATTGTTTGTTCTTTGTGTGAGTGCTTGTACTTCCTTATGAGTTTTAAGATCAGCTTGTCAACTTCCACCAAAGAGGACAACTGGGATTTTGATAGGCATTACATTGAATTAATTTGAGGAGTATTGCCATCTTGGCATTATTGAAGTCTTCCAGTCTACAAATATGGAACATCTTTTCATTTATTTAGATCTTCTTTAATTTCTTTCAACAGTGTTTTCTAATGTTGGTGTACAGGTCTTGGAATTCTTTTATTAAATGCATACCTAAACATTTAATTATTTTTGGTACTATTGTAAATGGAATCATCATTATTAACTCTAATAATATTTTAGGATTTTTTAATTTTTAGGATTTTAAAATTCTTTAGGACTTTTTAAAAGATTTATTTATTTATTTGAGGGACAGGGGCAAGGGGAGAGGGAGAGACAGTCCCAGGCAGAATCCACAATGAGTGCAGACCCCAACGCAGGGCTCAGTCTCACCACCCTGAGATCTCAACCAGATTCTGACCAAGAGTCAGATGCTTAACTGATTGTGTCGCCCAGATGTCCCAGTTCCTTAGGATTTTTTATGTGTAAGATTATGTCCTCTAAGGAGACAAACCATAGGAGGTTTAATTGTAGGAAACAAACTGAGAGTTGCTAGAAGGGAGGGGAATGAGAAAATGGGATAGCTGGGTGATGGACATTAAGGAGGACACATGATGTAATGGGCACTGGGTGTTATATAAGACTGAAGAATCACTATCTCTGAAACTAATAATACTCTATATGTTAGTTGATTGAATTTAAAAACAAACAAAAAGATTATGTCTTTTGCAAGCAGATGGCTTTAGTCCTTCCTTCCAATGTGGATGCCTTTTGTTTCTCTCTCTTGCCTAACTTCCCTATCTAGAATTTTCAGTACAGTGTTAAGTAGAAGTGGATGTCCTTGTTTGTTCCTGATCCTAGGGGGAAGCTTTCAGCCCTTCACTATTAAGTACAATGTTAGCTATGAGTTCCTCTTGTTATAAAGCCCCAATTTTCTGGATCCCTTATCTTTCTTTTCTTTTCTTTTTCTTTTGGTTTACACCATCCAGTAGTTTCCTGGAAAAGAGTGCAATGGGGAGGATTGAGGGGGTAAAATATTTCAAACTTTTAAAATAAAAAATCTCTCCAGTCTACTCTCATGCTAGATTACTAGTGGGCTAAATAAAGAACTGTAAGATGAAAGTCATTGTTACTCAGAATTTTGAAATTGGTTCATTGTTTCTAGATTCTGGCATTCCTGATGAGAAGCCTGTTGTCATTCTGATACCTGATCACTTGTATGTGACTTTTGTCTTTTCTCTGGAAGCTTATAGGATCTAATCTTTGTTGATGATATTTTGAAATTTCATGATGACGTGTTTTAGCCACTGTGCTGGGCAATCAGTGGACCTTCTCAGTATGCAAATCTATGTCCTTCGGTTCTGGGAAGTCTCCTTGAATCATTATTATTATTTTTTAATTATTTTCTTCCCTCCATTTTTTCTCCCTTTCTAAAATTCCATTTCTGAAATTTGGATGTTAGACTTTCTGCGTTGGTCCTCTAAATTTCTTATTTCTCTTTTATTTTCTCTTTCTTTCCCCTTCTGCCACTTAAAAAAAATTTTTTTTTTGTTCCACTCTGGGAAATTTCCTCAAATTCGTATTCCAACTCTTCTATGAATTTCTTATTTCTACTGTCAAACTGTGTATTAATTCCAAGAATTCTGTTTTATTTTACGAATGTTCTATTTTGAGTATCCCTTTCTTATTTCATGGATGTAATATGTCCCTCTGAGGATATTATTCTGTGTAGTGTCCTTCCTCCTGCAGAGCCTCTGTGTCCTCTAAGTTTACTTGTCCTATGTACGAATATACGTAGGTATGTCTAGCTCACATGGTAGCTTTTCCGCAAATGTTTGGGGATCCTTGGTTGTGTGCTTGTGCTAAACGTGGGACAGAAAACAAGATGGTTGGAGCTCTGGTGTGGTGACTGGGCTTCATTGGCTGATGCCTCACTGTAGGGCGATCTGACAGACTTCTTGATATAGGTTCTTGCTTTTTCTGAGGCTGGTCAGATTCTGCAGAGAGGATGTTTCCATTCTCCTACCTAGAGGTGGATCCCTGGCTCCAGCTTGCTGAGAGTTGGAAGGTAGGAGGGCTAGGGGACAAGTGGGGTAGTCCAGAAACCTTTATCTAACCCTCATACTCTCAGAATGAGTCTCTGTGCCTCTTCCAGGTGTCCCACAGTCCAGAGGACCTCTGTCTTATTCCCTCTCGTGCTTCAAGTTCTAGTCTTCTGCTGGAGTGAGAGAGGGACATGTTCTTGGCTGAGGAGGGGTAAGGAGGAGAGCTAGGGGTCTTACTGCCCTTAAACTGACTTTAAACAAATCCTCTCATTATCCAGCTTCCAGAGATGCCTGGGGTTGTCGCCAATTCCAGAGTCATTGAAGTTGCTGGTGGAGACCTGGTGTGTGTTTGCTCTCAGCTTCAGGACTTAACGTTCTGCTTTCTTGGCTTCCCTAAGTCAGTGTTGCACACCTGCCTCCTCTTCAGCTGCCAGACCTTTCTTGCTGTTGTCTTTTCCTCTGTTTGCTTTGTCCTTGTGGATTGATGCCTTTTAAAAATAATTCTCACACTGTTGTTTTAATGGAGTTTCAGGGGGAGAAACAGAGGTTTATGCATTTCCCCAGCCCACTATCTTTGACCACAGTCTCTTGCAATCCTAATTGTTTGGTTCCCTGAACTTCGATGTCATCACTGTGTCGCTTACGTATCGCCACGGTGATGCTGCCTAACAAACACCCACAGACCTCACTGGCTTGTGGCAAAAAAGCGTTTATTTAGCATGGGGTCAGCTGTTCCTGGCTGCGTCAGCCCAGTGACTGCTGGTCTTGCTTGAATGGGCTCACCCTTGTGTCCAGGGGTGGCTGAGTGTCGCTCATCTAGGAGACCCTTGCCTGGGACAGCTGGGCAACTCAGCTCTGCTCCATGTGTCTTCCATTTTCAGCAGGCTAGTCCAGGGTTGTTATCATGTCAATGGCAAAGGAGCAAGAAAGCAAGGGGAAATGTGCAAGGGCTTTCTCAAGCCTCTGCTCACATCACGTTTGCTGTCATTGGTTAAAGTTAGTCTCATGGCCGAGCCCAGAGTAAAAGGAGAGGGTCAGACACCGCAGTCAGAATGGTGAAGGGCACAGACCCAGGGAGGGTGAGGAACTAGGGCCATTGATACAGCCTCTCTACCACGGGCGTCCGAGTTTGGCTCTGGAGCAGACTGCCCCCACCCTCGTTTTCTTCTGCTAAACCCAGAGTATGTTGCCTAAACCAGGAACCTGGGGTCCTGTCACCCTGATCTGTATTCAGCCGACAGAGTCATTCCTTTGCTTACTACTTGGGAACGATGCTCTCCATCTCTAAAACAATCAGAAATGATCTCTCCGATAGAGAAATGTGCTCCCTAGGCACAGGCTGGGGCCGTAGATCACAGGCAACCGATTTAATCTGCTTAATTATTTGATTCAATCAGAAGTTGGCTTAATTATTTTCTTGCTTCTCACCTCTTTTTAATCCATTCTGGAAACTGATTATGTCTTTAACACCAACCCAGAGATAAGCGTTTCAATTGGGAAATGTAATTAGCCAAGGAAAATGAACATGGGCGCTGTCTTTTGTCAAAGCACCATTAAGACCCAACTCTGGTCAGTACCAACGTGGTGTGAAGACAAAGAATACAGTTTGCACGTCTTGTGATGGAGAGGGGAGGCCCACGGGAGCTGAGGAATTAGGCATCTTGGGATCTTAGCAAAAGAGGGTCGTTCATTCATTCATTCATTCGTTCATGAGGCAATTCTAGGCCAGTTCTGGGCTACGACTAGAGATGCACAGGTGAGCTGGCCATGTCCCTTGTCCCCAAAGAGTGTAGGGGGAAGGGCTACACAATTGTGATGCACTAAGTGTGGGGACCACAAAGGAAGGAGCCCCTGATTCTACCTCTGGAGCTTCCTAGAGCCGGTAACACTGAGCTGGGCCTGGATAGCAGAGGAGAGGTGGAAGGCGCAGCAGGTGCAAGGGCGTGGCAGCGTGAGAGCCAGGCGTGCACGCAAAGGCCACTAGAGCAAGGCTGCCAAGGGCCTCCTGGGCCGTGCTAAGGCCTCCGAGAGCACAGGTGTGTGGCATGTCTTTGAGCCATTTCACTTTTCAGTTCCTCTTTCCCTGCTAGGAGTACTAGGATTCTCCTAAAGTACTTATTTTAATCAAATTTTAAAATATATGCCTTTTGAGGGAGAGACTGAATAATCTGAGGCCTGAGGGATGGATTCACGGCAACTGAGAACCACAGATGTGCATTCTAGAGCTTAGGAATAGGAGGGCAGGGAAAGGAAGGCGTTCTGGACAGAAGGTCCAGCCTGAGCAAAGGCTTGGTGGTCTGGCCCATTGAATGGAGTATGACTGTAGCATGAGCTGAAATGTGGGTAATGAGCCACCCGGGTGGGCAGGACGGGTCCACCAAGGACCTTTTAGAGAGCAATTGGAGGCCAGCGGCTTGGTCTAAGCGTCTACAGTGGTCGGCAGGGGCGCTGCAGACACAGGGGCTTCCTAATGTGGCTTGGGCTGTAACTGCTGCTTCAGACCTCGTCCTGCGAGTCTTTACTTTTTCAAAAGCTCTAGGTGCTCACATCAGTGGTCGCTGGTTTGCGTGGATCCGTGCCCGAGACCGAAGCTTGTCTGGAAGGTAGTGAGGTGGAAAGGTTCCCCGGCCAGGTGGCTCCTGCACCTGGAGACAGGGATGGAGGACCCTCTGCCACGAGGGCCGAGCCGAGGCTGAGCGACCACACCTGCACCTGCCTGATTCCTATTTACCTTAACCCTCAGCCATCCTTCCAGAGGAGAATTCGGCTGAGGGAGGCCACCCCTTACCTGGGGGCCACACCGGCTATGCACCGCCCCCCTTGATAGGACCTTGTAACCTCTTTCCCTCCTTCCCCAGGTGGGACCCTTGGCATTGGGGAGACACTGGGGTTGGGAGGGAACACCAACACTGTAGGCACGAAGGCTGTGGATCCAGCTTCCTTGCTATGTGGCCTTGGACAGGTCACCCAGCCTCAGGAAGCCTCAGCCTTGTCATCTGGCACTGGAGATACCGTAGCCTCCTAAGCCATGGGACTGAAGAAAATGGTCATGGTAGTGCTTGGCCTGCAGGGCGGACGGGCCAGGTGGCTGTGACTGTGGTGAGAGCTCAGGACCCAGCTCCAACTGCTGCCTGGGGGACTAGCCGAGTGACCTTGGGCAACAGTTGTTAATCTCCATGAGCCTCAGTTTCCTCCTTAGTGAAATAGGGGACCTGGCACCCCTCAGGTATAAGGGTCAAATACATGCATTGCTGTGTGTGAAAAGACTTGAGAAATGGATGCTTTCTGTCCTTGTTGTTTCTTCTGTGTCTCTCCAGAGAGCTTAGTCCAGGCTGGGGAGGGTCTTTAATCAGTCAGGTGATTTGGGAACTCCTCGGAGCCCCCAGCCAGAGCTGCCGAGCAGCAGTGGGAGAAGGCAAGAGCTTGGGAAGTAGAGAAGGTCTGGTCAGCACCTGTTCACCCCCACAGGAGAATAGGGAATCGGGGCCCTGACTTCAGGCCCTGGAGGCTCAGGCCCTGACTTCTGCGCCCCTGCCCCCAGGCTGTGGGAGAGGAGGCCCCTCATCAAAAGGACATGTAATAGCCAGAGTCCTATTAAAGTTGGGGATGGCCAGATCCAGCTGGTGACATCATGTATGGCGCAGGCCTTCTGCCTCTCTCCCTGTGGGTCTCAGCACCAATCCTGGGCTAAGAGTGTGGTGCTGCCTCGGAGCGGGGGGAACCTCAGCCTTAGCCACCCAGGCGGCCTCCATCCTGAGCCTTGGGTCCCAGCCAGACTGGCTGGCCAAGCTCTCAGCCACACAAGGTTCTCAGATCTTCAAAGGCAGCAGGCGCGTGTCCTGAGCACAGAGCCTGGCAGGAGGACACCAGCACAGGAGAATGTGGGGCTGTGCAGAGACATGATAAGGTTTTGATACCAGTGTCTACCTGACATGTCTGAAAAATCGAGCATGCAGTTTCCTGCTAATGAGTTGTGAGAGGCTGAAACAAGCCATCAGAAGGCTGGGCTGCCTCCTTCCCGGGTGGCTGCCAGGAGAGGGAAGCCACGTGCCAGCCCCCTCCCCTGGGGGCTCAGCTATTTGGGGATGATCTCTGTTGAGGGACAGAACTAAAACCTAGAGTGAGGTCAGGCTCTGCTGGTGGAACTTGACCCCTTGCCTAAAGCTTCTCCAAGCCCCTGGCTGCATTTCTCCTGGCCTAGCAGGGTCTGTGCAAAGTCCACTCTCCTTCAGGCTCTCGGAGAGATGGAAGCCAGAAACACCGGCAATGAATGGCTCCTCTCTGGTCCTTCCCTGCTTGCAAGGCAGCACTCACATTTGTCTATCTTATAACATTCTGCATGAGAGAAATTGAGGCTCAGAGAGGCAAAATAACATGCCCAAGATCACTGCTTTGAGTGGGTATGTTTAAGATAATGCTAGCTGCTATAACAGATAAACCCAGAGAGCCAGTGGATTGAGATGACATTTATTTCTTGCTCATGTAAAGTCAAACTGATGGGAAGAGGAGGGGGTTCTGTTCCTCACGGTCACATGGGGACCCAGGGTGCTGGAGGCTGCATCATCTTCTGATGGTGACTCCCAAGGTTACTTTGGCCTTGGAGCATCCCACAGGCGGGTCAGGCCTCAAGGTGGCCTATGTACTTTATGTCCACATTCCGCTCATCACACCTAAATGCAAAGGGGTGGGACATAGAGTTCCTGCGGGCAGTGGTTTTCCCCTGCCAGCTCTGCCCTGGTGAAGGGGAGTGGGATCTTTGCTGGGCCTAGGACATAGTGTTTTCCTGGAACAGAGGCTGGGGACCTTGGGTCAGAGTTTGTTTGGGGGGGATAGTCACTTAGAGATCAAGTGCCCGACATAGATGAAACCTAGAAGACGACACAGGATGTTCCTGACCCTGTGAAGAGCGTGGACCACACACAGTCCCAGCCTTTTCCACGGCCCCCACCCCATGGCCCCTCAGTTAGCTTCTAACCCACACAGCTGCCGCGGGCCTGCCCTTCAGACACCCCCCTTCCCTGTGGCTCCCCGCGGCCCTCTCAACAGAGTCCAAACCCTTTAGTCTGGCATTGACAAACCTTCACAGGAGGGCTCCAAGTTAGCTTGCAGCATTCCCCCCTCTACCCCCCCCCCCCCCAAACACTGTGCTCCTCCATGACTAGCCTCTTTCTGTGGGGCCTTTGCACATGCTATGTGCCCTCTGCCTGGGTGTCTTTCCTCCAGTTCTTCATCCTGCAAACTTCTGCTCATCCTTCCTGATCCAAATCAAAGGTGTTCAGTGAGGGAGCTGCTTAGTGTGCTTTGATGGGCAGTTTACTGTGTACCAGGCACTGTACCAGAGGCCTTACAGGCATTAAGTCCTTCACAGCCTGCCAAGCCTCCGAGGTGGGCATCCCATTTTATAGAGGAGGAGCCGAGTCTCTGAGAGACAGGAACTTGTGTGAGCCCATGCAGCTAGCGAGGGGCACACGGGTTCCCAAGCCAGGTATGGACACTCACAGCAAAGACAACCATTGGCTATACTCCTGCCTTTTATTAGCACCTGTCACAGTACATCATTATTCTTCATTTACTTAATAGTTTGCCTAGAACGTGCTGTCTTTCTGAGAAGGCGGCTGCCGACTTCCTGTGGGCAGAAGTCACGGCCAATCCATTCTGAAATCTGCCTCACCACTGTCCCCACCACCACCGTGCTGAGGTCCAGGTGGCGATTTTCTCTCAAATAAATCCCTCACCCTCCGCTGAGAAGCAGAACCAGAAATTCTTCAAGTTATCGTCTGTCATAATCCCCTCCCTGCTTGCCTGTCAGTTTTTGAAAGTTAACCTGAAACCATTTGAAAATGATCTGAGAGGCATAGACCGGCCTTCTCTTTGCATGATTAAGTACGATGGCTTTTTAATGATTTGAGCTGTGCCTTCTGCGGTTTGACAAAAATGGATTACCATATATTTCTGAAAACCGTGCCGCTGAAATCAGATTTTTTTCCATTTTCTCAGTCATCCTCACAAACCTTTGCTGAGAATGACAAATACTCGGGGCTTTAATTGTTCAGTCGCATGAGGGTGGCGTCTGCCGAGTTCCGAGAACTGCTCTCTTCGGGGAAAGCCTTGAAAGGCTCCTGGGGTTCGATCTTTAGGAAATTGAACTGTGTGTTTTCTCCGAAGCAAGGAGAGCTGTCTTCTGGGCTTGGCATATTTGCTACATTTGTGAATTGCTTTGGCCCCAACATCCAAAACATAGGCAGCTTTTACCCAGGAAGCATGCTGGGGATTGTCATACCAGGCGTGCGGAGTGGGTGGATGTGGGCAGGTGGGATGAGGGGCCTCTCTCCCTGCTCAGCCCTCACACAGACCTTCCACCTCCTGCTCCCTCTTCCTGCCAGACTTTGTGCCTTATCCAGGCTACCTGCACCTGCAAGGCGGGTGTTGTCGGTCTCTTTTGACAGATGTAGACTCACAGCTCAGAGAGGTTAAGTAACTTGGTTATGGCCACACAGCTGGTAATATACAGAGCCAAGTCTCAAACATGTAGACCAGAGGCCTGTGCTTTATCCACTATCGCAACTGCATCTAAAAACACCAAATTTAATCAAATGAAAGATGACTCATAGGCACCCCCTGCAGCCCATCTATGTTTAAAGAAATGAAAAAAATTTTCACTGTATACCCTCCCAGTGTCAGTCTCTCTAGCAATGTGCCGTATCTGACATTATCCCCATTTCATAGATGAGGAAGCTGAGGCTCACGTGGGTGAAGTAGCTAACCAGAGGTCAGACAGGTAGGAATAGCCACAGTAAGGTTTGACTCCGATCCCTGCCTGACTCCAAAATAATTTCCTCACCCCATCCTTTGTAGGAAACAAAAATCTGTCCCCCTCACCTCAGTTAGGTGGTTAACACAAGTAAGTCTGGCAGGGGGATGCCTGCATTACTTTCTCTGTAAAATGTGTACAAGTATCTTCAATTAAGGAGAGGGGGTAGTGTGGCTTCTATTAGATTCTAGCAGGAGCCTATGGACCAAAGAAAGGGGAGGTCCCTGGTCAGTAGAGTGGGGTGAGTCAGTGTCCTCCTCTTCTCTGGATGCTGGGAGTGAATCAGGTAGGCCCATAAACGGCGAGGACCCCCTGGTCTGTCTTGTGGTTGTGCCTGCTCTGGCTCCTTCTCATCTCTCCAGGTTAACTTAGTACCTCCTGAGTGCCCAGCGTTATGCTAGGCTCTTTGATGACTGTAAAGAAGAATATGGTCAGGATCTCTAGCTTCTGGGGCTTTGGCCTGTCTGAGAGACAGACCAGATCCTTCCGTGAGCCCGCCTAAGCCAAGTGATTAGCAGTGGGACCCAAAACGGAGCAGGGAGGAAGCATAGTCCCTAGAGGGGATCTGAGAAGGCTTCATGGAGGAAGAGGGGGCTAGGCTGGTCTGTGTGTCATAGAAGGGCTCTTGCAGGGGGAGGCCCCCAGCTCTTGGCACACAGACAGTGCCTTTACCCCAGGGGCATTGCCCCAGCTCACAGGCAAGGAGGGGACTTGGGAGTCTTGGGCTGTGAGCAGCCCCCTGGGATCCTCTCAGACCCTCTGAGTCTAGCGGGGGGTGGCACAGCAAGGAAAGGCAGAGTCTCCGGAGCAGACGGCCTGAGTTAGATCCTGAATGCACACTTCATCGACCTCGGGAAATGTTCATGACCACCCCACGCATCAGTTTCCCCATCTGTGGAACAGGGACGTGAATCGTGCCTTCCCCATAGAGTTGCTGGAAGCTTACAAGAGGTGCTGCCCGGGGGCTCTGCCACGCCCACACAGGCTGCCAGTTGTGGCTTTGTGTCTGCCGGGGGGGCCCCTGTGGGCAGTTGTGCATCCAGTGTTGCACACACACTGTGACCGCTGCCCCCGGTATGGTTCTGGAAGGTAGAGTACAGATGAGAAAACTGAGGCAGCTAGTAAGTGCGGCTCCAGGCTCACCCCTTTCTTTTGCCGGTTCCCTGCAGCTTGGCCATCCCAGCAAGTGGCAGGATCCTGGGCCATAGCTCTGTACCAGGCTCTCCCAGCACAGCCTCTGCCATCTGTCTGTTTCTTGGGGTGAATAGGGCCTCTTTGATTTCCTTTCTTTTCTCCTTTCCAAAAATCATCACTCATCTTGTTATCAGAGCCTTGCATCTGTGTCTCTTGGCTCTGGTCCGCAGGCTGTGTTCGCCACAATCAATGCATAGCTGTGTGTGGCCACGACATATATCCAAGAGGCCGTTGTGACCCCATGCCTGTGGACCTGGGAGGACAGCTAGAGGCTCCCCTGCTGGGGCTGAGGTGAGGCAACCAGCTGACGTTGCCCTGCACTCGGGGTGAATTCTTCTTGTTCCTGGACTGGTGAACAGCTGCCTCCCCACTCGAGGGGGCACCACCAGTGGCTCTCAGACAGTCTCAGAGCACAGGCCCTGGGGCTCCCTGCCACTCTCCTGCCCACCCACAAATGACTAGTGGGCACTCGCCAACCAAGAGGGATAGCTCCCTGTTATGCCACATGGGGTCCCCTCTGGGACCCCTTCCCACCCAGCAGCCAGAGGGTTAGGCCCCTAAGCCGTCCAGGCCTCTCCCTGAGTCCCCAGGGCTGTGTGGCCCGGCCCCACCCCCACGCTCCCACCACTGTCCATCTTCCTTACAGTGAGTGACCTCTGCTCTGCTCCACAAACGTGTCAAGACTGCCCACACGTCCGGCTGATCTCTGGGCCATGCATTCGGCCTGGCTCGCCCCCACCCGCCTTTTGTCCTGTGCTTCCTTCAGGCCTCAGTTCAGATGCCGCCCCTCCCTGGGCCTCAGGTCCTTCTCTCTCTTCCTTTATCACGGACATTACTTTGTACCTAGATGTCGTCTGGGTGACATCTGGTTGGTGTCATTCTTCCCCCCACCAGACCTGCAGCTTGTTGAGGGCGGGGACCGGGACTGTCCACTCCCCATCATGCTTCAGCACGGGTATGTCCTGAGCTCTCAGAGAAGTGTCTTGGGGTGAAAATATAAATCTTGAGCAAGTGACTTAATTCCTTGTAGCCTCAGTGTTCATCTCTAAAGGAGGGACAATAACAGAGTTGTCACAAGGTTTAAAAAAAGCTGTGTGTGAGACCTAGAGTGCGAAGCCAGCGCTCGGCCAGGCTCGCTGCGGTTACTTCTGTTAACCTCTGCCGAGGATGGGGTTGGTGGTTGACGTGGAGGAGAATGCCACATTCCACAAGCAAACCTTTACGGAGTGCCAGCCTTGGTCAGGACTCATGGGGTTGGTCTCTGTCCCCCAGCACCTCACACTGCGCAGGAACAGCCGCTGGCAAGGGGCGCTGGCTGTCAGAGAGGCTTGGGAACGAGGTAGTGGGAGGATGGCAGCCATTTCTTCACTCAGCAAATCCGGGAGATGCATTGCCTCTGCACGGCCTGTTCGAGCCTAGATTAACCAGACTTCCATTCAGCTCCAAAGACACTCACTCGCCATGATGGACTTGAGAAAAGGACACAGATGACACAGATTATCATATAGAAAGTGGAAAGAAAATCTTCTATGAAAAAAGTTCAGAGGAGGAAGACCTCAGGTTCAGGTGGGGGAATCTGGGATGTTTTCATGGAAGCAGCAGCTTTCTCTTGGACTGTGAGTAGCCATTGGATTGGGAGATGTGTAGAGACATTTGGGGTGAGAGTAGGGCATTCCAAGCAGAGGTAATAGCTTGAGTAATGGGCTGGAAGCCTCGAAAGAGGGGACCAGAGAATCAGTAGTCAGGTTGGAGTGTGGAGAACATAAAAGACTTGAAAGAAACAAGGCCGAAAGGGTATTGTATCAGTCAGCCTCTTCCAAAATAATGCTGTGGAACACATTATTGCACAACAAGTGATAGACAACAATGAGCATTTCTTTCTTATTCGTGTGGTTGCAAGTAGGCTGGAGTTTATCTAGGCTGTGCTCAGCTGGGTTCAGTCCGCTCCCCCTGTCTTGGACCAGTGGCTGTTTGAGATTCGTTCTTCTCACAGTGAAAGGTGGGAGCACAGGAGGACAAGCCCAACCAGGCAGGCTTCATTCAAACTTCCATTCAAGTCATGTCCACGAATCCCATGGGCAAGGCTCGCAATCAAGCCTGAAATCAAGGGCACCGTTAATTCCCCACCCACCATGAAGCCAGAGCAGATTCCATGGACACAACCAAAGTTGATGGCCCGGAGGTGTCTGCTTCTCCCCTGGAGGTAGAGGGAGGGTACTGAGCAATCCCCTAACTTGCAGGTAAAAGCCAGGTAGAAGCCAGTATATGGACGGACTCAGGAGCTGCCCAGGCTGCAGCTGGACTTTAATACGTCTTGGGGTGAGCAGCAGAAGACTCTGGCTTTTCTTTCCCCCTCAAGTATGTTGCGAATGCCTGCCCAGCCCCATCCTGCCCTCCCGAGAGCTCGTGCCTCCTGCCTGCCTGGCATGAAAGCTGTGCTATTCTTTCCTGCGGGGCCAGGGAGGCCAAGGATCTGCCAGGAGTCCTAGCTTTGCCAGCCCTGCTGTGGCTTGCTCTGCAGGAACTGAGCCTTATGATAACAGGCCCCTTCATCGAGCACCTAAGGTGGAGTGTGCTGGGTATAGCCTGTTCTCTGGTGTTGAATACCTGCTCAATGCTCTTTGTATACCTTTGTCGGAATCGGCCACACCTTCCTAAAAAGAAGACCTTATTACCCCATTTTTCTGAGGTCAAGCCGGTTGCCCAACATCCCACAGCTGGGAAGGGACTAAACGAGGATTAGAACCAAGCCGACAGGATCGCATGGTCTGGAAGGTGATGTCTGCTTACAGCTCTGCCCTGCGCTGCTAAGCCGCTGTGTGACTTTGGAGATGCCACTGCGGCGTCCCAGACTCCATCTGCCTTTTCTTCTCTCAGAGCTGCTCTGAGATAAAAAGCAGTTTGGAATTTGAACCCCAGCTTCTTCGAGAGGGCATTTTAAAAATGCACATTTCCCAGTCAGACGGCACCCTCAGGTCTGACTGAAAAACAACCAAATACAACAGTAACATTTTTAAAACAGGCCCTGTTTCCCCATGAGGGGCCCTGTCCGGCAGACCACTTCAGTGAAGCGGGTCTGGTTGTTGGGCGCCCTGGCCCTCATTCGGCTGCCGGCCACAGCAAACATTCCCCGGCTGGCTGTGGCAGCAAAGCGTGGCATCTGTCTGGGAAGGCTGGAGGAAGCCATTAGTTCCACCAGCCGTGCCGTCTGCGGCAACCCATTCTGTCCTGGTAACTGTTTCCCTTGGATAGCTGGCCGCTGCTGCACAGAGTGTTTTCTCCAAGGCCAAGAGGCCTTGTCAAGAGCCTGGGGAGCTCCAAGAAAGCGCCGTCCTCATTTCCACGAGCCGTTCGTTCATTCAGCAGCCTTCCGTTCTCACCTTCCCTGTGCCTGGCCTGGGGGTGGATGCTGGGCCACTGGGAAGAGTCGGATCCAGCCGCCGCCCCTGGGGTTCACAGGCGCATGTGGTGTGGTGGGGACGGTGTTGTGACCAAGAGGCCTGCAGTGGAGCAAGGCAGCCTGGCCCAGGAGGGAGTCGTCCCCGGGAGGATCTGCTGGCTGGCTCAAGAATTCTTGAGTGAAGGCTCAATGCTCGAGCCCAGGCCAGGACAAAGAGTAGGTGTTCCCCAAGCCAACTCGGAAAAAGAAGGTATCCCAGGCCTAGGGACCCATGTCAGCAGCCCCCCTACAGAGCACCACCGCACAGAGAGCAGCGGAGTGGGGGCAGAGGCTGCCAAGGCCTGGACCACAGGCACCTGCCCACGGTGCCCCGGGGACTTTGAATGTGATTGAAGCCTTGATAAAGGGCAGGAACATCATCAGATCTGACCATCTTCTATCGATTCACCTCTAGTAAGAATATTCTGTCAAGTGCCAGGAATAGTTCCTAAAAATATATCTTTAGTCCTTCCAGAGGCTCCAGGAAACCTTTGCCTGGAAACACACATCCTCTGGATGCAACTTGATGTGATCAGAAAATAGCCACCATGGGAAGAGTCAAGAAAAATATTATTACTGGAGGGAAAAAAGCCCCGCCCCACACGGGACAGAGGGCAGAGGTCCTAATCCCTGAAAGGATTTCATGCGGCCGGAAGACCTTGCCATACAAGACAGTGTGGTTTTACACAGTGCCCTTTGGGGTGGTGGGGATATCGCTTTAATCAATCCAGAAACCCACATGACAGAACATTCCAGTTGCTTCTCCTGCATAACAAATCATTCCAAAACTCAGTGGCTTTAAACAATTATTTTATTATGCTCAGAGACTCGGTGGGTCGGGAATTCAGAAAGGGCACAAGAGGGACAGCTTATCGCTTTACCACCCTCAGCTGGAAAGGCCTGAAGGGGAACCTGACGGCTGGAGCCATCTGGAAGCTTTTCAATTCACATGTGTGGAACTGACGCTGGCTGTCAGCGGGGAGCTCAAAAGGGGCTGTGGTCAGAAAACATGCATGTGGCCTCTCCATGTGTTCTCTCCTTATGGGCTACCTTGTGCTTCCTCCCCGTATGGTGGCTGGTTCCAAGCGCCAGCGTTCCAAAAGACAGGAAGTGAAAACTGCCCTTTGCTTAAGGTCTGGATCTAGAAACTAGCACATCATCCCTTCTGGTTTATTCTGGCATATTCTGGTGTATACTCCTGCCCTTTATCAATAAATAAACCTGTAGTCACAAAGGCCCACCCAGGTTCACGGAGAGGAGCGGTGGCAGAGTCCCTCTCCTGGGGTGGGGTGCACTGTGGCAGCCCTGTTTGGGAAATAAGACCTGCCCCAAAGCCACACTGGTTTCTTTGGAAGCTGAGAAAGAAAACAGTTGTGTTGTTTCTTTACAGATTAAGAGAAGTCTCTGAGGATTATGTCATCAAATTAAACGCAGCCGTTAGAGTATGGCTCTGGGGATGCTCCAGTAATAGGCTATGCTCTGGGTGATTTTTTTTTTTCCTTCTGAATGTTCTTCCTGCAGTTTATGTTGTCCAGCCTGACCCGTTTCTCTTTGCTAGTGTAGCGTCCCGTAAAAACCTCACCGCCATTAATACGGCAGAGTCGGGACAGGGGATACAAACCTCAGTCTAGCAGGGCAGGGCTCCTGCCCAGGCAGCCCCAGGGGGAGGAGGTGACAGGAGCGGGGTGGGAGGGGGGGCAGTCCCTCGTGGAAACAGAGCCACACACGACGAACAGCTTCCCACAGGATGATGGTACACACCCACTTAGCCACCCTGGCTGACCTGGCCTCAGCCTGGTGGCAAGGCCTCCCCTGATTGCTGGCTCCAGCCCCTGGAATAGGCAGTTTGCCTGCCCTGGGCGTGGTCCCCACAGATGCCTGCATGGTGGGCTTGGTCTGTTCAAACCAACATGTTTACCTTTAACACTTCTGGGTGCCAGACTGTAGCCAGGAACTGAGAAATGGGATTGAGCCACAGCCCCGCTCCGGACCCTCCCCACCCAGGGTGAGGGGCCCTTTACTTGCAAATGCTGCGAAGTATTCTAGGCAGTGGAGGACAGCAGTGAACAAAACAGGGCTCTCCCCTCCAGAGGCCTGTGCTCTCTTAGGAGAAGACAGTAACAAGGACCCAGATCCACATGTAACGTCCCTGGGATGAAGGTGCTGAGGAGAATGAGGAGGTGAGGGAGATGCGACGGGGGTGCTGTTGTGTCAGAGTGACGGGAACTGCCAAGGCCTGACACAGAGCAGGCTCGGAGGCCTCCAGGAGCAGCAGGCAGCAAGGGCAGAGCAAGAGAAGTGGGAGAGGGAGAGGGAGATGAGGCCGAGAGGAAGCCAGGGCCAGATCCCAGGGCCTCCGAGTCTGATGGGAGCCATGGGAGGATTTTGAGAAGGGGAGCAGCATGCTGGGACCGGCATTTTCAACGGGTCCTTCTGGCTGCCGTGTTGAGGACAGACAGATGGAGGTGTGGAGGGTGTACAGAGAAAGGGGAGAAGCCCAGGGGCCAGCGAGGCAGCTCTTGGAATAAACCCAGGAGAGAAGAAGGTGGCTGGACCAAGGTGGGAACACAGAGGAGGTGAGAAGTGCATGGAGTCTGGAAATCTTGTGATGAGAGTCACCAGGATTCGCCGTGGGTTGGGACGAGGGGAAGAGGAGTGCGGAGCGGAGTCAAGGGCTGGGGCTCAGCTCCTGGAAGGAGGGGCTTGGCCTTGATCACTGTGGTTGAGGAACAGATGTGGAGGAGCAGGAGGTCTATGACCTCCCGGTGGTGATAGGACTGGGGACTACTGGTTAGGGGAAGCTGGGGCTTGAGGCCAGGTCCTGGCTGGGAGTGGACATCCGGGAGTCCCCAGCATGCCGGGTGGTACTGAGTCCTTAAAGGAATGAGGGCGGGCAGAGAAGAGAAAAGGCCCAACCACGGAGCCCGTCCGTAGAGGTCTGGAGACGAGGAGGGACACACAGAGGGCACTGGGCAGGCCCAGTCACAGGGTTAGAAGGAAAGGCAAGAGGAAGAGTGTTGTCCTGAGAGCCAAGGTCAGCTCTGAACAGGCCCAGCACCGGGGAGAGTATGTGCACCTGTCAGGGACAGACCAGCCTGCTCCCAGCCTTTCCTCTGCCCACTTTCTTTTTTTCTTTTTAAAGATTTTATTTATTTGACAGAGAGAGATAGAGACACACAGTGAAAAAGGGAGAGGGAGAGGTGGGAGAGGGAGAGGTGGGAGAGGGAGAGGTGAGAAGCAGGCTTCCCAACGAGCAGGGAGCCCAATGCGGGGCTCGATCCCAGGACCCTGTGATGATGACCTGAGCCGAAAGCAGACACTCAAATGACTGAGCCACCCAGGCATCACTCTCTGCCCACTTTCACTAGGAGCTGTTGCTGGAGCCTGGAGACAAGTCTGACGCAGACCAGAGCCCTGCTCTTACAGACGGACAGATCGACAGTTCCTCTGTGATGTGAGGACAGGGAGGCAGCCCTTGTTCTGGAGATGGGGGTGCACAGAATAGGGGCCCACAGTGAGGGCTTGGAAGGGCTGGTGAAGATTTCTCAGGAGAGGAGAGTCGGGGAGGGCACCAGGTGGGCTCTAGGTTGCCCAGGAGAAGGTGGGCGGGGGGCAGTTGCTAGCAGTCTGCAAAGAGTCACAGAAGGCAGGGCTATAAAGTGGCCCACTTGAGCTGGGGGCTCTGGCCTTTGGGGCTGCTTGGAGATAAGGTGCTGAAGAAGGGCAGAGAGGCAGTGGGGACCCTTGAGCTCAAGGAGTTCGTGGTTAGTTAGAAGGTGAGCAAGGCCACAGTGCTGGCGGGGCAGGAGTGGCGTGCACATGATAGGGAGCTCCCTCAGCAGGAGGGGGTTAGCTGGGTGGAATCAGGGAACGCTGCCAGGGGGAGGTGCTTTGAGGACACACGGGCTTTGAGTATGCCCAGCTGCACAGAACAGCTGCCTTGGCGAAGGAGAGCACGCGTGCAAAGGTGTGGAAGCTGGAGGGTGTGGCTCATGTCCAGGAAGCACAGCTGGATGGGAGCTGAGATCAGCCAGGCCCTTTAGCGTCAGCCCCAGAAGCTTCACGCCTCCCTGCCTTATCGCACAGGTACTCGGAAGCTGTTGCAGCTGCTGAGCTGAGGAGGGAGTTGGATGTGGTGTTAGGGTGCAGGGGTCCTGGAGGTAGGAAGACCTTTTGAGAGGCCAGGTGCAGACCCAGATCGGGGTGTTACTGGCTTCCTCGGCAGACACAGGTGGGACCCAGGCGACACTTTTCCTTTCATTTGGGCCAAAGGTTTTGCAAGCAGCCGTCATGCCACACGGCCCTGTAGGCCCGGGAGGCACCAGTGATGCAAGAGCACCCCAAGGCCTGGGTGACCCCCGAAGACTTTGTGGAGGGGCTGCTCAGGGCCAGTGTGGGGGAAGGAGGGCCACGCGATTGGGGGAATAAGCTCACACGTACCCAGCCCGGCACCAGCTCCTTTCTGTCCACCCCCCCCCCCCCCCATTTAGGGCTCCCTACGGCCTTAGGAAGTAGGTCCCACTGTCGTCCCCATTTCGAAGACGAAGCAACGTGAGACTCAGAAAGTTACGGTGACTTGCCTTGGCGCACAGCTGGTATGTGATGGAACCAGAATTTGAACCCACAGCTTCCTGAAAGGGCCAGTGTTTCAAGAGAAGCTACAGGACACCGGGAATAAGAACAATGAACTGATTGACTGAGCGCTTATTCTGTGCCAGGCATGAACAGGTGTCTGTATCAGAAAGGCCGGCACCCGTGTGCGGCATTTATCCCAGCTCAGGAACCTGCAGTGGCTCCCCAGTATCTAACATGGTGGTCTTCTCTCACTTTACAGATGAGAACTTTGACAGTCAGAGCAGGTGTGTTGCTGGCCCAAGCTGGGGTTTGAACCCACGGTTGTTTTCTTTTAACCCACCTCCTGCCTGGCAGGCAGGGGCCAGGGGCTGGGGCAATCCTTTGTGCACAGCAGGGGTTCAGAGCTGGAGGTGGGAGAGTGAGCCAACCTGAACCTGCCTCAGGGCCGAGCCTAGTGGAGCTTCCAAGCCAGCTGCCTGACTTTTGTCCCCTTTTGGCTCTGTGCATAGAAACCCTGTGCCTGTTCACTGAATAGGGGTGTGTGTTCTCCCCCCCAGGGGAGCCGACCCAGGCCGGCTGCAGGTACGGATAGAGTTGAATTTAGGACTGGGCCTTCTTTCTTGCCCAGCCTGGCCGCTGGGTAACCTCTGGTCTGGGATGAAAGGCTTTCCAATAAGTGCCTCGCTGGCCCGCAGCCCAGCTACACGTAGGTGTGGGCCGGGGTGAGAGATCATCAGAGGGAAGAGGCAGGAACCGGAGAGCAGAGTGGAACCCTGCCAGTAAATCCCTCAGTGATCTGCCTTCTCAGCCGCTGGCCCCGGAGCACTTGGGAAGAAGAACGGGTCACCAGGAGCCCTGGCTGCCTTCCTTCCCCAGCCTAGGCCCTCGGGCCTTCGGGCTCAGGCTCAGCCCATGGAAGGAGGGCCCATGGGGTGAAAACACCAGGCAGCACAGGGCAGGATTTAGAAATCAGATACTCTGGGCCATGCCATCCTTGGCCTTGGGCTTCTCTTCAATCCTTCTCAGGTCACAGCGGCCTCCTGCCCCTTTGGGGGCTGGGGCACAATTAGCAATCAGATCTGACTGTTTTCACAGGGAAACAAGAAAGCTTGGGTTCTTCTCCTTTGGTCTAATCCCAGGCATGTCCCAACCCCCTCTGGGGGTCCTCTGTGAAATTTAGGGACAGGGCAGTGGGGCCTTCAAAAATCCCTAAAAAATCAGGTGTGAGGCCCTGTGGTATAAGCTTCAGAGCCAAGAGGATGGACGCCAGGCGGGCACTCTGTAGCCGGGCGCATCTCAGCATCCATGGTATGTCAGTGTTCCCAGGCCTCACACCTCTACCTCACCGTAAAGCGTTCCTGTGTTTGATCTTTGGCACCCGCGGGGGAAGCAGCCAGCACAGACCAGGGAAGATCGACTTTGTTTGGCTTTGGATGTTTTCCTACCAATCCTTAGTGTCGGAGGGGTTGATGTTCTGGAAATTCACTTCTACCCCAATACTGAAACCGCCCTGGGATGCCTGACTCTGGATTGGGAAGACCCTGCTTCCGGAAGTGGATTCTGAAACCTCCAGGCTTATCCTTCTCCCAGGGTCTCCTGATCTCCCTCCCATCCTTTTCCAGGCCGTGCCCTTTATGAGACCTTGCCTGGCCCAGAGAGGTGGGGGTTTGAGTTTCAGGAGTCTCTGCCTGCAAAGTCAACACAAGCAAGCAGTTAGGGAAGCGCTAATTAAGGAGATACGATGCTAACTCTGAATGCGGGTGTGCTTGCAAAGCCCGGGCCCAGGCTTCCGACTCTAGAGGGGCTCAGCGCCCTGGGGAAAGATGGAGCCTGTGGTTCTCAGTGCTTTTGAGCCTCTGCAAGGAGGACACCGAAGGAGCAGTCAGACCTCTTAAGCTGCATGCTGGTCTCTAAAGGAAATTACTCCTAACTGTAGTTTTAAGGAGTTGATGGGAAGCAGCTACCTCTTCCAGGAAGCCCTCCGGATGGCCCCCAGGCACCTCTCCTTCTCCCTCCTTTTCCTCCTTCACAATACTCTGCAGTCAAGCTCTGGTTGTGCCTCATGGGGAGGTCTTCCTTTTCACTCTCCTGCCCAGTCCGTGGTGTGGAAAGCTATGATATTTTGCACCATTATCTCAGCCTTTACTCCCAGGACAAAAGTCTAAGGCCCAGTGGCTGGGGCCAGGTCTCACAGCTTGTGCTTTTTGTACTCCCTGTCCTAGAGCGGCCACAGAATCTTTGCTTTGTGCATTTGTTTGGTTTCTTTGCCCAAACTGTTTTTTTCTCAAATGGAAATACATTTCTGATTGTAAAAATAATCCATGAGCTGAAGAAATAAAAGAGCACCTGTAATCCCAGCACTTGGAGGTAACCATTGAATCACATGCTGCCAGACTTAGTTCTGTGCGAGCCCACCACATTCAGCATACAACAAAGAAATTATACTGGGCTTCTTTTCTTCTTCTTCTTCTTTTTTTTTTTTTTTACAACCTACATTTAAAAAAATATTTTATTTATTTATTTGGCAGAGAGAGACACAGTGAGAGAGGGAACACAAGCAGGGGGGAGGTCAGAGGGAGAAGCAGGCCCCCTGCCAAGCTGGCAGCCTGGATGCGGGACTTGATCCCAGGACCCCAGGATCATGACCTGAGCCAAAGGCAGCCACTTAACGACTGAACCACCCAGGCGCTCCTGCAACCTACATTTTTTAACTTAACAGATCCCATGGATATTTCCCCAGTAAACGCGGGTCTGCCTCACCTGCAGGAATGGCTGCATCATGTCCTATTTTATGTTTGAGCCACAATTTATATAACTAATCCCCTATTATTGGATTTGGAGCTTTTCCCCAACTCTTCCCATTGTATATAGTACTGCAGTAAATACCTCCCTGGATAAATATTTGTGAACATCTTTTTATTTTTTTTTTTTTTTTGGTCTTAGAATAAAATAAAGAATGGCATTGAAAAGTCAGAGGACTGGCTTGTTTGTTAAGATCCTGTAAACCCAATGCCAGTTCACCGTCTCCCCCATGTCACAGAAAAGTGGTGGGCGCCTGGCCGGTACTGATGGTTGACTTGTGGACAGATACTTGTAGATGAAGGTCTGGGGAGCGGTTTGGCCTGTGAACTTGGTGTCCCAGCCTGCTGCCCATGGTCCACTGCCCAGAAAGCACGCTGGGGTGGGCGGAAGGGGGCACACTTGCTCCTGGACCCCTGCTTCGAAGACTGGTGGAGTCTCTCTGGGTCATGCCTGGGCCAGCCTTGGCCTTGGAGCCTGCCCAGGCACTTAGAGGGGGCCGGGGAATGGGGGCTTGTGTGGCTGGGGATGAAAAGGGTAAGAACGAGCCTGAGTCATGCCTTCGATCTCTGTGCCTACAGGAGGCCTCAGTGGGGCAACCATCATTGACTCCCTTGACACCCTCTACCTCATGGAGCTGCAGGAGGAGTTCCAGGAGGCCAAGGCCTGGGTAGAAGAGAACTTCCACCTGAATGTGGTGAGTCAGAGACCTTTGGGGTGTTAGAGCCAAAAGGCACCTGGAAAGTCAGGGGCCAGCTCCATCCTATCACTTCGGAGACCCAGAAACCCTGGCCCCAAGCTGCCCAGCAGAGCAGTGCTGGAAGTGGGGCTCTGTGCACTGTCTGCTTTGTCCTCTCCTAAGACCAGCCTCAAGGTGGGGCACACTTCTAGCGCTGGCCAGCCCATGTGTATTTACCAGCCTGTTCTCCTCTGGGAGGGAAGATAGCCAACAACCCCTCCCTTCCTTGCCCGGGGTGCCAGGTCCCCGTTCCTTCTAGGGCTGAATCTGTCGCACAGAACAGCAGCAAACGGGGGGGGGGGGGGGGGGGGG
>NC_081570.1:18683340-18787738 GCF_022355385.1 Mustela nigripes
GGGGGGCGGGGAGGGGGAGGGGGGGGGGGGGGGGGGGGGGGGGGGGGTGACTCTGGAGGGGAGAAGTGGCTTATCTGCTCAGAGCGGCTCTAACCTGGAGCCCCGCCCCATCCTCTGCTGCCCTCTAGAGGTAGGTGAGAGGATGGGGAGCCATCGGGATGACCGTGACAATGACAATGCCTAATTCACAGGCTTGTTGTGAGGTTAACTACCTTGGAGGGTTAATTACACTGTCAAGTCTGACATGGAGGTAGGGTGGTGTCCTCCTCCTCCTCATTATTACCATCATTTTGAGGCATGTGATGCCTCTGCTAGTCTGTGTGAGGAAGCTTAGAATCCTCCCATTTCCTACCATTCTAAATGGGAGAAAGGCCGAGAGGCGGGAGAAGGAAGGGGAATCTTCCTGGGCGCACATGGCCCCTGGTGGATGGGGGAGAGAGAATGGGCATCCGGCAGCTACCTAGGGTGCCAGCTGCTGGCAGGTCCAGGGAGCCAGGAGACATTTGCAGCAGGCTGGTGCAGGTTAGGGAGGGCTCTCAGAAAAAGGCAAGATGGGGTCACATCCCTTCTCTGAGCCTTGACTTTCTCATCTGGAAAATGGAAGCGATGCTGAAAGAGAGAATGGCTTCGCGGTGCTCTTTCAATGGAAAGCTCTCCCCCATGAAGGGATGGTCACTGTGTGTGGTCAGCAGTAAGACTGTGATGTGGGGAGCACTGGGCACAGGGGAGGTCATAGCGGGTACCTCTGGGAAGCCACACGGGGCATCAGGTGGGCGTCCTCCCGTACCCCTCAGAGCAACCTGCCTTAGGATGAAGGAACCCTGAGCAGAGAAAAGTGACATCTCTTGCCTGACAGCCCAAAGCCAAGTCAGAGGCTGAGGTGGGATTTTAACCTAGAGCTGGTCCTTTGCATGATGCCCCAACATCCCTGATTGGCAGCCCAGACCCAAGAAAGAAAACACGGATTAAGCCAAGTGTGGACATGCCCTCGGGCTGCCGATCAGAGGCTGAGAAGTCTGCTTACCAGCAGGTGTCTGCCTGGCACTCTGGCCTCTCAGCCTCAGCTTGGCCCTGTCTGCCCCAGAACCTCCTCAGAGAACCTTCCCCTGGCCCTGTCTCCCTGCCCTCCTGCTAAGCTAGGACAGTCCCTCAGGAAGGGGGTGGCTGGGTTAAAGAACTTGCCTCCCTTCAGGCTAGGCGTTAGCCAGCAGCTCCCACCACCCTCTCGAGCCTTTTGGAGAGCCGCCAGGGCTAACTTTGCTCTGGCGGCCTCGGGCGAAGGCTAGGGAAGGAAGCCAAACCCAGCATTTATTCGTAATGCTGTCCACGTGCTGTAGTGGCCTGCCCTGCGGGTGCTGATCCCTCTCAACTTCTCTGAAAACCACCGCCCAGCACAGCCTCAACTGTCAGGTGAGGCCTCGGAGCCCAGCACAACGGTGGCCAGGCCAGCGGTGTCGGGGGCTGGGGCCAGAGTGGCCTGTCTCAAGGGCCTGGCTGTCCTCTGGAGCCCAGCAGGCATCTCACAAGTGCTCCCCGCCCCTTCTCTCTCCCACTGCCTTGCAGAGTGGAGAAGCATCCCTGTTTGAGGTGAACATCCGGTATATCGGAGGCCTCCTCTCCGCCTTCTACCTGACGGGAGAAGAGGTAAGTTGACCTTGGAGGCCCCTCGACCATTCAGGTGTGAGAAGACTTCGGAGAACATCTGATCTCGCTCCCTCATTTCCCCAGTGAGGAAACAGGGATTCAAGGGGATTTGCCTGGGGCCACCCGGGGCCACCCAACCTCCACGGGGCCACCTGCTGGCCCTTCCTTCTCTTCTATCTGATGCTTCTGTTCTGCTGCCCAGGTGAGCCCCACTGGCTCCCACAGTTGATAGTAAATTCTCTAAAGACGATGACTAGTCTCTTGACACCAACCACGCAGCTCCTCGCACAGCCCCCAACAGGCTCTGGGCTCAGCCAGGGCTTGTAGAGCTGCTGGACTGGTTTTTGCAGGTGTTGGTTTTCAGGATGGAGGAAGCCAAGACCGTTGTTTCATGATTTCCACCTGTGGCCGCCTCTTGTCCCCCCCCACCGCCACCCCTCTGCTCCTCTCCTGAGCCAGCCACCAGCCAGACACCACTTCAGGTCTCCAGTGGCAACGGGACATGGGCAGCCACTGCTGGTCACATGCCCTGAGTGCAAGGCCTCAGGCCCCAGGCAAGCTGCCTTGGCTTTAGCCGAAGGGCTGAGAAGTGTGGGGAGAAGGCAGAGCCCTGGGCACAGAGTCAGAAAACCTGGGTCTTATCCCCACACCATACCTGCTGTGATCTTGAGCAAGTCCTCTTCCACCCCTGGGCCTCGCTTCCTTCTCCACCGTGGGGATTTGGCTCACAGAAACCTTGCGAAATGGGACAGGAGAGATAAGGTTTGACCCTGAGCTGACCAGCTCCAAAGCCCGTATTCTCCAGGATGCAAGAGAATTTTGGGAAAACCACAGAGCTCTGTAGAAATGGGAGGCTCTTCTTCCCCTTGTCACCTCCCATGAAAACGCAGCCCAAGTATCTGCACATGAAGTTGGCCAAGTCCCCAGGACCTGGGTCATCCACTGTTGTGCTCCCTCCCCGTTACCCAGAGGGCCGCGCTGCTCAGCACAATCCCTGCCTGGGGCTGGATGCCTGGACGTTAGCCCTTTCCCTTCCCTGCACTTCTCCTGCTCTGTCCACCGCGAGATTAACATCATCCCCACTCCCTGTGGCCGGAGGACGCAGAAAAATCCCCACTAAGCCCCAGTGCTGTTGGCTGCAGAGGTCATTTCTGCAGCCAGGGGTTCAGAAGCATCAGGTGCCTGCTCTCCCTCCCCAGCTGCTTTAGGCCTCTCCCACGGGCCTCATCTCCTCAGCAGAGATTACCACTTGGACCAATTCATCCCCAAGTAATTGTAGTTGGGAGCCTTTGGCTTTGAGCCAAACAAAGCCTGAATTTCATTTGAAAACCCAAGAACAGGAAAGTGACATGGAGCAGAGAAAGGCACCGTGTTCTTCTAGGTACTTGCCCAGCCTCTCTGCCACTCATGACTCTGGGAGGTGGCCACAGGATGTGGGGACCGGGCTCACAGGGGTCAGTCTGGGAGCCAATGATTTGCAGGGGGGACTGGAGTCCCTCAGTTCTGATGCTCGACCCTCCTCCTCCCTCCTCTTAGAGTATCTGTGATTCTGAGAACTTGTTTGAGGCCTTGGTTAGTGATGTAATCTGGCTGGGTCTGAGGACAGAGGAGGGGTGGTCCCCTGGGGTGGTCCTTGGCTTCATGCAGGACAGAAGTGGAATGTGAGCCAAGAGGAAGTGAGAACTGAGTTTATTGAAGACACAGAGAGAGGGAGGGTACAGACGGAGCATCTGGGAGACTCAGAAAGGAAAAAGAGAATGAGTCTCTTCTTTGCTTAGGATCTGTGGTTTTTGAGAATTGTGGTCTAATGTCCATGCCCTCTCAGCATCTAGGAACTGGTCAGAGCAAGGACGGGGTCTAGGTGCCCTCCATAAGTCACTTATTCCTCGGCGCCTGGGGGTCTTGACATTGAGATGTCTGGTGTCAGTGTCTAGGATATGCACAAGGCAGCCTTGCCTGGTCATTCTTGCCCAGACAGTCCTTGGATGGTATCTCCTGCACTGGAAGATTCCAAAGAAATCATTCGCTCCTTGATCCTTACAAGGATGAAGCAGGTATAAGGCGGGCGTGCAGGTGCTCGCATGGGTCAAGGCAGGTAAGGGAACGTAAAAAGCAGTCCTTTGTGGGGTCACTTCAGTTCCCCCGTGTCACTAGAAGGGTCATCAGTCTGACTGTCTGGGATGCAGAATGGATGCTGGGTGTGGACAGGAGGACAGGAGAGTGATTTAGAACTAGGCCACAAAGTCCCACTTGGCTCAGAACCCCTGAGCAGACAGCACGTCCTCCAGCCACGCCCTGCTGGTCCCTCTGTCCGTAGCACCTACACATGGCAGAGACCATACCCGATGTGTCCCGTCTCACTGGCCCCCAAACACCCCATAGGGTGGGGGTCTTTGCCTACTTGCAGATGTGGGAACCAAGACTTAGAAGGAACTCGCTCGGGTCGCGTTCCCTGAGGGCCGAGGTGAGTTGGTGCCTGCCTGACCCAGTAGCCTTTCTGCCACAGGCCTGGGTTACAGCCCCCATGCAGCCTGGCCCGGTGTCCCCACTTGCCACCATCTCTCTGTCCTCCCATCTCATACACAGTGGGTGCCTGTGGCTGAGACTTTCCATTCTTCAGATTTCCCATGAGTATTTGTGGAATGGTGCCTGAGACCCCAGATCCCTCCTGGGCTGAGGCCTGTCTTTGCAGCAGGGGGAGCCTAAAGGAGTCACTTCCCCTGCTTGGTAGGCCAGCCCTACAGGACGCCCCTGAGAATGGCAAGTATGGTGACAGTCACACGAGGTGACGTTTGCCCAGCTCTCTACAGTTCATGCAGCCCATTCCCTTATGTACCTTCTCTCACTTGATTTCTAGAAGAACACCGGGAAGCATCTCTCACTTGATTTCTAGAAGAACACCGTTCCATTGTGCACAGGAGGGTCAGAGACCCTGAGGTCACACAGCTGCCAAGTCGGAAGATCTGAACCTGGGCCCAGCCCAGAGAACTTTCATTCTGCAGAACATACTTCTTGCTAGTTTCTCTCACCTCTGGGCCCCTGACTGTGGCTTACCCTGTCTGCCTGCAGCCGCATCTCTCTGTGTGGGAAAGGCAGGCAGCTCGTGTCACTTCCCAGCTCCACAACCTTGAGCAAATTGCTTCTCTGAGTCTCGGTTGTGTCATCCTCAGAGTGGTCAACACCCTGCCCACAAGGCTACTGGGGACTGAAGGTCATGTAGAGAAGATGCCTGGCATAGTGATACATTGTGATTTATAATAAGTAATGTGTTTTTGGTCTTCATCCCATTTCTGGCAGAGCTCCTAAAACCCTTGGAATTTCCTAAGCACTGAGAGCAATCCTTGTATCTTTTGTTATGTAAATTGGGTGACTCTTGGACCCCACCTGAGGATAGAGGCTCACTGCCAGGAAAATGAACCAGAAGGTGAGAGGGTAGTTATATTCAGTCCCCTGCCCTGACTTCCAAGGGACAGGAGAGAGCCAGGAGGTTGAATCAGGAGCCAACTGGCAGTGGCCTAATTAGCCATGCCCATGTCATGAAACCTTCATAAAACCCCAAAAAGGAACTGGGCCATGGAGCTTCCAGGGTGGCTGAGCACCGGGAGATTTGGGGAAAGCTCCAGTCCTGGAGAAAGCATGGAGGCTCTGTGCCCTCTCCCCAGACCTTGCATTAAGCATCTCTTCCATCTGGCTGTACCTGGGCTACATCCTTTTATAATAAACCAGTAAGTAAACATGTTTCCTGAGTTCTTTGAAGCACTCTAGCAAATTAATCAAACCCATAGAGGGGTTGTTGAGAACCTCTGACTTAGAGACGGTGTGCAGAAGCACAGGTAACAGGCTAGACTTAGGACTGGTGTCTGGAGGGGCGGAGGGAGAGGTGTGGCAGTGTGGTAGGACTCCGTCCTCAAGCTGTAGGAACTGCAGGAAGATAGTGTCAGAACTGAGTTGAATTGTAGGGTACCCAGCTGGTGTCTGGCAAATTGCTTGCTGGTATAGGGAAACACCCCCCCCCCACACACACACACACACGGAGTGGAATCGGGTTCATCTAATTTATTTTTTTTTTTTTTTTTAAGATTTTATTTATTTATTTAACAGAGAGAGAGAGAGATCACAAGTCGACAGAGAGGCAGGCGGCGGCGGGGGTTGGGGGGCAGGCTCCCCGCTGAGCAGGGAGCCCCATGCGGGACTCGATCCCAGGACCCTGAGATCATGACCTGAGCCGAAGGCAGAGGTTTAACCCACTGAGCCACCAGGTGCCCCCTGGAATCGGGTTCAGAATCTGTTCCACACCTACTCACTTCCAAGAAAATAAGTAAACTCATGTTCTTCTTTTGCCGGTGGTACCCCTCTGGTCCACGCACACTCACTCAGCATCCTTCCTGGTGGGGTTGAGACCCTGCAGTGCCCGCCAGCGACAGGCTTTCCAAAGGTGGAGACGAGGAAATTTCTAAGAGCGTAGAGAAGACACCACTTGCAGTCCTCGGGGCAGCCGGCAGCCGGCAGCCGGTCAGCTGCCCGGAGTGGGTTCAGGTGCAAGTCGGTTCCTCTGCACCGCACTGCGCAGCCTCCCGGGGGCCAAGTGACACTATCAGGAGCCTCAGATGAGAGCCCTTTGTTGTTGCTAAACTGGAGGCTTCTGGGCCAAGGCTTTGGAATCTGGGTTCTAGAGAAACTCCCGCCGGGACTCTGATGTGGGTGGCCCCTGTGCCCACTCCTGGGACCCACTGTCTGGTGCGGGACCCTGTCCTCTTCTCCCGCCCAGCCCTGCAGGCCCCTGGGGCACTTCTTCCCTTCCCACCTCTGGCCTCCCAGGCTAGAGGCACAGCTGCCCTCAGAGGCCCCGCTGCCGCGTCCCAGCTAGCCCTGCAGACTCCCCACCTCAGGCCCTCCGCAGCCGCCTGAGCCATTCAGGGGCCCATACTGGGGCCCGGGGACCCAAGAAGACTTGGTTTTGCCGCACGCGGGAGGTCGGTAGACTGGATCGGCCTCGAGCTCGGAAGCGAAAGGAAACGTGTTGTTCCACCCAGAGCAGTTGCTAAGGAACTTACATCTCACGTTATAAAAAATAAATAATATTTACTGTAGGCTTGCTTTTATTATTAAAAATAGCACAGAAAGAGAGATAAGCCAAAGGAAGAAAATTCCTCCATGAGCCTACCCTGTACCCCTAGGCGAGCATCGTTAATATTTTGGTGTATTTCCCTGCCAGCCTTTCCTCACGCATCCGTGTGCATGTAATTTTTACTAAAGTTGAATTACATTATTTCAAATTTTACTTTTCTTTTCATAAGCTATAAACCCTTTCTTTGTTACGAAGTAATAGTCTATATCATTCCAGTGGCTGCCTGGTCTTCTGTTGCATGGATAAGTCCTAATTTAACCACTTCTATATTGTTTGATGTTTAGAATATCGTCATTTTTCCACGATTATATTTGTGTTTATTTTTATTTATATTTTATTTATTTATTTATATTTACATTTATATTTCTATTTTCCACGTCATATTTCCACGATTGTATTATAAACAATGCTGGAATAAATAGCCCTTAAATTCAACCTTTACAACATCCTTGATTACTTGTTTCCTTAGAATAGATGCCTAAGAGGAAAACTAAGGCATCAGAAGGTCACAGGTGCTTTTGAATTAGAAGAACAATGTGAGGGGGTCAGAGCCTCCAGCAGGGCCCTGGGGCCTGGGGCCTCCTTACGGCTCCTTGGCCCCCATGTCAATAGTTTAACTGTTCACCTTCTCTGCTCCTTCCTGTCTGTAAAATGGGAACGATGGAAAGATTCACAGTGTCAAGGGGGAAAGGCCCTTTCCCTGGTTTTGCACACGGGGTGGCAACACTTTGCTGAGAAGCTCCCAGTGGTGGCACGGTGAGGCAGGGCTGGAACCCGAGCCTCCCACCCACCCCCCAGCCCGCAACTCCTGGGCCCCTCTGCCCACAGGAGCCCGCCCACCCAGACCCATTCACGATGCCGGTGCTGCTTCCTTTACAGGTGTTCCGAGTGAAGGCCATCAAGCTGGGAGAGAAGCTTCTGCCGGCTTTCAACACCCCCACGGGTATCCCAAAAGGTGTTGTGAACTTCAAAAGGTAGGCCATCTTCTGGTTTCCTGCTTGTGGCTTTGGGTGCATCTATGTGGAAACTGAGGCACGGAGAGGACAGGACCCACCGTGGGAATCATAACGAGTCAGCGGCACAGCAGAGACTAGCTTTAGCCGAGAGCTCTCCAGGGCTAATGCTTGTCACCAAACCTGGGGCTTAGGATTCATAAGGCCTGATGGTGGGGAGGGGGCAGCTGGTCTGTGATTGTGCCCTAACACTGCCTTGACTCACAGCCCTACAGGTGTGCCCAGCTAGGGTCAGGAGCCAGTAGGCACATCACAGGCTCCCGCCACAAGAAAGTACCCCAAACTGCTTGGGGGTCTCAAGACCCTGAGCAGAGGGACCCCTGGGCTAGATTTCAGGAACCCAGTGTCAGAACCCAGAAGCTTGGACTCCAAGGAAGAAATGCCCTCGTCAGGTCACATAAGCCAGTAGCTAGCCATTCCTGGGCACAATCTGGACTTCCAAATCCATTTTTAATAATACTTACTGGAATTACCTCCTCTTTAAAAATAGTAAGTTTTCATTGCTGAAAATATGGATTATACCACAGAGAAGACTCCTGAATGGTTCCATTAATGAAAGAAGCCACCAGTAATGCTTCTTTCTACTGACTTGGTTTTAAAACATTGATTCTTATTGGCTGCTTCCATGATTTTCCTTCCTGATCTATTGCTTAATCCAGTGTGTGAACTAAAGACTTTCTGGGTAGCCACTAAGTCACAGAATGTCAGAGTGGAAGGGACTGGGGGCTGTGCAATGAGAGAAGCGTAGAGCCGGGTCTGGAGCTGGGTCCAGCCCCAATGCCTGGGGGTGCTTACCTGCCCCCCATGAGGCTGCCCTTCCCTCTCACAGGAATGAAAGTGTGTTTATATCCACCCATTGTCCAGATGTGGTGACTAAGACCCAGAGAGGGGAAGGGGTGGGGTCAGAGTCAAGAGAACTAATGGCCAACCAGCTTAATGATGGATGAATCTTTATGAGCACGAGTCTTGCTCCTGGGGACCCCCAGTGCCCCATTGTCTTGCCTTTCCTCACTCTCTTCTTCCACTGGTCGCCTTCCTCTCACAGCTTCCCTGGCTGCCAAAGGCCAGCTGCCCTGCCACCTGGGCCACGAAAACCAGAAGCCTTTCCTGGCCTCCAGACAATTTATCTGCCTCCTTATGGCCTCAGCATGTGCCTATTCATGTTCCCTGCTGGCCTGGAAGCTTCCTGAGGGCAGGATCCTTGTCTAAGTCTTTGCTCCTTCCTTCAGCAAATATCCGTGTTCGGGCCTGTGTGCAGGATAAGAGATCAGCCATGCGGCTGGGCCGGCCGCTTACTGAGCAAGTTCGCGTGCCCAGCATTGTGCTAAGGGTTTCTGGATGTTGCCTCACCAAGTACTCCTCACAGCAACCCTTTGAGAGTAGATATTTATAGTACCCCCATTATTCAAACAGAGTCTCAGAGAGGTCGACTAACTTGCCCAAAGTCTTATAGCTACTAGGTAACTGGGGATATGATTTAAGCCCGTTTGGCCAGAGATTGACAGCTCTGCTCTTAGGGCCGTCCCTGGGACAGGAGCCCTGCCACCCCTGTGCCTCAAGAGCAGACTCCCCGGGAGATATTGCAGAAGGCACCCAGGAGCTCCCCGGGGCCGTTCTGGAGGCTCTCCCGCAGCTCTAAGTCAGGGGGGAAGGTTGTAGTATTTCCATCTCACCAGACTTCCCCATTCCATCTCCTGAAGTGATGTGTTCCTTCTGGACTCTCCATCCACTGGCAGCGCCCCCCAGTGGCCTGGAAGGGAAGTAGAGGCCCTGGGCTCTGGTCAAGCGCCTCAGTGCCTCTGCCTCTGCTTCCTTGCGGTCCTGGGCAGGTTTCACTCTTCAGGTCAGTCTGCATGGGGCCTCACAGAGGAAAGGGGACTCGGTCCGTCCCTGTGGTCCGAGAGCATTCCTGGGGTGCGACCTCACATAAGTCTCATCATAGGCCACAGGGGGCCCCTGGAGCCAGTCAAATCCCATTCTCCATGCTAGGGTTGACTTCTCAGAGCTGGACGTTTGGATCACTGCTCAGATTCCTGTCCCACAAACACTAATCCTGGAGAAACACAGCCACAGCTGTCAGGAAGCGGAGATGCAATCACGCTGTCTTTGTGGCTCTCTGTCCCAGGGCTGGCTTCTCCATCCTCACTGCCTAGAGTCTGGGAGAGGACCTCAGCTCGGCCCTCCTTCCTGCGTCTGCGTCTGTGCGTGGCCCTGTGCTGGCTGCCTGCCTTACCCTGGTCCCGCAGAGCCCGGACCGGCTGCAACACAGATCCTGACATTTCTGATTAAGAAAATGCATTTATTTTTAGGCTATTTGCCTGCTGCGGGTGCTGTATACATATGTATGTATATGCATATTTCCTGGCAACGCCTCCCTTTCATTTTCTGGGTAAGAGAGTCTGTTGCTAAAAAAACGCCTCCCTGTTCCAGCCGGGGGAATGTCAGGGATGTTTATAGCCGACGGGGCGCTGAGTTTGCTCTTTACAGAGGGGGCCCACTGGTGGGAACTGGGCTGCACACCACCACCCAGCCCGGGGCCCTCCAGGAGGAAGGGCCCGCCCAGGTTGCAGCAGGAGGGAAGGGTAACAAGGCCCTGCCCCAAAGTGAGCCTGACTGCTCCTCCTATCTGGGAGGCAGAGGCTGGGACAGCTGTGACCCTTGTCCTGCAGGGACCACTGAATCCGAGACCGTGGCAGTGTCAAGTCCAAGGATTAATCTGTCACACACACAGACTCATACACACAGACGGACTCGACTGCCACCCACCCAAATCAGCAGGCTGAGATACACAGGTTCACCTGTGTCCCACACTCTTGCCACCACACACTCCCAGACAAACATGCGTTTGTGTAGACACGCTCCTACCACGCACAGATAGCCACATCTTAGTAATTGCTCGTGTTTCTGGAGCATTCACTGTGCACCACACACCATGTGAACACGGGATCTGGATTCTCTCTCTCCAACCTCACAGTGAGCATAAGGACTCCATTTCACCAGGAAGGACACTGAGGCAGAGAGAGGTGAGGTCGCTCACCCAAGGTCACACAGCCGTGGCGTGAGGTTAGAATTAGCCAGGTCTGTCTGGATCCGATGTTCACAACTGTACTGCACACATACAGACATACACATACCCATGGGAGCTTCTGCCATGCTGGGGAGGGGCATTGTGGAGTGACCCCTTCTGTGGGGAGAGAACACAGGCTGCAGACCCACTTGTAGGCTTACCAGACTGGGAGGAAGGCAGTGGGCAGAGCCTCTATTAGCCCAGGGCCTCACAGGGCCAATCAGAAGCCCTCCTGGTCTCTGGATACCGCCCGGAACAGGAGCATTTGGGGGCACAGAGTACTTAGGATTTGGATTTGGATTCAGCTCTATCAGTTCTGTTCTTTGCTGTGTGATCTTGGAGAAGTATCTTCCCCTCTCTGAGTCTAAGCATCCTCACCTATGAAATAAGAATCGTGGTATTCACCTCCGAAGTTGTGAAGATAAAATAAGACACTACAATGTTTGGCACCCATCAGGAACTCAGTAACTCAAACAATAATTTTAATAAACTATAAACACATGATTTATATGTGCGTAATTACCTAATGTGAAAAATGACAGTAATTACATGCCTAATTTATACCTCCCGATAGCTCTGTGAGGTGTGGGTACTGTCATTTAACAGATGAGGAAACTGAGGGTGAGAGAGATCAGCCGACCTGCCTGAAGTCGCCCAGGCCGGGCGCCGCAGGAGCTGGCACTTGAAGACAAGCAGGAGAGGGAAGGTGCCCACCCACTGCCTGCTGCTGTCCAGCCCTGGTCTGCATGTCTGCCAGGCTGGCCCCCCTGCAGGGAGCCCACTAGGGAGGGAGGGAGAGGGAGAAGGCTCATGTGGGGAAAACCGAGAACAAAAGACAGCTGGCTGATTAGTGACTGTTTTGACCTTGAGTGTCTCTTCGAGGGCAGGAAGCATCCATTATTCAGGAAACCCTCTGTGGGTACCCACGGCTCCCACTGAGCTAGCTGGAGAGAGAAGTCACACTTGGCCTGAGGGGAAGAGGGACAGAGAAGGGACACCTTCCCCTTCCCTCTGGGTGGGTGTGGGGCCATCTGGGTGGGAGACCATTAGGGGAGGCCAGTTTGAATCTGGCCTCCACCATCTACCAGCTTCGACCTTCCTGATAACTTACTTCCCTCTCTGAGCCTCAGTTTCCTCTTCGTGTATTGGGATGAATGATGCTTTACCTTGTGGGCTTTAAATGAAGTCAAGATGCAAACAGTTTGACCCTGTCTCTGGTATCTGTAGTGGCTCAGTACACAGAAGCTGTTTTATTTTTTATCTGTGAGTCTAGTCTCCCCTCTCTGTGCAGCCCATCCCTCCCCCCCCCCCTGCCCCCAACTCAGGGAAATACCCAAAGAGGCAGAAGCGGGAAGAAGGTGGGGTCCCTGCTTTTCATCTGTCCCCGTCCCAACCCCAGCCACAGCAGTGTACCCCCCACACAGCGCCACAGATTGTAGGAGCCAGATGGCCTTCAGCCAGCAGACAGAAAGCGTCCTGCAGGGTCTTTATGGTCCCTGACAGCATTGTCCATATCACTTATAAATTTAGCATAACTTGGGTGCCCGATCTTGGCCACCAAGGCAGCTCTGGCCCTGTCCTAGAGCCCACACATCTCCCAGGGGCTGGTTGATGAAAGAAACAAAGAATAGTGCCAGTAGACAGGCCTAGCTAGGTTCAGATCCCCTCCAGCAAGTCTGTTCATGGGCATCCATGTCTTCATCAGCAACTGGGGTTGTTATTGGTACTGACCCCCAGGATGGAGCAACGGAGATCAGATGGTGGGAACTCCCAGGACAGGGCCTGGTGAGCGGGTTACCCCACACACACACACTGAGCAGTCCTCCCCCACAACATTACTCTCAGCAGGGGAGCCAGCCCCAGCAGCAGCAGGCTGACAGGGGCGCTTCTGTCTTTTCACAGCGGCTCCAACAGGAGCTGGGGCTGGGCCATGGCGGGGAGCAGCAGCATCCTGGCTGAGTTCGGGTCCCTGCACCTGGAGTTCTTACACCTGACCGAGCTCTCTGGCAACCAGGTCTTCGCAGAAAAGGCAAGTGTTCTCCCTGCTCCCCGACCCTCAATGGCTCCTCCCTCTTCTCCCCACTCAGCAGGTTCCCAAACAGCAGGGGGGCCTCTGGTCACCGATAATTCAGCCGTTGCTAATACAGCCGTTGCTGCCTGTGGGAGCCCTGCGCATGCATGCCCGAAGCCAGGTGGCAGAAAGGTGCACGCAGGGAGTCATCAGGGTTCTGCCGGGGCAGGGAGGAGATGAAGCTGCCAGCGAGGTTCTCACCGGGGCTGTCAGCTCAGCGGCAGCCACGCACATGTGGAATCGGGAGAGAATGCATAAACTGAAATCCAGGCACCCGCTCCCGTTGGCAGGAATTGGCCACCGGGTGCAGAAGGCCCCTTTCCAGAGACAGTTAACTTTTTTGTGTGTGATCTGCCGCCTTCTCCTTCCAGATGCCTGCCTAACTCACGTTGTCAGCAGGCTGGCAAAGCGGTTGCACTCCACGGCAGAGGCACACGTCTGCCCTTCCTGTTTGTTACCAGGCTGGCTCGGGGCATAAGGGGTGCTGAGAGCTGGCCTCAAGGCTGTCAGCCTGCCTGACAGCTGCCCGCTCCTTCCCCTCTGTGAAGCCCTCCAGAAGAACGGGTTCCTCCACATGACCACCCATGGCAGTCGCCGTCATCTAGAAATGTCTCCTCGGGTCTAACACTAAACCCCAGGAAGGGAAGGGTTCACACATACCCTCAGAGGGTGCTTGGGCTCCGCCAGCAGCTGCCCCTCCCTGAGTCCTGCCTAAGGAGCTAAAGTCCTGCCTTTGGGAATGTCCCTTTGGAGGCCTCTCCCCTCCCAAAGCCTTCCCTTCTCTGAAGGTTAGACTCTTGGGGTGCCAGGGGAGCTGGGAGATCATAGGTTTACACCTCTACCCAGTGGCTCCCAGTCCTGTGTCCACCAGCCAGCCCTCCAACATCACCCTGCAAGCCTAGAGGAAACACATCTCCGGGCGTCACCCAGGCCTGGGAATCTGCATTTTTAATAAGCGCCCATGTGCTTTTTGATGCCAGATTTAAGAGCACTGCTTATTCAGTATGGGACTCTCCCTGAGCATTCTTAGGAAGCTCAAGAGGAGCTTTTCAGCCCCTTGATCACTTCCTCTGTGTTGGGGTTTACTACCCCCCTCTTAAATAGCTTGTCACGTCAGACCTGCCTTCAGAGCCTGTACTGGGAGGACCCTGGCACCTGTGACACCCCACCTTTCAAGTTCATGAAAGAAGTTCCATCCCACTTCCTGATGGGTCTTATTTGCTGATCCGTTTTCCTAACGCCAAGCCTTCCCTCCCCCAGCCTCCCATTTCCTTTGCTCTTGGGTCAGACTCCACTGGGAAGGTTGGGACTGGCTCATGCTGGAGCGGGACAGAGAGCTCACTCTAGTCCCTGGTTAGTCTGGACAAACTTGCCACCACCGCCCTAGCACTTACTATGTGTCGGATACCCTTATAGTGTTTCTGTCCACCCCTCCAGACCCTGAGGTGGGTCGTCTTGTTACCCACATTTTACAGAGGAGGAAACTGAGAGAGGTTCAGTCACTTGTCCTGGTCATCCAGCTGGTAAGTGACAAGGATCCAAGCCCAGGACTTTCTGACTCCAAAGCCCACGTTCTTTGAAGACCAGATTAGTGTAGCAGGCTTCAGGCTTTCCCCCTCGAGTCCATCTGCCTGTCTCTCTGTCTCCCTCTACATTTATATTCTCTGGCTATTTTCATCCCCCAATCATGCCTCCCACAGAGGCAATTATTGGCAGTCAACAAATTGGCCCAAATTCTAGAAGCACCCGTACCCTCCAGGGGAGCTAATTTAGCCTGCTTCACTGCTCACCATCAGGACAGTCGAGAATAACTCAGGTACAAGCACATTCCTGTCCCCTATAATGGACTTCGTTAACATAAATGGATATGAAATCTCATGTGGTAAAGCAAAGTGCTGTTCCCTGGAAAGAAAGGTCTGACAGCTGAAAGGCTGCTCTCCCTGCTCCTCGCCTTGTAGATAAATCTACAAGCACGGTAGAGTACTGTCCCCGAGGGCCTTGCTGTTCTCCAGGATTCTGTGCCGGAAGGATTATGTGTCCTGCCAGAGAGCAGACCCCAAGGGATAAAGCCTTCCCTCTTCTCGCCCTTTATAACCCCAGAGGTTGCAAATCTAGCCTCTTCCTGCTCCAGCCGGGCAGCCTTTGCCGCGTGTTACCGCACGGTCCCTGCCCTGACCCGTGTCGAGCACAAGGGCTACTCCGCGTGGCCAGTTGAGCCCTGCCTTGTGTCCCGGCTCTGCCACTTATGAATTCTGACCATGGGCAGGCCGCTGAAACTCCGGGATGCGGGTTTGTCCCCTGTTCCACAGAGATAATACCAGATGGGTGGTCCGAAGGTTCCAAGGTGACGCAGGTGATGGGTCTGGGTCAGAAGGACTGAGAAATGTTCAGGGCTGTTGTTAGGGCAGGGTGTGAAGGAGCCCAGGCCTTTCCTCTGCAATGGTCCTATGATGTCTGACACAATAATTTATTCCTTGTATGAAATGACTGGTATTGACAATTTCTGACCTATTAAAAGGCAGTTTTACCCATAGTTCTTACAAACGGGGCTACTATCGCTTACAGGAACCACCCCCCGTCCCCGCCTGAAAAGGCCCATCCCCCAAAGCAGTGCACAGTGAGGAAGGGGTAAAGTGAGGGGAGTGTGGGAGGCCTAGCAGGGCCCCAGGTGGAGGGGTCAGTGCAAAGGCAGTGGCCAGGCTCCCCCGTGGCCATGGCCTGCCGTGCCTCACACGTGGGCCCAGGACGTGGCGGTCTCGCCACCTCCAGGCTGCGGCCTGCTATTGTCACGCAGCTCTCCCTCCTGCCTCGGCTGAGCGGTTTCCTCTTCGGATCCCAACAAGCTTCCTCCTTCAGCAGTGGCCGCTGAGCCCTGCCGGCTCCTTCCAGAAAGTGAGGGTGCATCTCTTGTCCGTTTCTTGGCAGGTCAGAAACATCCGAAAGGTCCTCAGGAAGATCAACAAGCCCTTTGGCCTCTACCCCAACTTCCTGAGCCCAGTGAGTGGGAACTGGATGCAACGTGAGTATGGGGAAGCCGCCGCCCACCTTGTGGTCACTGCCACCAGGATCCAGTGTGAGGCACCTCGGCCAAGTGAGCAGGGACACGTTTGTCAGAGCCCCAGGCCAGCGAGGCCTTTGCTCCAGGCTCCCGGATGCCAGCCACTGTGGGGGTCTTCACTGCCGTTGTGTTTTGTGTCGTCTTGTGTGACAGGTGTGGTGGCTGCCCCGTCACGAGGCCTGCCCTCTGCATCCCCTGCACACTTGCTGCCTCCAGACTTCTGTCTCTTAGGGTGCCACTGAAGCCTCTTTGGTCAACTCCCAGACTAGTGGGGCCATTCCACACAGCACCATCTCTCTACTCTAGGGCTGGCCCCAGGAAAGACCACGTGTCCTCTCCCAGCCCCTTGGATCGAGTGCCCCACCTCCAGCTTTAATCCAGAGCCCAACTATATAGTGATACAAAAATCATGAATTTACCGTTGTATCTCACACAGGCCGGAATGGGTCCTGGGATTCCTGCTGTTCTCTGTTCAGAGGCTTGTGCTCAGCCAGGTGGGCGTGGGCCCGGGAAGCTCACTGAGAGCCCCCAGCTCCACCCACAGAAACAGAATGGGATTTGCAGGGACATGCAAGCTGGAGGGTGTCCCAGGACCCTGGGATTGCTCCTGCTAGGAGGTCACAGCGCGAATTGGTGGCGGCAGGTTCCTTTGGCCCTGCCCCCCCTCCCATGCCTCCATCATTTCTGCTGATACAGGGAGCCCTCTCCCTCTCCCCTGCCGCCAGCCCTAGTTGTTACGACATCATCAAGGGCTTGGAGCAAAGCACGGGAGACTGATGACGGCCTGGCTCCGGGACATGCCCTTCATCACTGCAAGCCTCGGTCTCCTCTCTTGCAAATGGGGGAAGAGCTCGAGATGGCTTTTTTGTGCACCGTGGAGGGGTGGGGGAGTAATGGTCAGAAGCTTCAGGAAATGGATTTCAGTTCATCTTCCAAAGAGGATATGTGTTGTGCCAAAAGGTAACAAGTAAAAGTAGGCAAGCAGGGCCTGGGGGTCAGGCTAGCCTGCAGGGACACCAGAGAGAAACTGCCGAGGCCTTATTCTCGCAACCCTGGGCCTCTTTGACTGCAGGTCCAGGAGGCCCAGAAAATGTGACCCAAGGACTTTTCCCCTGTGATGACCTCACCCCCAAGTGGCCTCCTGCAAGAACCACTTTACAGAAATACAAGGTATTTTTAACCAAAACACACTGCCAAATCCAAAAGTGCAGGGAGAAAATGAAGGTTTGAATTACAGATTATGGCCATGGGAAGACAGTTCAATAACTGTTACTGCTTTTAATTGCAAGGCCTGACTGGGTAAAGAGATAAACTACCCGACTGTCAGCCTTAGCTGCTCCGGGACAGCGCAGCAGAAGCCATCAGGAGGGAGAGGGGCGTGACCTCCCTGTATGAGCAGCTACCTTGGCAAATTCCAGAGAGCCTCCCCACTCCCACCCTGCTGAGAAGCAGAACTTTCTTTTCAGGCTGCACCAGGGGTCGCTGGGCTGAGCAAAGTCGGTCACCTATAGAAAATTGTTTCATATTAATAAAACATGAATGCGAGGCCTGCTAAAGGGCAGAGGGAAAGCTAGAGCCCTGCTCATCCAGGCACCTGCCTGCCTCCTCCCCGACCCCCAGCTCCGGCAACCAGGCTCATCTTAGGTTCTCTGTGGTTTCATTGGGATTTTTTGGTAATTGTATGTTTTTCCAACGGACAAGAACATTCCCAACTTGCGTAAGCTTAGTGTGTTTACTTTCTTCTTGAATCCTTGGTTAGCCCATTTGCAACCACAGGAGCTGCCGCTTGGGGAGGGAGAGTTGGGGCTGTGTCCTGGTCCCATGCCCCTGCTCCTTCTGCCCCCCGCTCCTGCTGGACACTGAGCTTCAGGGTAATGGGGGAGGCCAAGACCCTCTTGCCACTAGGACTCTTGGCCAGGGTAAGTCCACCAGGCTCCTGTACGTGGCACAGACGAGACCCATCCTCGCAGAGTCACCTAGAGCTCAGAAGGCTGCCTGCCAGTCAGCGTGGCCCCTGGAGGGGCTTGTCTACCTGGTCCGCTGCCTGAATCCCCACTTTCCTCAGCAGGAGGGTATGGCAAGTCCACATTCTTCCCAGTGGGGTTAGCAGTGTGAGCTGCCCATCAGCCCCAGCCTGGCAGCCTCTCCCGGGTTAGTGGTACTTTCCTACCACCCAGTTCCCAGACTGTGCGGTGACCACCTCTTGCTGCAAGTGTGATGACAGTATTGACATACAAGGTCAGCAAGCAGCAGGGCCCATCTCTGCTCAGGCTCATGGACACCAGTTCATGCTCCTCTTGCATTTTATTGATCAAAAGGTGGAGGCCCAGAGAGGAAAATGGCTTGCCCTGAGCTAATGGCAGATCTGTGTCTTCCAATTCCCATTCTGCGCTCTCTATGTACCACACGGTGCTGGGGTAGGACACTGCAGGCACACACAAGCCAGAAAGCAGTGGGACCTCCAAATGAGAATCATTCCCATATCCCCAAGAGGGTGTCCTGTTGCAGACACCCGTAGAGCTCCCAGGAGGCTTGACTCCCCTCTCCTGCACACACCCGCCAGGTGGAGCCCTCAGCCACATCCTAGACACACTGCAACCACATGATGAAGTCCTAACTCTTTGGCTTGGCATTCAAGGCCCCTCCCAGCACAGCTCAAACCTCCCTTCCTTTCTTTCCTTCGGGACTTACTGGGTGTCCACGTGTGCCATACAGTCAGTGGGTGTAAAATGCGAATCATACTCGCCCACCTCCCCATAGAGAGCCCACAGCCTGGTGGAGGAGGCAGACACCGACACCACCCCTCTGGGAGCCGCCACGGGCAAGGCACACACCCAGCAATGGAAGGACTGGCTGCCACGGAGTGCTTCCCACGTGAGGCACCGTGGGGCCAGATTTGCGTGCGCCTTATCTCACCCGTTCCTCATGGTCCCCCCGTAGGGAAGGATGATGAGCGGGCTTATGACAATACCGAGAAAGGCCTCTCTGTAGAGGGGATGCCTGAGCTGGGGTGTAGCAGTGAGAAGGTGCTAGCCATGCAAGGGGCGGCAGGGGTGTACCTGATAGAGGGGACACCACAGGTGGGAGATGTCTGGGGAGGCAGGGGGCTAGGAGTGTCTGGGTGGCAGAGAAAACAGTGACAGGCGGCAGGCCCAAAGGAGTGTGGCGATGGCAGCCCCTCCTCCACTTCACCCCGCTGCCGGCCTGTGTGCCTCTTCTGTGGTCTGTGAGCTGGGGGGGGGGGGGTCCCCTCAGCAGAGGCCGGCCTGGTTTGACTTGCAGCGTTCCCTAACCCCTGTCAGGCACATACCTCCTGCTCCAGCTGCGCACGCGGCATCTGCGTGCTGGACCCGGCGTGCTCCTGCCCCTTCCTCTGTGCTCTGTCCACTGTGTAGCAATGGGGGGGTCAGGGATGTGCTGTGTTGCTGCGTATCTCTTCACACAGCAGGATCCAGCCCCCACAGAACCCCTCCTGCGCTTTCCCAAGGCTCAGGATTTCTCTGGTCTGTTCCAGTTTTTACAGGTCCTGAGCCCTTGCTGGGCCATGAGTTATTTATGGGGCCGGAAGGAGCTGGAAGGGCTGGTTTACTCTGGGTCTTCCTCTCAGCCCCCTTTTCTGGTCCCCACCTGTCTTCACCCTCTGACTTTGGGTCCCACTCCCCTCACACTTGTCTTCTCTGTCTCTAGGCAGAGAAACAGCACGCGTTCGTGCTCTGGTTAGCTGGAAAGTAGCAGAAAGCAAGAGCTCTGCCCCCTTGGTGGCCTTAGAGGAGCCCTGCAGGCCTGCCCACAGTTGTCCCCTCCGGGAGAGGGGTTGGCCGTGCTCACCTTGCTGGGTTCTTGGGAGGTTGTTACAGGTAGTACAGTAAGGCTCCGGGCCCACATAAACCCTGGAGAAATGACAGCTTTTGATGGATTCCCTGTTCCTTCTTCTCTTCCCCCCACCGACTTTCCCTCCCTTCTCTCTTCCTACCCCCACTTTCTCCAGAGGAGCTGGAGATGCCCTCGCCAGCGACCCCACCCCACTTTACTCTGCTCCCATTTTCCTTCCTCTCTCTGTCTCTCTGCTTAAGTGCATCTTAACAGGAAACTGAAGTTTGCTCTTTGTTATAGCTATTAAATGCCTTTATGTTTCCCTGTTATTAATTTTTAAAGCATGTGCGTGAAGTGCCGTCCCTGTCTCGCTTCTCTGGTTAAGTGCTCCTGGTTGACCATCCTTCTCCAGAGATGGCGCTGGGTGGAGTCACTCAGTCCTGCCCCATGGGGGCCACTCCAGGCAGATGCCCCCAGGGCAAAGACGGGCTCCTCAGACCCGATTCTCCCCAACCCCTGCTCCTTGGAAACTCCATTTCTCATAGTCTGCGCAGCAGAAGCTTGGTTTCTCCAAGTGGCTCCATATTCTGACTCAATTAAGCCTCCCGTCCCTCCTTTCCGTGGCCTTTTATGAACCTGCCCAGCATTAATTACCATGTTTGTCACCGGGTAATAAAAATCTCTGAACTCCCTGCCACCAGATTATCTTTTTAAAGAAATGCAACTCATTTACAGTTAATAACCAGAGGCCCTGCCGTCCTTGGCCTGCTAAAGGGACATGATTTATACACCTGGGTGAGCCGTGCACTCGTGTGCCAGACAGCAGGGCTCAGGATGGTCCTGGGTTCCCCAAGTCCCGCCCCGGGGCTTCCTGTAAGCCCCTACTCCCACAGGGCTCAGAGGCTGCCCCACCCGCATGTGGCCCCCGGGGGATGGGGTGGGGGGGTGCTCGCTGCCCAGGTGCATTCCCCCTGGGGGGCCGGCCCAGCAGCCTCAGCAGTTGGAGGTAACGCGCCGTCCTCTCTCTCCTCACAGACCATGTCTCGGTTGGAGGCCTCGGGGACAGTTTTTATGAATATTTGATCAAATCCTGGTTGATGTCAGCCAAGACAGATGTGGAGGCTAAAGATATGTACTATGAAGCCTTGGAGGTAAGACGGGCGCCTGCTCCTTCGTGGGCAGCTGGCCATTCACCCTAGCTCTGGCCCTGACCCCTGAGTGCCAGGGCCTCACCCACCCATCCCCCATGGCGAGCTGGCCAGAAGAACAAGATCTTCTCCCTCCCAGCCATGTGCTTTGCACACCCAGCTGTGACTACTCAGATGCCTTGAAATTAGGGCCACATTAGCATCCTCATTTTACAGACACAAAACTCACGCTCGAGGTGGTAAAGCCGTTGGTCCAAGGTCTTATAGCAGCAGTCAGTCTGATTCAGAAATCACGGTGTCTGGCCTTCCATGAATGTCTTAGAGCCCAGAACACAGCCAGACATTGGTCTGGGAGCCCCCAAATGAGGCTGCCAAAGCAAGACCCTCAGCCATTTCCTTGCAGAGCCGGAGGGATTGTAATTAGCCTATGTAAGCAGGGAAGGGCCTCCTCCTGTAGATCGTCCAACTCTGCTCCTTCTCTTTATGGGGATGGAAAACAAGGCCCAGAGAGGGGAAGGCACTTGCTCAAAGCCACACAGTACAGAGCTGGAAGAGCTGAAGCTAAAGCCCGATCTTCTAAGTCATTCCCAGTATCCCTCCAACTGTCTCTCCCCACAACTGTTGTGTCTACAGGGTGTGAACTGAACAAGGCATGGTAGGCTGAGATGAGTCTCTCCAAAGAGAGGGAGAATTAGGATAGAAGAGGAAGGTGGTTAGCCTGAGCTATTGGAAAGGGGGTTACGGAATCCCATTAACCCATCAGTAGGTACTTTGGAGCCCAACTAAGGAAAAGGCACTGGGTAGGCTCCAGGCCTCAGTTTCCCTACAAAGTAAGTTGAGCAACTTGGATCTACTCTGCCACCACCTTGGTCTGAGGTGTCATGTCCCCTAAACTAGTCTTCTTGATCCCCTCCCCTTTGAAGTCCATTCTCCCTCTACAAAGCAGCCAGAAGAACTGGAGATCCATGTCCCTACCTCACTGGCTCCCCTTTTGCATTTGGAAGAAGCTAGACTCCTCACCTTTGCCCACATGATCTAGACCTACCAATCACCTTGAACTCTTTCCCCCTTTACTCTCAGCTCTGGTCCCCCGCCTTCCTCAGACACACCAGACTCATTCCCACTTCGGAACTTTTGTATCTCCTGTCCTCTCTACCTAGAATAGCATTCAAATGGCTGGGCCCCATTTATTGGTCAAGTCAAATGCCCCTGGAAACTGGCCTTTCACAGCCTCTCTGTCACATACACCAGACTTAGGCTCTTCTTCACCTTCATCAACATTGAAAATTACTCCGGGCACATGTTTGCTTACTCATCGTCTGTCTTCCCCAAGTAGAATGTGAGCTATCTAGGAGCAAGGATCTCATCCAATCACTCACCGTGTCTGCCTCACTCCTACAATAGTACCTGTACATAGGAAGTGTACAGTAACCATGTGAGCAAATGAACACATGATTGCTGAAGGGATGCATGGATGGATGGATCCGTGGGTGGAAGGACTGAGGGGTGGATGGATGGGTAGGTAGAAGAATGGATGGGTGGTTAGGTGGATGGATGGGTGGATGGTTGGGTGGATGGTTGGTGGGTGGATGGATGGGCAGGAGGAAGGGTAGATGGGTGGATGGATGGATGGGTGGGTTGGTAGAGGAGAGATGGAGGGATGGGTGGATAGGCAGGTGGAAAGATGGATACGTGGGTGGATATGGTGGATGGAAGGGTATGAGCAGTTGCATAGACGGATGAATGAGCTCTAACTATCCTCTGGCTGCATGAATCTGGCCAGGAATGGTAGTGCTTAAAGGAAACCCATTGAAACAAGCCTCCACAGCCATGGACTTTTTAAACTGTAGGCTTGGTGATGAGTTTTCCCCACCCAGCTCCCCAGCATCAAGACCTTGGTCATGAAGCGGCTGCTGCGGCTCCAGTCCCATCTCCGTCTGCATCTCAGCCCCAGCTTAAGCTTCAACTAAGCTCAGACCACAGCCAGTGTCTGCTGTCAGGGAATCAGTGTTGAGCCTGCGCAGAGTGTGCTGCTGGCAAAGGCCTGTCTGCGCTTTCCACCATTCCTTGCAGGGTAAACATGAAGTTAGCGAGCAGCCTGGTTCCCTGCCCTCAGGGCACACAGTGGTTGAGGCTTCAAGGAAAGACATGGCCATGAATTATTTAAGCAAACTGGGAGTTTTATGGAAAGCACTTGATTGAAGAGGAGAGAACCTTGGCTTTGCTCCCCTTGTTTGATATCCCCAGTGAATAGCCTGGAGTATCTCTGACCCTGGGTAAAGACTGGGCCTCTGGCAAGTTTGGGACTTTGAAGAATATTCTAGTAATTCTCAACCTTGTCCACACATTAAAAATCACTGGGGAAGCTATAAAATCCCATTGTTCAGGCTGCACCCTGACAAGGCTACATCAGAATGTCTGGGCCCGGGCCCAGGAAACAGCCTGGAAAGCTGCCCTGAGGTGGGGTGAGACCACTGCCCAGCTGGGGTGAGTTGGGGATGATTCAGACAGGCCAATAGGGCATACCCCTGAGGGTCACAGGAGGGAGATCAACAAGAACAAGGAGAGCATCTGTCTCGGTGGCCTCCTCCAGGCAGGTGCCATGACTACCTTGTCTTATTTAGTTAGCCCCATCTTACAGATGAGAAACTGAGGTCCCACAGCAACCAGTGTCAAAGCCGGGGTGCAAACACAGATCGGACTGACTCCAGATCCAGTGCTCCTGCCAACCACAGAGGAGCCTGGCTTGCCTGAAATCCCTCTGCAGAGTGAGGCCAACGGGGTCCCCTCCAGGAGGCAAAGGAAGGCAGAGTCTTTGAATAACCTCACAGCCATCCCAGGAATTATTCCCTTGTTACAGATTAGGAGAGGGAGTCTTCAAAAAAGGGAAATCATTTGCCCAGAGTCACCCAACCCTTACATTGCAGAGCTGGCATCCAAGCCCAGGTCTGTCTTCCCCCTCAGCTCGGCTGGTCTCTTAGATGATTTAAGCCTAACTGGTCAGTTGCCAGCCTGCGGTGTCTTGTGTTTTGTTTAGAGTTTTAGAAAGCCTTTGTGTGTTTGTTTGTTTGTTTCGATTTTTTTTTTTTTCATCTTTACACCTATCTGCTTGTCTCAGTTGTGTCCTCACAATGAGACTGGTCTGTCATTTCCTCTTTACCATGATTACTTAGCTTGGGGTGAACCCCAAATGGAAGTAACCCATAGGGACAGTCTCTGTGCCACCAGGGGAGGCTTCACGGGGTCTCCCCGAGATGTCTGTGTTTTCCCCCAAGTGTCCACAACGGGTGGCTGGACCAGATTTCTGCACCCTGGACTAGCCTGCCACCCCTCCTCCCCACCGGTGTGGACCACATTCTGCCCAAGAGCAAACCCAGCCCTAGAGTGGGCGGCTCCGTAGGCCCCTTCACTCCTCCATCCCCCATGGCACAGGTGGTCTGCCACTCACATCATCAGAGCTTCCCCACCTGCTACTCAGTGAAGGTCCTAGAGCCAGCCCACCGTGGGGGACCTTGCAGGAGGGGGAAAGGAACAGATCCAGGAGTGAATGTTGTTTGAGGACTTACTGTATTGCCTGCTCGGGGCTGGAGAGTGGGGGTGGTGGTGGCTTCTGCCGTCAGGTGGATGGATAAAAATTTTTAAAGATTTTTTAAAATCTGTCTCTGGGAGAGAGACAGGTTTGCCACAGAACATACACGGAGGGATGCACAAGGTGGGGAGAGCACCCCGTGGAAAGGGAACTGGAGGCGAGCATCGTGGCAGTGGCCTGGATGGGTGGCGCATGCGCAAAGGCAAGCTGGGGCCGTGGAGTCGAGGAGGAGCATGTTTCTTTCTTTTTTTCTTTCTTTCTTTTTTTTTTTTTAGATTTTATTTATTTATCAGAGAGAGAGAGGGGGAGAGAGAGCGAGCACAGGCAGACAGAATGGCAGGCAGAGACAGAGGGAGAAGCAGGCTCCCTGCCGAGCAAGGAGCCCGACGTGGGACTCGATCCCAGGACCCTGGGATCATGACCTGAGCCGAAGGCAGCTGCTTAACCAACTGAGCCACCCAGGCGTCCCAACATGTTTCTTTCAAAATGCTGACCACAAATCGTAATTCCCGTGTGTGTGTGATTTTGTTGGGAATCTCCTAACAGGTGAACTCCCCGAGTAGAGTCCAGGCTGTGTGTTTTCAGGGGCTTCATCCCCTGCCCCGAGCCTCCGCTCACGGAAAACTCAGTGGGAGGAGAGGGATGTGACAGCGAAGAGGCTGGGGCAGGGGACGGACTGGAGAGAAACTGTCCGAGCCAGCAGGTGCTGAGGGCGCCATGTGAGCAAGTATGCTGAGCTCTGCACGCACAGCGCATTTGATCCTCACAACCGTGCGAGGTGGTTTACGTCCTGTCCCCCTTTCATACATTTACTTGGCAGTCAAGGCCCAGAGGGCCCACAGAACCCGCCAATGTCACACAGCTTGGAACTGACAGAGGTAGGATTTGAACCTGAGGCATCTGCACCTGGGAGCCATGTCTGTGGCATCAGGTTAAACTAGTCTGTTATTTACAGAGAGCAGAGGCCCCTGGAGAATAGATTGGAAGTGGCAGGGATGCAGGAAGAGGCCTGGCCTCCAGAGGACTCCAGAGTCCTGGCCTGGACCCAGAGTCACAGGCAGTGCCATCACCTCTGTCTCCAGGCTCCCAGGGACTAACAGCAGGGAATGGGGGGCACCCTGGCCTGACACCGCATCCCCCAACTTCCTTAGAGTCTTTACCAGCCGTATCATCTCCTGTGGAAGTTGGGGATAGGAGCCCTCAAAGCCCCTTGCTACCAGAAGAAGCAGCCATCAGGTAGTAGAAAATGCTCAGTTTGGGCATCTGGGGGCCCTTGTACTGGCATGGCTGGGTGACCTGGGATGAGCCACTTATCCTTTTGTCTGTACAGGGAATGACAGCCGTGTGCCAGGGTTGTCGAGGGCATCAAATGAGAAGGTGTATGGTAAGGGCCTGTAGAGAGCAGCTCTTAACTTCCGTGGGTCCTTTCCGAAAACCAGATAAAATATAGGGACCCTCTTCCCAGGTTAATGCCCATACACGAGAGTGTCACATACAATTTGAGTGGCCTCTGGATCCCCTGGAGCCTGTCCACAGGCCAGCTGGGCTCCAGGTTAAGATTCCCTAACAGAGGACATCGTGGAGGATGGATAAAAATTTTTAAAGATTTTTTAAAAAAATATTTATACATAGAAGATATAAAAGCTTAAATAAGAGGGGCACCTGGCTGGCTCAGTTGGTAGAGAATGTAACTCTTGATCTCAGGGTTGTGAGTTTGAGCCCCACGCTGGGTGTAGAAATTATTTAAAAATAAAATATTTGTTTAACAAAGTCTAAACAAGAGACTCCGTCCGGGGAGCTGCCTTGTGTCCAAGACCCCAGCAGGCACCAGGCCTCAGCCAGGCGAGCGGCAGAACCTCCTACGGCCCCATCAGGGACCACCGCCAGCCGCCAGCCAAGGTCAAGGACCTCCTTTGCCTGGGATGGAGGGCTCAGCAGAGCTGCGTTCACTGCTGTCTGCAAAATGTTCATTTTTCCGTCCTCTCCCCCTCCCTTCTCTGTTCCCCCTCCTACGCCTCTCCCCTCTGTCCGACTCCCACCTTGCTCCCAGGCAATAGAGACCTACTTGGTGAATGTCTCTCCTGGGGGGCTGACCTACATTGCTGAGTGGCGAGGGGGGATTCTGGACCACAAGATGGGGCACCTGGCCTGTTTCTCTGGGGGCATGATCGCCCTCGGCGCTGAGGATGCCAAGGAAGAAAAGAGGGCCCACTACCGAGAGCTCGCAGCCCAGATCACCAAGACGTGCCACGAATCATACGCCCGCTCAGGTAACCCGGCAAGGGGAAGGGGCGGAGGAGAGACTGAGGCTAGACACCAGGAAGAACTAGAAAAACCAGCAGAGCGGCACACGGTCTTAGGGCAGTCTTGCCTTGGAAGTTATGGAGAATTTGTACAAGGGGTGTCCTGTCGATGCACTGAGACTGTACCCTGAGTGAAAAGGAGAATAGGGGTGATGTATCAAGCACCTGTGCCCACTGTTGTTCAGCATTTGACTTGCACCATTGCTGAACCTCACAACACAGATAAACTGAGGCCCAGAGAGAACTTGGTCGAGGTCCGGTGTAAAGGGCACAGAGTGAAGGGTCCTCCAGGCTTCCTGAGCCTAGCAGATCCCTTCTCCCTGGGCCCTTACCCCTGAGTGTACCTCTGCCCTTCCTCCCCGGCACCCCTCCCTTTTGGGGGTCTTACCACCTCTAGCACCACCCTGTGTATCACCCTCTTTGAATCAAGATCACCAGAAGGCTTGAGAGCCTCTTGACCTTCCCCACCTAACACTCATTGCAGAATTGTCAAATACTAGAGTCAGAAGGCACATTAAAGAACATGAGCCTTGTCTTACACGTGGGGAAACTGAGTCATCCCAGAGCAGGGAAGTGACTTTGCCAAAGTCACACAGTGCGCAAGTAGCTCCTGATGTCATCTGAGGTCTTCTGATGCCCAGCTTCTTCTTGTGTGCTGCCTCTGCAGACAGTGCCCCTCAGAAAAAGCCCTCCCCTGGGGTCCCCAAGAGGTGCCCACTGCTCTGGGTGTAATCCCAGTCTTGGTTGGAGGAGAGGACCCAAGATTTGCCATAAACTTGGCTCAGGTGCCACTCTGCCACTCACCAGTGGGGTGGCCTCCATTTTCTCATCTGTTCAACGGGAACAATAACACAGGTCTCCCGGGATGAGATACAGGGTCCCATAGAAAGCACATCGCCGGCTGCCTTCAGCCCCAGCATGGAAGGCATGTTTTAGCTTGAAAGGTGTCTGCGACCCTCCAGTGGGATGTAGATCTCTTGGAGCTGGTTACACGAAGCCCGCAATTCACAAGGGGGTTCTTACAATGGCTCTGCAGTTCCCTTCAAAGACCCAGAACCGTAAACCGAAATCTCAGGAATAATAAAAGCTCACAATTTGTCTGGGACAACCAACCCAGACCATAAAAGACAACCACGTAAGAGAGCATGCTGTTCCAGCCAGCCTGCCCGTCCACAGACAGCCACGTCAGGCTCTTGTGCCCCGACCCCGTCCACAGCTTGGGTGAAATAGCTCTTTGCTAGCGGCCAGGAGCAGCAGCAAGCATCCAAGAACTCGACGAGGCCGCGGTCCGGCTAATGGTACAGCCCTTCTGTGAAGCCCTCCATGGAAGAGTAGGATGTCCTGTGAGGCTCCGGTCATCTAAGAACAACCTGGGGCTTCTCGGGGTCCTGACCTGATGGGAAGAAGGAAGGCACACTTAGGACCAGAGCCCAGCACTTGACCGACTCAGGGTGTGCAGGTGCTGAAGGGAGGAGAAGCTGACCCCTCTCGCCTAAACTCAGGGCCTAGAGTCTCAGACCCAGGAGGGAAAGAACAAGAGCACAGTCCAGGGAAAGGGCATCAGACAGATCCGTGTCACATCCCAGCTCAGTCACAGCTCGCTCTGTTACCTTGGACAAATTACTTAGCCTCTCTGATCCTCAGTTTCCATATGCCTGAGAGAGAGACCCTAATATCTACCTTAGAAAAAACAAAAGAAGAAAAAAACAAAAACAACATTTGTTAAGGATCGAAATAATGCACCTAAAGCACCCAGCACAGCCCTTGAAATCAGTGGTGGCTGTGGTGGTTATAATTATGGCCTTCCAGCAAATAGGCACCAGATTGTCCAAAAACAAACCAGTGACCAAAAAAACCCACAAAAAACTGAGGGGTGCCTGCATGGCTCAGTGAGTTGGTCCTGGGATCGGCCCCACATTATGGCCCCACATTATTGGGCTCCCAGCTCAGCGGGGAGCCTGCTTCCCCCTCTGCCCCTCCCCCAGCTCAGCTCATTGTCTTTCTCTCTTTCTCTCCCTCCCCCCTTCCTCTGCCTCTCTTTCCCATACGTGGTTTCTCTCTCAAATAAATAAATAATCTTAAAAAAAAAAACAAAAACAAAAACCCAAAAACCAAAACATCTCAAACCTCTTTAAGCGCTCTTTATCTAGCTGCCTCTGCCTGAGTATGTGCCTTCTGGGCAGTTCTTCCCCCGTCTGAGCTCAGCAGTGTCCCAGCCTGTCAGCTCTGGAAGGCTCCTTCTGGGAGCCTCATTTCCCTGAGAAAGGGGTCTTTCTCTGTGGAGAAGCAGCACCGCAGATCAGCATGTTAAAGAACCTGCTAAGTCCTGCAGACTTAGCAGGAAACTGTTTCACTTCATTGACCCCCTGTTCCCCAAACGTCCTTGGCTGGTTAACATCCTTTCCTGGCTGGTTAACATCTTGCTGAGTTTATGTCTCAAAACACAAGTTGGGGAACATCTCCCAAACCTTTCTCTCCTCAGATTACTGCATAGTTCACTTGGACTCTCAGATTCTAAAACTACACAATGTTCGAGGCCTCAAGGGTCTTGCTTTGGCCTGCCTAGGCCAAGAGGGAAGCTGGGCCTTGCCAGGCTCGGCAGGGCAGGCAAAGGTTCGGCCTGGGCCAGTCAACCTGCCAGGACTTCCTGGCCACTGAGAGTGCTCCTGGGGCAGCTGGGTCCTGAAAAGCAGGAGCTGGGAGATCTGACCCAGGTCCTCTGCTTGGTCCTCCCCGCAGATACCAAACTGGGGCCCGAGGCCTTCTGGTTTAACTCGGGCAGGGAGGCCGTGGCCACGCAGCTGAGCGAGAGCTACTACATCCTGCGGCCCGAGGTGGTGGAGAGCTACATGTACCTGTGGCGACAGACCCACGACCCCATCTACAGGGAGTGGGGCTGGGAGGTGGTGCTGGTGAGTGCGCTGGGCGGGAGGGTGGGGGGCCGACTGCGTGACAGGTGCCCCGGGAATTCAGGCAGGGTCCAACACCCCCCCCCCCCCCCCCCGCCCAGGCACAGAGAGGAAGGTCACACCAGGTTGACATCTGGCTCAGGTTCCGAATGCAAAGGGTCAAGGTGTAGTTGCAGAGCCAAGAGTCCCCGGCTGGATAAAAGTGGGCCAGGAAATTAATGGAGAGGGTTCTGGGCACCCATAGCCTTTGGGGCCCAGGCTTCAGGGCCAGCAAACTTTGAGGGCTAAAGGCAGGGCGGGAGCCAGAAGGACACAGAGCACATGCAGTCACTACCCTCTGACCTTGAAGCCTGAGATGGTTTCAGATTTCTCCTCTCAAACAGGAATAGGCTGCCTCCCTCCTCTGCCCAAAGCCAGCTGCGCCCTGGGCGGCCCCCACCTATCTCTGGGCTCTGTTCCCCACTACTAGCTCACTTGTCCCCAACCACCCAGCAGGGAACGGGTGTCAAAGGCAAGTATGGAAAGTCCAGAAAGATGGGTCTTGAGGGATGCTAAGTCTTCTCTGTCCAGCCCCTTCCCAACTTTCCCTAGGGCCCCCTGCTCTCAGAAGCATAGACTGTCCTGGGGAGAGCCACACCCAGGACATTATACTTGGGGAGGGCTGAGGTTCACCTCTGTGGTTCAGAATCCCCCTGCTTCCCCAAAGGCCCCATTCTCGACCAGTGAAAACCAGGTAAGTGTTCTGTGCTCCTGGGACTTCAGTGTGTAAAAATGACATTTATATACAAGAGCAGACAGCTGGGGGCCTCCCACCTCTGGACCAGGGACCGAATCTCCCCACAGGGAATCCGTGGGGTGTGCTAAGTCCAGTCCCCAAGTCCCAGCCTTCCGCTGCCTTCCTCTGTCCACCACTGTGGGTGAGTCTGTCGGCTCAGCCTGGTTCCCTGCAGGGCCAAAAGAATGTCCTCTGAGTTCATTTTTTTTTTTTTTTTTAAGATTTCATTCATGCATCCGACAGAGCACAAGTAGGCAGAGAGGCAGGCAGAAAGAGAGGAAGCAGGCTCCCTGAGGGGCAGAGAGCCCGATGCGGGGCTCGATCCCAGGACTCCAAAATCATAACCTGAGCTGAAGGCAGAGGCTTTTTCCCACTGAGCCACCCAGGTACCCTGTGTCCTCTGAGTTCAGACTAGGAGACGAGCTCAAGCCGGCAGCCAGCTGGGACTAAGCTCTCAGCCCCGGAGGCAGGGCGGCTGAGCCCTCGAACAATAATTTGGCTTTCTGCTTCCACAAATGCCAGGGGTCCCCAGCAGAGTGGTCCGGGGCCTGCCTGTTCACGACCTGGGCAGGCACGAATCTTGCGGGGGGGCCTCTCCTCTCCCTGCACCAAAGCTGCCTCCCTTTTCTTCAGGCCTTGGAGAAATACTGTCGGACGGAAGCTGGTTTCTCCGGGATCCAAGACGTGTACAGCAGTGTCCCCAACCACGACAACAAGCAGCAGACTTTCTTTCTAGCGGAGACACTAAAGTGAGTTGGGGTTTGGCTGGTGTTCTTTCCAGAGGGAAACTGGGACTTTCTTAGGGTTGGAGGGAGGAGGAGGCAAGGCCTGGGGTCAGCAGTCCCTCCCTTCACCACCGAGTTCTGCCATCCCGGGGGGGCCCATGGCTAGGGGGCCTGGGGTCCCCAGGACGCCCCTCAGGCCAGGTGGGTTTCTCCCCTCAGAAAGAGACCAGACAGCACCCCAACTCCAAGTACGAGCGGTGTGCTAAGTTAATTTCTGTAACCTGTCTCCTTGGGTCCCTGGGATCTCTGAAACCATGTCCTCTTCTGTAAAATGGGAGGAATGATGGCAACGGTGGTCACTGCCGTTGACCTTCCTCTACAGCTTTGCTCCTGCGCTGTTCCCTCACTTTCTGGGGGTGGAAGTCAGCCACCCCGTTTCCTTGCTCTTCCCCAAACCTTGTGCTTTACCCTTTGCAATGGATTGGAATAGTCCATTCCTTTGGCTTGGGGAGTTGGAGTTCTGGAGTCACAACTCCCTATTCATTTAAGTGTCCTAACATCTGCTTTAGTCTAGAGTCTCCTGGGGGGCACCTCAGGGAGCAGCCCAAGAGTTTGGACTGGTGCAGTACTCAGGCCACCATGAAAAGAAAGAAGAATCTAAGCCATAAGGGGACCTAGCCGGCCTCTCCTCCAGGCGGCGCAAGTACCTGAGTGAAGGCAGATGGGTACAACCTAACAGAGGAAGGCCAGGGGCAGAGCCAGAGTTAAACCAGGTCTGACTGCCCCAGATCTCAGGGCTCTCCTCAGCATCCACAGTGCCTTCCCTGGGACCAGTGCTGCAGGTAGACCCTGGATCTCAAACCTCCCTGCACCCTTAGCCACGGCCCAGTGTTGCGGAAGCCTCTGAGACTGGCTGCCAGTGGGCCCCTTTTCCCCAGTGCCCTCACCAGCTTTGTCTTGCTTCCCTCCCTGCCCCGGGGGCACAGGTATCTCTATCTTCTGTTCTCTGAAGATGACATGCTCTCCCTGGAAGACTGGGTGTTCAACACAGAGGCCCACCCCCTCCCCGTGAATCACTCGGACAGCTCCAGCAGGGTTGGGGGCCGACTCTGACCCGTCTCCCTGCCGCACCCAGGGCCCCGGAGGGCTGCCTTGCCTTTTCAGGATTTGGGACTGTTCTCAAAGGGATTGGGAACATAGGCCCCACTCCTGGCAGACCCAGGGCAGATGTGTCGGACAAGAAACTTCTTTTCCTCTGTGAGGAGACAGGACTTGGAGACGCAGTGATGTCCCCCCAGGCCCAGACTTTCCTTTCTACGGAGAATTTCTATGAAACCCACTCACTTGCCATTGTAGGGCCCAGTGAATGGAGGTTTGCATATTGTCCCCAAGCCTTTTGATTTACTTCCTCTCATTTGGGGAGGGGTTTTTTTGTTTGTTTGTTTGTTTTGCTTGATTTTGCCTTTTCTCTGCAGTTGTGTTTTATCACAAATTACAAATATAGTTTCAGAATCATGGGCTTTCCAAAGCAGCAGCATCTTGAGAAACTAAACCTTATAAAGTGTTTGCACACAGACCTTGACCCCATTTTCTAGATCTTAAATGCCTTCTGCCCAACATTTACTATACGTTCAACTACGCGGCATTTACCTTATGATTTGAGGGGGCGTTCCCTTTTTATTTGGCCTCAATGTTAGCGAATCACTAGTGCTATTTTCATTATTGTAATGGGAAAATCTGTAAACTTACAATAAAAGAGTTTATTGAATAAGAAATACAACTGGGTTCATTGCACAACAGTGACTCCTGGGAAAACCACAGCAATGTTATCACCCAGAAAAATAATCCACCAGCAGTTGATGTGTCAGACAATTTAGTCACGACTCCAACTTCTATTGCCTTCCCTTAAATTTGTCTTAAAAATTCAGGAAGGTTGAAGCCCATCCTTTAAATGGAGTTGGATGTTTATACTTAAGGCTTGGAAGAGGCCCAGAGAGGGCCAGCAGCTTGCCTGAGGTCATCAGCTGGTAGAGGCAGGGGGGAGCCCAGTCCCTACAGTGTGTTCAGGACCCCTGTTGTGTGTCCATCGGTTCTCATTCAGGAGACACGTGGTGAGTGCCCATAGGAGACCAGACACTGGGCTAGCTGCTAGGGACACAGCCGGGAGTGAAACAGTTGTAAGCCCTGGCCTCAGGGAGCATACAGCCAAGGAGGGGAAAGATGGCCTGTAAAGTAGACGGACAGATAAGCAACATGACTGTGAGTCACGTGAACTGCTACAGAGGAGATGTGGGGCCGAGGCGCCTGTGGCCAGGGATCATCTTAGGGCAGCAAGGAGAGCCTCTCTGAGCAGCTGACTTTCAAGCTGAGACCTGGAAGATAACAAGCAGCGGGAGGAGTATCCCACAAACCCCCTCCCCAGTGACATTACCTGCTCCCCCCTCCCACCCAGAGGCCCAACACCTTGAGGCCATGTACAGAACAAGGAGTTGAGGTAGGTTGCCCCACAGCTGACCACACAGGGGCATTCTGAACCCTCCCCCATGCTCAGCTGCATTGTTTTGGCCATCATAAACTTGAGTAGTCCCTGGGGTACTGGAGCCCTAGGCCAAGTAACCTGGCTTTATGTCCACACAGTGGGACCCTGGATAGGTCACCTCACCTCTCGGGCCATTCTTCCATCAAACAGAGGGAGGAACCTCCCACATTCCAAGGTTGCTGTGAGAATAAGTGGGACCCACTGGCACCCTGGCCATATGGGAAGGGCTTCTTCCTTGTTCTGGAGACGCAGATGCTTCCAGAATCTTCTTAAGTAGTCAGAATTATGGGGGAGCCATCCCCATGGCAGGAAACCTGGTGTTTGGTGAGTAAGTCCCTGCCTGAACCCAGGAAGTCACTTCACTTTTGACAGCCTCTGGAGACCTGCCTGTGTTTATTAAAACAAATAAACAAACAAAAACACACACACACAAAAAAAAACAAAAGTAAAACAGAAAAACCCACTGTACAAGCATTGTTGAAAAGGTGAGGAATATCTTTATGCTAAGCAGAAAGAAAACCATCCACCATTCTACCCTCCAGAATGAATACTGTTATATTTTCTTCTAGATCTTTTTCTATGAATGTACAGAATATATTTTGCAACATGGCACCATACTGTGCATACTGTTCTACAGTAATCTGCTTTTGCTCTCAGCTATATATTGTGAAGATCTTTCCATGTCAACAAATACACCTTTATCACTGTTCCTGGCTGTGGAATATTCCATCGTGTTCTGTATCATGCGTTCTGGATCTAAGCCCCTATTTCTGGACATTTGGGTTTGTGACAGTTGGGGCTCTCAGTTACAAATAATAGAAAACTCTGTCTAACTTACACCAAAAAAAGGAGGGGGTGGGAGGGAGAGAGGGAAGGGAGGAAGGAAGGAAGGGGGGGGGAAGAAAAAGAACATATTGAAGTGCTTTGCGGTGACTCATGGGATCTCAGGAGAATGAACAGTCCAACCTCAAGAAGGACTAGGAAGAGGACGTGGCCAGGAATCCAAGCAGCAAGAACCAAGGGGGCAGTCTCCCCAGTACCCCCCCATCAGGACAGGTGAATTCAAACATTTCTACTGCCGCCCTTCAAAGAAGCGGGCTTCCCATTGGCCCAGCGTGAGTCACGTGCTCCCAGCTGGCAGCCGGTGGGGCATCCTGAATGAGGGACCCGCTGGGACCCCATGCAATGCCCCACGGGCTGTTCCCAGGAGCAGAAAAGGAAGTTTGCTGCCGAGATAATGAAGCCACGCACTTCATTTTGCCTTTTGTGAAGGCAAAACAGCAGGACTCTTTGCAGGTTCTGCTTTGATTGTTTTCAGTATTTTAAAGAGAGTTATGCAAGCATCCTTGACCATTCCTCCCTCGCCTCTGGTTCTGCGCCTCAGAATCCGCTCCTGGGATGTCTCACCATTGCAAAGTCCCTCGGCAGTTCCCCAAGGCCCCCCGGGCTTCCCCGCTGGGCCCATATTGCTGTATGTTACCCTCCCTCCCACCCCGCCACCAGCCTTCTGTCTTCTGCGTTATCCCTGGGGGCAAGTTGTAAAAATGAATATTTTAAAATTCATCCTCCAGGAGGGCCTTGCAGGTGGAGAAATACCATTCTTTTGGCAACTTAACTCCATTCCAGGGATAAAAATAAGTAAGGCCCAAGGTAGGCTGAGCGGAGAGAGAAATTAAGGGATGAGTCATCTTCATGGAAGGAGGAGCCACGGAATCGGAATCCCAGTTCTGGAACCAGTGCTGGCGGTGGACCCTTCTTCCCCCGCCAAGGGTCAGCGTGCTGCCAGTCTCTTTCGGAGTCTCGTCGGAGGGAACCACCTTTTGCACCTGTTTTCTTCATGGAGGGGCGGGAGGCTGGTTCCTGCCAGAAAGCTTGATCAGCAGCTGGTTCCCAGCACTGAGGCCGGGGAGCGCTACACTCCTGAGAAACTGGACAGAGCCCTTCTCCAGATGCTTCCTTTTAATCCCCTGTGTTTGTGAAGATGTTTTGTGCATCACGTTGTGTCCCTGGCAATTGGCAAAGTTCAAATACAAGTGCACTGGGAAGAATAGCAAAAGCAGAAAATCTGGTTTAAAGGCAGCATCCTTGAGACCCATGATGTGAATCTCACCTCGGCCTCCTTTGCTTTGGGGAGGGGACTTCTTCAAGGTTCGCCAACGTGCTGGAGACAGGGAAGGGCCAGCTCCTCCCAGGTCCCCCACGGGGGCTCTGCTTCTTGATTATGTGGCACACAGACACTCAGCCGTCTGTGACTAAAGCTCAATCACACGCTAATGGGGGTGCTAATGCTATTTTTTAGTATCTAAAAATATGTTTGGTTCCCTATATTTGGAACAATACTTTGATCCTGCTTCTCCTGTCTCTTAAGACAGAGCTTCTCAAACTTGAACGTGCACCTGAATCACCTGGGGATCTTGTTAAAATGCAGATTCATATTCAGCAGGTCAGGCACGGAGCCCAAGCTCCTGAGTTTCTAACAAGCTCCCAGGAGATGCGGATACTGCCGGGCCTCAGACCACACTGAGTAGCGAGGCCTCTGCTAATGCCTGCTCCTTTGGTTTCTGTTCATCTGCTCCCATGGAGCGGCCCCTGCGTGGCGCAGTGGATTAATCTTCCAACTCTGGTTTTCAGCTCAGGTCCTGATCTCAGAGTCATGAGATCAAGCCCAGTGTCAGGTTCGGGCTCAGCAAGGAGTCTGGGATCCTCTCCCTCTGCCCCTTCTGCTCGTGCTCTCCCTCTCAAATAAATAAATAAATCTTTTAAAAAAATTATTTGCAGGGCACCTGGGTGGCTCAGTTGGTTTAGTGGCTGCCTTCGGCTCAGGTCATGATTCCAGGGTCTTGTGATCAACATCGAGCCCCCACATCGGGCTCTCAGCAGAGAGCCTGCTTCGCTCTCCACTCTGCCTGCTGCTCTGCTTACTTGTGCTCTCTCTCTAGCTCTCTGTCAAATAAATAAATAAAATCTTTTAAAAAAATTATTTGCATCCATGGAGTCGTAACCTCCCCCAAATTGAGGGGCTCAGGTGTTGGAATGGCATCTGCCTTGGTGGCAGAGGAAGCTATCACCTCCATCAGCGGCTCCCCGCGGCCTCCAGCATAGTCTGGATGAGACAGGAGCTGGCTTGCTGGTGGCTTAGGAGAACTTTCTGTGGTGATGGAAATACTCTATCTCTGTGCTGTCTAATAGGATGGCCCCAGGTGGATATTGAACACTGAAAATGTGGCAAGCACGACTGAGGAACTAAATTTAAAATTTTATTTCATTTTAATTAAATTTAAATAGCCATAGGTGGTCACTGGGTGCCATTTTGGACCGTTCAGTCCTAGGATCTAGAAAACTAGTCCTCTGCTCACTGAATCCTTGTCCCACTGGACCCTCTACCACCTGCATCATTACAAAACTAATCTTAGCACAAAATATATTGTTTGGGGAGGTGAGGGTTCCCTTGGACGTACCTGGTTAAACTCATTCCGGTGTCTGTTTTCAACAACAGCCTCTGGTTTTTGTTTTGTTTTGTTCTCACCCACTGTATGTCTGCAAATCTGCGTGCATTAGGTCAAGCTGAAAATCAGAAAGGCAGGACAGGAGAGGGTGAGCACGGACTGACTGAAACCATGGACCTGCCCTTTCCCTGGGCTGTGTGACCTTGGGCAAGCCCCTTAACCTCTCTGAGCCTCTGCCTGTCTCTGTGGAAAGGGAGGGAGATTTCGAGGGTTAATTGAGTTCCCCAGTGTAGTAACTCAGTACATATAGTAATGATTGTTACTGCTATTATGTGAACGCTCTCTGTAAACTAGAAAACACTGCTGTCAAAAATCCTTCTTTTTAAACAAAATGCTCTGAAACTTGGAGGAAACTGCATCAACCAGGCCCAGGAGACAACCCATAATCTCAAAGCAATAAATCTGAACATTTTCTGCTTTTCACGTTGAGCAAGCATTTTGCCGTTAGCCCTGAATCTATGAAATCGGGAAACTGGGGTAAAGATCCAAGGACTTCCAGGGGCTGGCCTGGTTGGTGGGGGGCGGGGGGAGGTTGTCAGGGAGACAGGGGGAGGGGGGCTGCTGCTCTGGCAGAGGGGGAGAGCTTAAAGAAGATGCTGGGAGCTTGCCCAGAATCTAGCAGAGGCTCTCCGCTTGCGGGGGGAAGGCATGGTAGGGGGGCGGGGTGGTGGGGGAGGTCCTGTTTGTCTGTCCTCTTCAGGATGTACCTGATGAATCCTTCCTACAGCTCTGGCAGGAAGACACGGCAGGCAGAGATTTACAGAGCAGGAAACTAAGGCCTAGAGAGACCTGCTTAGGTCTCTCAGGTCTCTCAAACAGCCATTCCTGACCTCTGGGCAGATGCCCACAGGGGTCCCCCGGCCACACTCCTCCTCTCCCCTCCCCACATAAATGACCCCAGATCCAGAGTGGCCCTCATCCTCCTCCGGACATTTGCTCATGACGGTTTAGTTTTTAGACATACTGTTCCAGCCCAGTAATTAACCACACCCCCCTCTGCTCTCAAAAGGGTCCCGATTTGGACAAAAATGATGAGCTCTCCCTGGTATGAATGTAAAGAAGGATACCTGAGATCTCTCCCAGAAGCCTTCGGTGTTTCGGAGAATGGCAAAACCCAACCCAGAAAAGCATGCAAATAGCCCAGAGATTCTTTCCTTTTAGAAACCAATCTAGAGTTGTCCATGTTCTCATATACCTCCGTCCATGTCCATCCCTGTGCCTATTGCCTGGACTGTCCTCTGCGCCACCCCCCCCCAACCCCCAGGTATGCCTACTAAACTCCTCTTCATTCCTCAAGGCTGCCTCTATGTCACCTCCTCCAGGAAGCCTTCCCTGACCTCTCTCTACCCTTCCCTTGAGACAGGCACGTGCACACACATGCACGCCCACACCTCAACTTCCCTCTCCCAAGGCTTTGGATTTATCGGCCAACCTTGCAGTCATCAGGGGTGTGGCCGTCTCCCTGCGGGGAGACACCCAGACCCTCCTGCCCTGACGCTCAGGAGCTGCTCACCACCAGTCACTATTCCCTTGGGAGTTCCCCTGACACCTGAGGCAGGGGTTTCTGCTTTGGCCCACAAAACGATCCAGCACTGGGCCATTGTTTGATCCGTGGTTGAGTATGGAAGCTGAGTCCAAGGCACCGGCAGCAACAGGAGCTTGTTAGAAATGCAAGTTTTCAGGCTGAACCCCAGACCTTCACAGGTTATGGGACTCCTTGCCCAGACCACCGTTCCAGAACCCTCCAGGCTCTGTAATTCCACAGGTGGCCTTTAACCATCTCTGCTGGGCAGTGGGCAAGGGGCTGCAGGTGCAGCTTCCACAAGACAGACAAGGTCTCCGCCCCCATGCGGCTTCCAGACCAGGGGCAGGGTGGGGCTGGCGTGCAGGCGGAGCTCGTGCTTGGGAGGCCACCAGCAGGGGACGTAAGAGAGTGACAGGGGGACAGTGGTGATGGGGAGCGGACAGTGTGACACACCATTCCAGGCAGCGGGAACAGCGAGTGCAAAGGCCCAGAGGTAGGAAGTACAGGGAGGGCAGTGGTGAACGCAGGGTGCTGTCCCTTGGGCCAGAGCAGCTCGGGTGGACCCGCCTCCGTCCTGCAGGGCCTCAAGGCAGGCCCAGGGCAGAGTCTGACTTTAATCTGAGCAGCAGGAAGCCAGGAAGAGGCCAAAGCAGGGCCATGAGATGACCTACTTCGCGTTTTTGAAAGTTTCCTCTGACTTCTGAGGGACGAGGCCTCGGATTCATCTTACCCTAACATCTGTCTCGGGTTCTGAAGCAGAAGCTTCTGAGACTGGTCCCCCGCCCCGCCCCACCCCACTGGCCCCAGGAATACCCGAAAAACAAGGGTCTCCTGCCCTGTGTCTCCATGGTGCTCTGGACTCTTCCCATCCGGAGGGGGACCGGAGCCCCTCCTTTGACCTTTGTTCCTGCAGCTTCCACTCCCCTCTGTGGCCTCACTCCTGTCAAGCTGGTCCGGCTGCACTTTTGATAACTGAAGCTGCTTTCTCAGATGGCCCGTCTCGTCAGCCAGCCTGTGCGGAGCCAAAACTGTTTTCTGGCTCTGGGGCCTTCTCTTTTCTCTTCAGAATCTTCCGGATCTGTGGGGGGTATGACGCCAGTGAGTTCTGGGTCTCAAACTTAGTTTTAGGTCCACCTTCACCCCTCCCCCATGGGCCGTTCCAACCAGGAGATGGCTTTCCATGGAGGGTCCCGCACAGGCTTCGATCTACCTGTGTCCCCTGGTTGTACCCCACCCTGTGCTGGGTCACCTTTCCAGCCTCCCATGTTCTCCCAGCATGAGGCTCCCCACCTACAATCACCACGTGGCCTTGGCACCTTTCCTGTCTCAAGCCCGCCTGATCACCAGCCAAGGGGGCCACCCTGACTGCCACCACCCACCGTGGCTTTAGGGCCCTCCCAGTGGGACCTGTCGCTGCTCCCTAAGGAAGACATCTCACCTGCTCTCTGACCTACTGCCTCTTCCACTGAGGAAGCTCTCTGGGATCTGTCCCAGAACAGACAGTCTGTTGGAGAACAAACAGATCCAACCTTCTAATCCCCTCTCTGCAGAGGTCAGGAGCGATCCGCCTCCTCCTCTCTCTTTCAGCTTTGTCTCCACATCCTTGATCTTTCTCTTAAGGACACCGGACACCCTTCCTCCCTCCAACCCAATCACTGTGTCTTCCTTCATGTAGCTTTTTATTTTTCCATGGCTCTCGTCTTTTAAATTAGTCCCATTTTTTTCCCTTGAGCCTTTAAATGAAACTTTTTTTTTAAACGATTATAGTTATTTATCCATTTGAGAGAGAGAGAAAGAGAGAGTGTGCACAAGTGCAAGTAGGGGGGTGGGGCCGATGGGGACAGGGAGGGACAAACAGACTCCTTGCTGTCCTTGCTGAGTGGAGCCCAATGAAGGCTCGATCCCATGACCCTGAAATCATGACCTGAGCCAAAATCCAGTGGTTGCTCTACCAACTGAGCCACCCAGGTGCTCCCAAATGAAATTTTTTTAAAAAAGAACTTTTTTGGGGAGCACCTGGGTAGCTCAGTCGGTTGAGCCTCTGACTCCTGGTTTCAGCTCAGGTCATGATCTCAGGGTCATGGGATTGAGCCCCAAATTGGCTTCCACACTTAGCATGGAGTCTGGGACTCTCTCCACCTCTCTCTCTTTGCTCTGCCCCCCTGTTCCCTCTCTCTCAAATAAATAAATAAACCTTTAAAAAATAAATAAAAATAAAAGAACTTCTTATTTCTTAAATAGGTTCCATGCTCAACATGGAACCCAGCACAGGGCTTGAACTCACAACCCTGAGCTCAAGACCTGAACTGAGATCGAGTCGGATGCTTAACCAGCTGAACCACCCAGGCGCCCCTTAAAAGAACATTTTGACTGAGGTATAGTGGAGACACAGTCACATGTGCAAAAGTCACAGAACTTAAGTATACAGCTCCGGGAATGTTCACCTGTGTACACATTCACGCAGCCTCCCCCACATCAAGTTAGAGAACATTCCCAGCATGTGGAGAGCTCCCTCTCGCTGTCTGCCAATTCCCACCACCCTGGGCGCGAACCCTGTGCTGAGCTCTCCCACCTCGGACTGATTTCAGGCACACGGCATTTGAATTCCCTTTTAGTCTTCAGATTATGGACATTCCACTGAGTTTTCAGTCTCAAATTTATAAGAGACAACTTGTAACAACTTACGTCCTCTATACTCAGGGCTCTAATGCTTTTTTGTCTGGTCATTATAAAGCCCTTTGCCGGTGAGATGTACGAGTAAGCACCTCGAGGGACCCTGAGACCAGTCCTTCCCATGGTAGGGGGCCAGCTCCTCCCAGCTTGCCCAGAACTCTGAGCAGCTCTCAGGCTCTCGGCATCCCCTCCATCCTGGGCAAACCGTGAGCAGGACCATCCCAACCCCTGTTCTCTCCTTGGCCCCAGCCATAGTTCAGAGTAGACATGAGGAGCAGAGTTCGAGGCTGTTGACCCAGCACCGTTCTCCTGGGCCTGACCTAACCATTTGAAGGCCCCCAAATGTCCCACTCATTCTTTGTAGCTTGCATGAAACTTGCCTGTCTTTGTATTTGAGAGCTTGGCCTCCAGTCCTGAAGGAGCAACAGGATGGGAGGAAGCGTGTTGTTGTTTTTTTTTTTAAAGATTTTATTTATTTATTGACAGACAGAGATCACAAGTAGGCAGAGAGGCAGGCAGAGAGAGAGAGGAGGAAGCAGGCTCTCCGCTGAGCAGAGAGCCCGATGTGGGGCTCGATCCCAGGACCCTGGGATCATGACCTGAGCTGAAGGCAGAGGCTTTAACCCACTGAGCCACCCAGGCGCCCAAGGAAGCGTGTTTTAATAAGGAGGAAAAATTCTTCTGGATTTGTTATTCCCTGCTCAGCACTCCAGAATGCCCCCCGCCCCGGCCCACCCAGGAAAACTCAGCTAGGACTCCCTCCAGCTCAGTGATGCTCAACCCAGACCCGTGCGTCAGAGCTGCCGGGCGGCCAGGTGATTCTAGCAGCAAGCAGGCGACACAGCCCTGTGCCCATGGGGCTGAGAATAAAGCTGTCCGCATGGGCAGAGTCCTGGGGGGCCTTGCCTGACCCCAGGAAGTAGGTCTCCCTGCCTGGACAGGACGAGAGCTTAGCCAAAGGCAGTCGTGACTCCCACAATTCATCTCTTTTCTGGCTAATCACGGCATCAGCCTTGTGCCTGTGAATCCAGCCGAAGCCACTCAGCACGTAGAGGCAAGGCCACATCTGTGGCCACGTACCAGCTGCTGAGGCCACGCAGACCAAGGGCCTTTTCTCTCTCCTTCAATGATCTCATTGACTCCGTGGCTTTAGTGTCATTTATAGGCTGGTGACTTGCAAGTTTATGGTCCCCATCGCTCACAGCTGCAGACTCCTGCAAATGCCCCCTCCCCTGACACTGCGGCAGCTCAGGGTCATGTCCACATGGCAGCCTGAGCCTTGCAGGCTTTCCTACCTCTGGAAGGAAGGCACCACTGTGTACCTGACACGGGCTGCACGACCCAGGGCCCGATGTCTTCGGGCTGAGACTGAACCAGCCTCCCCTACTCCCTCTGTCTACCCCTGCTCCCCTCGGTCCGTTCTCTACTCGGAAACCAGAAAAGTCTTAAAAACAAAGAAACAAAAAACCTCAGCTTTATCGGGACATAATGTTTGTGTCATAAAGCTCACCCACTAAAAGTGTACAATTTGTGTTTTTGTAATGTACTCACAGATTTGTACAACCATCACCATAATGTCCTTTTAAAAACATTTATACCCCGGAAAGAAGCCTGTGCCCGTTAACAACCACTCCCTACCCCCATTCCCGAGCCAGGCAACCAGGAATCTACTTTCTGGCTCTGGACTGGCCTTACTGGACCTGCCACACTCATGGAATCCTACAGTAGGTGTGCGGTCTCTGTGCGGCTTCTTTGTTCCAGTGACAGTTGTCCATGTCGTTGTAGGTCACAGGGCCTTGTTCTACCTTATTGCCCCGAAACCTCCACCATGTGGATCGGCCACATTCTGTTCATCCACTCGTCAGTGGAGACTGGGGGTTATCTCTCCTTTTTGGCTATTGGAAAGTTCTGTTTGAAGACATATCAGATAACTACACCGGAATTAAAATAAAAGCTTAATTTAAAAAAGTAATAAAAATAAAAACAAAGGACACATCCCTACCCTGTTTAAAAGCCTCCCATAGTTTCCATGGTATCCACTGGCAGCTTGTTGCGTGGCCTGCACTGTCCTTGGGACCCCGGCCCGCGCTCTCCCGCCGACCCTTCCGGTTCCTCCACACAGCCCGCCCTGCCGTCCTCACGTTTCCTGAACACACGGAGTTTGTTTCCTCTTCAGGACCTCTGTGCTGGCCCCTGGGCCTGGGAGGCCCTCCCTTCTGCTCTCCGGGAGCTGGCCTCTTCTTTGCTTTTCATCCCAGTGGCTGTGGACATGCTACATCCTCGGGAAGCTGCCTGACCCTCCCTGTCTCACCCCTTCACAGTCACCATTATCCGAAATCCATCTTCTTTGCAGGTGTATCACCTCTCTCTTCCTGCTAGAATATTCAGCTCCAAAAGAGGAAGTACCTCGTCTGTCTTCACACTGTGTGCCAGGACCTTAGACTAGTTCCGGGCACACAGTAGGACCTGAGCTTGCAGGGAGACTCCCGTGGTCCAGGCAGCTAAAGCCTCCCCTTTCCCAAGTGACATTTTGCTCCCAAATGCTGGTCCTGTGATTGGGCAGCAACAGGTCATGGGTTGGGGTCTGGGAAAAAACCCCTCTACCTATCCAGGTTCCTAGAGCTGGAGGAAAAGCACAAAACCCAGCAGCAGATGGCTTTTCTCCTCCTGTAACCCCAGGTCATTATCTTCCTAGAGCTGGAATCGAAAACCCTAATTTGCGGGGCACCTGAGTGGCTGAGGTCATGATCTCAGGATCCTAGGATCGAGCCCCGCATCGGGCTCTCTGCTTGGCAGGGAGCCTGCTTCCCTTCCTCTCTCTCTGCCTGCCTCTCTGCCTCCTTGTGATCTCTGTCAGTCAAATAAATAAATAAAATCTTTAAAAAAAAAAGAAAAAGAAAAAAAGAAACCTTAATTTGCTCTTCTCCCCGGAGAGCAGCAGGGGCCCCTCCCCAGCAAGTCTGGCCCAGTGAAACAGCAAGAGGAAAAGAAGATGCTACTGGAGGGCAGGCAGGGGTGTGTGTGCACGTGTGTGTGTGTGTGTGTGTGTGTGTGAGTGAGAGAGAGAGAACAGGCGAGGGTGCGAGGCAGTGCCCCCGGCCCTGCCTTGTCTTCCTGCAGGTGGATGGAGCGCCCGGGGTGTCTGTCCCAGTGGCCGCTAGTGGACACAATAGGGAGGGGAAGGACCCACCTCCGTAGCCGGAAGGGCACCTCTGTGGCTAGATGTCCTGCTCTCCAGATGACTCTCTTGTCTTGAGGATAAAGTCCAAGCTTTCCACCAGTTGCCTGGAGCCCCAGCTTGTCTCTCCTGCCCCATCTCCCTTCACATACCCTTGTGGCTCCCTGCTCAAACCCTCATCATGCCAGAGACGTGCCATTGATGTTCATGCCGCCAGGCCTTTGCCTCTGCTCTTCCTGCCCCTGGAATGAACCTCCCCTGGTGCTCTGACTGGCGACCTCCTGAACTCAGGCCTGCCTGGCCTTCCACTCTGTGAGGCCTCTTCTGGCCCCTCTGGACCCTCCCAGGCCCCCTCCTCTGCATACATCCCTCTCTCAGATCACTTACCTCTGGGGACAGTGGGGGTGGGGGAGTCATAGACCCCACCGACTTGTCTACAACAGCAGAGAGTCCATTTTTCTTCTCTGATGGACCTCATTGCCCAGAATCAACCATAGGAGACCCTCCATAAGTATGTGTTGAGCAGATGTAAGAATGATTTCCCGGCTCACCTGGGAGCCCCTCAAGGACATAGCCAGCATGCCACTTACCGTGATTCATTTCCATTTGCCGCTACCCCCGAATACCACCCTTGCCCACTCAGGGCTCAGAGACAAGGTGCCAAAAGGCCCTGCAGCGCCACCGCTGATGGGAGCGACCCTCCTGGCCCAATCTCTTAAGGCCTGGCCTTGCCCAAGGTTTTTGGAGTCAAGCCTCCTGGGAAGGATGCCACCGGAGGGACACCAAGTCCGGCTCCAATGCCAAAGCCCAGAGCTGTCTTCCCAGAGCTGGGTCCCAACAGGGATCCTTTTGCCGGAGGCTGACTGACTTAAGTCAAGTCTTGAAAACCCACGTTCCTCCAGCGCCCTCCCAATCCCAGCAACCCATCTCCCCAGCCCTGGACCACAGAGATCAGTGGGGTGTCTGTGTCTTTAATAAGAACTAAGTGTAATGAATAAGTGTTCTGGCAAAGAAAACTTCCCTCATTTATTTTCCAGGGGCCCTGGCTCATCAATCTTCCCCTCCTAACCTGCTTTGTGCTCTGTTAGCTTTGCTTCCTGATAGAGCAGAATTTGGTTTTCTAATAGCATCTGTTGTATGCAGGGTGTCCCCAAACATTAGCAGTAATGAGTTGGAAGTAGCACGGTCGGAAGCCTTCAGAAGCCAACAGCAGATGTCAGGCCCTCCGTGGGTCCCCCTGAGGCTTTGGGGCCAGAGCTCTGGGCAAAAGCTAGGTCCAGAGCCCACAAGTCTCAGTCCCTGGGAGTCATCCATCCAAAAGACATTGGAGTGCCTACCATGTGTCAGGTCCCGTGTGGGCTCTGGGAAGCTGGGGCCCCGCCCACAAGGGGCTGTCATGGCTGGTTATCCATGAAGGACAAAAGTGGTGGTAGAAGAAAGTCCTCTCCCCCAATCCTTCCGCTGGGCCATCTCCTGGGAGGCAGCTGGGCAGGAGTAACAGACTCAGAACTGGGTGGGCAAACAGTCCTCACCTCACCAGGTTGCTTGAGAACAAATAAGAGCATGAAGCTCCCAACACCAGGTCCAGCACACAGTGGTCCCTCCAACATCCGGGACCTGGCAGGTGCACATGGACTAGGGTTGGCAGGGGTCTCCAAGGATGGTGGCTGCTCCCCTGAGGCCAGGGTTGTCTAGAGAGAGGCTTAAGCGTTGCTGCCGTCTCCTGGGAAAGACAGGGCCATCCCCTAGCTCCTGGAGACCTTGGATCGATGGAAGAGGTCCCCAGGGGAACCAAGGCTTCTGGAAACAGGAACCAAATGTATTGACAGATCCTAAAGTGTTTCTTCAAACTCCATCCACCCGCATTCCCAAGGTCCTCCTCCAGGCACGCCAAGAGTTGTTCTCTGGAGAAATCTCTCCTGCCATGGTGCCACTTCCAGCAGAGGAGAGGTAGCTGGTAAGTTACAGTCCGGCCTTGCCCGTGCCAAGGGGCTGCCAGCCCAGCCCCATCAACCCAGGCATTTCTTTCACACCACAATCCACAGGGAGGGCCTCTTTTGACACCCCCCCACCCCATAGGTGAGGACACTCTGGCCCCTCAGGTGAGGGGTTTCAGGGCCGCAGCACCTGCGTGTGGCCCTCAGGTAGCCGCCCCGCCCCCCACAAATGTGCAGTCGTCGCCGTCCAGCTGGACCCTGAAGGGAATGGACTAGGGGTAGAACTTTCTTTGTAAAGTTTTTATTCTTCTGGAGGACTGAAGACGGTTTAGAAAGCAGGTGGGGTAAGGGTGGAGGGTGGGGTGCCCCCCCATGGCCTCCCTCACATCTGCCAACGAAGCCTGGTGGCCCTGAGTCCCCTCCCCCGCAAGCTTCGGAGGTGGCGGACAACTCCCCCCCCATCCCGTTCCTCTCCTCGAGCCCCGCCGCCTCCCAGGCCTCTGCGGGGCTGAACCGGGCGCTGAGGCCCGCTCTTACTGCGAGCCGGGTTGCAGGAAGGGCTGGAGGGCGGGCGGCAGGGAGTCCCCGGCGCTCCTGCACGGACGCCCCGGGCGCCCCCGGAAACCTCCCAGCCCGCGCCCGCGCCCGCCCCGCGGCCCGGAGGCCGCCCCGCCCCGCCGCCGCCGCCGCCGCCGCCAGTCCGCTGCTCCGCCGCCGCCATGGGCCGGGCCCCGCGGGGTGAACGCGAGCCGCCCGGCCCCCGGCCCGGCCCTGACCCCGCCGCGGCGCCGCCCGCACCCCGCCGCGCCCGCGCCCTGGCGCTGCTCGGGGCCCTGCTCGCCGCCGCCGCCGCCGCCGCCGCCGCCCGAGCCTACGCCCGCCACAACGAGGCCCAGGCGGCCGCGCGGCAGGTCCGGCCCCGGGGTGGGAAGGGCGGGCGCGGGGTTCGCGGGGGGTCCTGGGCTCGGGGGGGGGGGTCGGGGCCCAGGGGGGGGACTGGGAGGAGGCGGGGGAAGGGGTCCGGAGGGGGTGGGGGTGTCGGAGGGGGCGGTGGGGGGACTCCGAGGGAGGGGGGAGGGGACCGGGAGGCCGGGTTGGGGGAAGGGGCGGGATGGAAAGTAGGGAGCGGTGGGCCGGGGAGGGTGGCATGAAAGGGCCCGACAAGGGGTGTGGAGCCGACTTGGGAGGACTGTGCAGAAAGGCCAGAACACTGGCCCAGCGTGAGGCAGGGCCTGGGACAGACCCGAGGGGCGGTCCCAGCAGTGGCTTGGACAGCGGGAGTGAAGCTGGGACTGGGGAGAGTCTGGCGGTGGCCCGGGCAGTGTTGGGGGAACAGGGGAGGACACTGGTGGAAGAATGTGACATGGGGACGGGGCAGATAGAAGGAGACTAGCACAGCCTTGGGCCTAGTGGATAGTGGATGAAGGAGCAGAGTGAAGCAAGGCCCAGCAGGGACCGGGAGGTGGCTGCGGCCCCGGGTCGGTGCAGAGGGGACATTAGGAAGGGTGGACTGGGAAGTGTTGGGAGAACTGAGGAAGATGGTGCTGGGCACTGCCCCCTCCGTCTGTTTGGGACCCCAGCTGGGTATCCAAATGGTGCTCAATGGAGCCCCTTCCTCTGAAGCAGGAGTCCGCGCTGAAGGCCCTGGGGGCAGAAGGCCTCTTTCTCTTTTCCTCCTTGGACACAGACCAGGATATGTACATCAGCCCCGAGGAGTTCAAGCCCATTGCTGAGAAGCTGACAGGTACCAGGAGGGGCTGGGGCCTGGGGAGGGGGGCACCTGAGTCATGGCCCTCAGCTTCTTGGCCACTGTGTCTGCTCTGAGCAGGAAGGCTACCTGGAAAGGGAGATGAGGGACCCTGGCAGCCCTGGGGTCCTCTGTGCTCTGACCCTTCCCAGCTGGTGGTTCAGGCGAGCTGCCCCGGCGCCACCTGAGCCCATCTCAAGGGCAAATACTAGTTAACACCCCCTGACCGCTTCTAGACGTGACCTGAAGCCCTTCACGTGAGTTCTCTCTTTAATCTTTGCAGTGTCCTGGGAAATAGCTACTGTCCTAATTCCCCTGTTTACAGCTGGGGAGACTGAGGCACAGGGAGGTGCAGAGCCGGGATTAGAACCGGGGCCATCTGGCTCCAGGTCTTGCACCAGTTCACAGGTTTGAGGATTAGAGAGAAAATGTGCAGAGTGACCAGTAGACAGTAGCTGCTCAGTAGACAGGAAGGAGCTCTTCCCAGTATTATTAATGACTAAACTCTTGCTTCAGTGTTGGATTTCTAGCCTGTCCCGGTGAAAACATTTTTATCTAGTTATAATCAGTGTTTTTTTTTTTTTTTTTTTTTTTTAAAGATGAGGTTCTGAAATAATCTCACGAATTATTAAATGTTTCTCTCATGGTATCACCAACACCCCAACCTCTGTGTCCATTTCTCCAACGTCTTATGACATCTCTTGAATTTGGGATCTTGTTATCTGAGTAGCTGGGTGTAAGTAGGTCAATAGATGGGAAAGGCAAGGAAGAGATGCCCAGAGGCCAGTGATGGGCCTTCTGTGTCTCAGGGTGGGGGTTGGGTAGGTTGGCCACTTGCTGGTCCAGTGACCAGTCCCTGCCAGAAGAGGAGGCTCAGATGAAAAATGCAAATTGCTGGAGCAGATGTGGGTCAGTGGCTCCCAGTGGCATTGAGTTTGGCAGTGAAGGCAGATGGGCAGGTAAACAGGTCAGCCTCACGTGCCTTGGCCTTGACCTCTTATTCTGCAAACACTTCGTAGAACATCTACTCAGCCACCTCCTTGTCCTCTTTTGTGGACAGAGGGAGTGAGTTCCCTCAAAATGACATGTTGGCTCGAAGGCACTAGTAATTTTTTTCACATAAATCTTTGTTTCCCTCCCTTACCACCTCGGCTGCTAGGAGTACAAGACTGGACCAAGTTTTGAGAAAAGAAAACATAAAATAAAAAAGCCCAAAACTTCAAATCTATGTAGGAAACAGAAGCAGCTTGTCTGGTTGGCACAGTTATGAGTGTGTTTAATTTTCTTTCTATCTTAAAAGTTTTATGAATTGTCTGTGATGAGTTACTTAGAAGTCAGGAAATAAAACTTTATGAAAAAAACTAAAAGGCCATAACATGCTGGACATGGGTATTAATAATTATCTGTGATAAGAGTAAAATATTTGAAAAAGCAAGGCAGAAGAATAAGCTTGCACATTCTAACTGTTCCCTTCCTCTGAGGTTTCCAGATTGCTCTTTGGCAGGTTTTGCAACATCAGCTTACAAATGTAGAAATAACTGTGATTTCTTCAGAAAAGGGCTTTGCATGAGGAGCTGTTGGGGTGTGCTGACTAAAAGCACAGCTTCCTGACTCTAGCCCCTTAGGATTCTGACTCAGTAGGTTTGAGGAGGATTCTGGGCGTATGCAGTTTAGAAAGGCATCCCAAAGGATTCTGATGATTCCTATTTAAGAATCTTTCTGAATGCTCCCAGGGGGCCTGTCAGTCAGCTTGCCAGAAGATGGCAGGCAACATTTTTGTCCCACGGACCTGCCCGGGGACAGCAGCCATGACAAGCATTGCCACTATCTTGCCCCTTAGAGGTGTCTGGGTCTCTTCCCTCCCACCAGTCACCCCTTTGGAAAGAGGCTTCTTTTCTCCCCAAACCTTCAGCAGGACTCCCTCCACACTCCCTCCAGACTGGGCATACCTCGGGCCAGAAAAGGCCTGTCTCTCTCAGAGCTTAATAACACCAAGACAGTTCTGTTCCTTGCTTTCATTTGTTCTCTGTGGTTTTCTTCTCTTCAAGAGGCCCCCAGAACAGGGACGTGCAGGGCAGCATGGCCTCGATTGCCCATGTAGGAAAACCAGAGGGGCTGACGGATTTACCCCAGAAACGGAGCTGACCTCGGCCTGGAGCAGAGCAGATGAGGCCCAGCCTGTGCCTTCTCTTCTCCACACCCCAGGCAGTAGCTTCTCTTTGGTGCTGGGACCCCAGCCACTGGGAGAGGCAGCCGCCTTGCCCAGGTGCTGCCCTTGGTGGGCTCAGCACCAAGTTCATCTCGGACTCAGTTCATAGAACGTAGGGAACCTGGCCAACCAGCCAGCCTGGCCCAGGGTGAAGTCAGAAGAATTTGGTTTGAGCCCTAGCTCCACGGCCTCCTAACCCTGAATCCTCTGGTAGTAGTTGTCACAGCTCAAGTTTATTATGGGTTCACTCTCTACCAAACTTGGTGCTAACAGCATGCGGATTATCTCATCCAATCCTCGGAACAAGCCACTGGCCAAATCGCACAGCTGGTGAAGGGCTGTGTCCCTCACAGGACCGAGATCATCTGGATCCTGAGCCTTTAAGGAAGCGGAGTCTCTGAGATCACAATGCCCTCAGAAGAGGGTCATGGTTGATTGTGGGTTTAGAGGAAAACAAGCCTGGGTTTGAATCCCGACCCCCCACCCCCACCCCACTCCCTAGCTGTGTGACCTTTGGGAATTGACTTCACCTCTCTGAGCCTCCACTCTCTCATGTGTAAAATGGTCTTGGTAATGATGTTATTGTTTGCCTCTCCGGACTACTATGAAACTAAAATGTGATACTTACTGGTTGTTACTTTGGTCATCGTTACCCATTACTCCAGCTCTAAGCCTGCCTGGCTCCCTTAAATCACTTTCCGGTGCAGGTGGGGGCGGGAGGGTGGACTTCTGCAGAGAAGAGAGGGCCTGCAGCCGGAGGGCCGGACCCCTCTCCAGCAACTGTGCCTCCCAGGGTCAACGCCTGCGGCCAGCTATGAAGATGAGGAGCTGCCCCTTGACCCCAGCGAGGAGACGCTCACCATAGAAGCCCGATTCCAGCCTCTGATCCCGGAGTCCATGACCAAGAGCAAAGACGGGTTCCTGGGGGTGAGTGTGAGTGGGGGGCGGTGGAGGCTGCCCGCAGGTGGGACCGCAGACACAGGACCATCTGCGCGCCCTCACCTCCTGAGAATAGGCTCTGCTTCTCTTTGCCTCTTCCCTGCCTGCCTTTATTAGCTGCCCTCTGTGCCCCCAGTGTGCCAGACCCTGGGGGGTCCAGAAATGGTGTGATGCTGACCCTGGGGTTTGAGACACAGTCTGGTGCAGGAGGGATAAGCATGAGCCCCGGAAGAAGAGATCCGGACTGGCTTCCTGGAGGCAGTGCCATGTGGTAGAGACATGGCAGGAGGAGGGGGCCAGGGGAGGCAGAGGCAGAAGAGGAGGCAGCGCAGGCCCTGGAGGCAGGATTGAGGCAGGAGCCTCAAGTAGGGACATTACTTTCCTCAAGTCAGTCTCGCCCCCACCCCACCCCCGCCCCAGGCTGTGAGTTTCTTGAGGGCGAGGCCTGTGACTGCACAACCTCTGTGTTTCTGTGCTTCCTCAGCAACGCCCCCCCCACAACCTGACGGGTGCTATGCTGATCTCTGATGAACCAAACCAGAGGTTCAGCCCCAGCAGGGGGTCGTGGGATGGGGGAGGGTGCCTGACAAAAGCTCTCCTGAATGGCTCTGCCCCTACCTGAGGCCTCCTGGCCGAGGTCTCAAGCCCATCCTGGCCCCAAGGCACCCCCACACCCTGCCTGCCTTCCCCGCCCTCCCCCCTCAGCTTGCTCCGTTCCAGCCCCTCCAGATGTCCAGGCTTCCTTCCAGCTGTGGGCCTTCTCGGATGCTGTTCCCTCTCCCAGGAGCAACTTTTCTGCTTAGTCCAGCCCACACCTACTCACTTTTGGTCTCCCGTGAAAGGCCACCTTGGCATGAACAGAGATCTGGAGGCAGGAAGTGCCGGGCCAGTCGCCTGCGGACAGAGAACTGGTGCGGCTGGACCCAAAGCCCATGGGACACAGGCAGGGGCGTCCTGTCAGTGGGGCTAGACGAGAAGTCGCCAGACTGCAAAGGGCCTTCGTTGCCTGACTTTGGCCTTCATTCTGTAGCAGCAAATTACCAAAGCAGATTTTGAAATAGGAGGGCTCCCTCGTTAGCTGCTGGGATGCTCCACAGCCTGGGGAGAAATGGGGGCGAGAAGACTGGTTCTCAGGGGGGAGGAGGAGGAGTCGGGGGAGGCAGTGGGGGGAGGCAGTGGTGATTCCTAGGATAGCCTAGAGGATGCTGGCAAAGGAAGGAAGACAGGGCATGGCTACTAATGGAAAGCAGGGGAGGGAAGTGGAGGGGGAACTCAGGCTTCTGGATGGTGACCAAGCACAGGGTGGGCCATTTGCCCCATGGGGACCAGAGGAGGGAATGGGTCTGGTGGGGAGCGAATGAGCTCAGTCTGGACACACTGAAGTCGAGGCGCCTGGGGCTGTCCAGGGGGACAGTCCAGTAAGTGAGGTTGGAAACACAGGTTTGGTTTCCCACAGAGCATCTGGGGAGGGAAGGCTGGCAGGGAGACTTGGTGGTAGAAGTTGTCCGAATAGATGAGCCCCCCCGCCCCCGCCCCACCAGAGCCGTGAGGACAGGGCGGGACTGGTGGGGTGCCAGGGCACAGCTGCACTTGGAGATGGGTCAGGAGCAGCTCTCCATAGAGCGCAGCCCCCCTTTGTGGGCAGCTCTCCTGTGGGGTGGCAGGATCCCATGGGTAAGGCGGCTCCCCCTGGTGCAGCATAGCCTGCCCAGCTTGGAGACCCCCGGCCTGTTCAGTGTTCTTGGGGGTAGCTCCAAGGACCTCCCTCCTCCAGGCAGGCCAGGCCCCCCACCACCATGAAGGCAGGGAAGGGAGAGGGAGCCTCATGCCCTCGGACACCTGGCAGCTCCCTGGTGGCGGAGCACCCCTGAAGGGGCCCAGAACATGCTGTCCTCCCGGCTGACGCCTTCGCCACCCCCGCCGGCATCCTGCCTGTGGCGGCAAGGGGTGCTGAAGGGGCAGCTGCCAGCTTAGGATGTGCCCTGGGACCTGCCTTGGTGGCCCAGAGGTGGGGACAGATGGGCCTGTCCCGCGCTTCAGCTCCCCTGATGTTGACGGGGCCTTCCTGACAGGGAAACAGCTGAGGGACGCCGGGCATGCCAGGTGCTCAGCCGCGTGGTACAGGGCACTCTCCAGGGGAGACCTTCCTTCCCCTTCTCGGCAGGCGCATCCTGCTCCTTATCCCACAGATTTCCCCCAAAAGGTGGTATCCACCTCACTCCTCAGACTTCTCTCCAAAGCCTCCTCAGTGGGATATGAGCCCCAGGAGGAGACTTGGAGAGAAGGCCGGGGAGAAGGCAAGGCTGTGGAGGGGGTGGCAGGCGGTGGCACTCAGGCCAGCTGGCACAGAGGCAGGAGGCAGGACCATGTGTCCGTGAGGCCTGGAACCGTGGGACTGGGCTTGACGAGGGAGGGAAGAGGCCAGCAGGACCCCTGCACAGAGCCTCCGCCTCCTGTGCCTCCCCCTACGCCAGTCCCAGCTGGCCCTGTCGCTCTGGCCTGGGCTGTGCCTGAGGCGGCCAAGGGGGTGCTGCTGGGGGCCGGGGCGCTGAGGGGAGCCTGGGCTCTGGCAGGACAGTGCCCAGCCTCTGGCCATCCCCAGGACGAAAGCATCCCTGGGTCTCACGCCTCCCTTCACTTGTGGGCTGGCTCAGGGCTTCAGGGAGACCGCCCGCATGCATGGTGCGGGGACCCCCCCCCCCCCCCCCCCCCCCGCCCGGCCCCCCCCCCCCCGGGCGCCCCCCCCCCCGCCCGGGGCGGGGCCCCCCCCCCCCCCGCCCATTGTGGTTCTCGGCACCCCAGAGCTCTGACTTTTCCCCGCCCCAGGTCTCCCGCCTGGCCCTGTCCGGCCTCCGCAACTGGACGACTGCAGCCTTGCCAAGCGCGGTGTTCGCCGCCCGCCACTTCCGGCCCTTCCTGCCCCCCCGGGGCCAGGTGGAGCTTGGGGAGCCCTGGTGGATCGTCCCCAGCGAGCTGAGCGTCTTCACCGGCTACTTGTCCAATAACCGCTTCTACCCACCACCGCCCAAAGGCAAAGAGGTGAGGGCCGCCCACAGTGAGCCCTGGCGGGTGGGGGGTTCCCCCAATGCTGCAGCCCCAGCTAGGCACGACCCCCTCTGTCTCTGCCCCGCACCGGCTCAGCGCCTGGACCCCGGCCCCCTCTCAGGGCCCCTGGCCTGCAGGCCCAGAGCGCCCCTGGGGGATCCGGACCCAGCCAGCTGACACGGGTCTTCACTGCACCCCCCGCCCCCCAGGTCATCATCCACCGGCTCCTGAGCATGTTCCACCCGCGACCTTTTGTGAAGACGCGCTTTGCCCCTCAGGGGGCCGTGGCCTGCCTGACGGCCATCAGCGACTTCTACTACACTGTCATGTTCCGGTGTGTAGCCCTTGGACACCCCTCCTGGCCTCTCAGCCAGGCTGGGGACCCCAGCGAAGCATGGAAGGGCAGGCCCCGTCCAGAAGTCCCCAGGGCCACCACGTCCCACCCTCTGGCCTTGGGCAAGCGAAGTTGGCTCTCTGGGCCTCGGTTTCCTCATCTGTGGATCGGGGGGTGGCCTCCTCCTGGGGGCAGGGGAAAGCTTGGGACATGCTTAGCAGGAAGCTGGCAGCCCTGATTGTTATCCACCCAGAAGGGGGCATGTAGGCGCTGTGACACCAGCACGCACACAGCCTGGGAGCTGTGAGGCCTCAGAGGAGGGCTGGTCAAGTGAGGCCGGCGGGGAAGGCTGCGTGTGACCCGGTCCCTGAGGATGGGCAGCGCTTGGAAGGCCTCGTGGCTTCTCCCTGCCCCACACATTCTCCCTCCTACCCTGCCCAGCCCCGTCCTCCCCTGGAGAGTCTGGCCAAGGGCTCCCCAGCTTGGGCACCTAAGCAGCAAGGTGGGCCGTGGCTCAGCAGGGGCTGCTCCCAGCCAGGCTCCTTTACCCCCAGGATCCACGCCGAGTTCCAGCTCAGCGAGCCGCCTGACTTCCCCTTCTGGTTCTCACCTGGCCAGTTCACGGGCCACATCATTCTCTCCAAAGATGCCACTCACATCCGAGACTTCCGGCTCTTCGTGCCCAACCACAGGTGGGAGCCTTGGCCCCAAACCAGCCCCGCACCCCACTGTAGTTGGCCCCACTCTCCCCCTCTCCCAGCTCCAGGAGCTCAGGTGCAGGAGCCCAGAGGCCCCCTCCGTCTCTTCCCTTCCTTTGCTTCCCAGAGGCACCTCTCTTGGAAGGGGCCTAGAGCTGACCCAGGAGCAGACAGCTTGAGGCGAGGGGAGGTGGGTCATTCCATCATCTGGCAACCATGTCCCAGTTGGCCTGGATGGCCTGGATGGCCAGCTCTGTGCCTGGGACCCAGTGCAGCAGACTGTCCCCCAAGCAGGAGCCTAACACCCTCACACTGGTGACAGACTTCCCACAGACCCATGACCACAGCCTGTGCACAGCCCCTGAGTGCTGGCAGCTGGGCAGGGACTAGAGTCCAGGAAGCCTTCCCAGAGGAAGAGACATGGAAGTAGAGACCTGGATGAGGCAGGAGAGGGGGGTGAGGAGGGTTTAGCCAGGCAACGGGAGCAGCGCATGTGGTCCTGGGGGCAGGCCCTGACTGCCTGCAGTTGCTCCCACAGGCCCCGGGGGTGGAGGGAAGGGCCTTTCGGGAGGGCTCCATGCCAGCCACCTGCCTGCGTGCCCCGCCGGCTTAGGGTCAGCCTCTTGTCCGGCGAGCATGGGACCAGAAGGCCTGGCTTCATGTCTTTCCAGATTCCTCCCTGATAGCAAGTGGCTGCCTAGTGGGTCTGAGTGACCCAGGACAGGGACAAGAGCTTGGCTGGGAGCTGAGAGCCCCAAAGTTAAGTCTCCACCGTGGCATGGCTGTGGGCAGGGCCCTGGCCTTCTCTGGGCCTGTTTCCTCATCTGCTAGATAGGAGAATGGCTCCTGGGCACGAATGAAGGGATTGTTGGCAGAGCCTGGGAAGAGAAAGTTACCCCCAGGAGCAGGAGTGGTTTCCTTCCCCTTCCTCAGCAAGCAAGTCCCCCTCCCCACCTGGACTGCACAGGCTCAGCCCGGAGGACATCTGCCTGCACCCCAGGAGTGGAGGTGGGGGTCCTGTTTTGATGAAACAGAGCAGAGGCAAATGACCAGCCCCAGGACCAGCTGCTCCTGAGCCTGTCTCCAGGACCACGCGGCTGCCGACCTCCTCCCGCACCTGCTCATCCCACCCCAGGAGGTCGGCTGTCGGTCCTGGGGCGCCCTCATGTGGCCAATCTGCAGATGGCATGTGGTGGGGCCAGACTTCAGCCCGGGAGGCCGGCTCAGGGAGGCAGGCACCAGGCTCTCATGCCTGACCCTCTCTGTGTCCTAGGGGAGACACTGATGATGTTTCCACTTCAAAAAGCCATAGGCAGCATGTGAGACACGGCTGTGAAAGCCCTTTGTGAACTTTAAGGGGTTGGGCCCGCTGAGCGTGGTGTGGCTGCTGTGCTTCCAAAGAGGCAGCCCAGGGACAGAAGAAGGCCCAGGCTCTGCGGTCAGAGTCCCAATGGCCCCAAGACCTTGGGTTCATCTTATCAAGCCTCAGTGTTCTCATCTGTAAAATGGGGAGGGTTGTGTGCTCTCAGAGAAGGTTGACGTGGCCCTTGGTGATGAAGGTGTTCTTCCCCTTCCCCACCTCCCTGCCAGGTCTCTGAACGTGGACATGGAGTGGCTGTATGGGGCCAGTGAGAGCAGCAACATGGAGGTGGACATTGGCTACATCCCCCAGGTGAGCACACAAAGGGCCCTGACCCAGGTCCGCAGGGCTGGGGGCCACAGGCAGTCCGGGTAAAGGATAGAGCTCCTGCTGGGCTGAGGCCAGCTGTCCCCAAAGCAGGTTTCTGGGACTCCACCTGATCTACATGTTGGCACAGAAAAGCCAGCAGCTACCATCAGCCCTCATGTGGCCTCATGCGGTCGAAGGAGCCCTGGACAGACCCTGAATCTGTCCCAGACTCACCGCAGCCCGGCGGTGGCCCTGCCCTGGGCCTCAGTTCCTCCACTTTTGCCTTAAGTGGGGTATCTTTGAGGGTCCGTCGAGGATTCCTGCCCATCTCTGAGATACCCTCACTGATGGCACCCTCTCCTGATCCGGGACCTAGATGGAGCTGGAGGCCCTGGGCCCGTCGGTGCCCTCCATGATCCTGGACGAGGACGGCAACATGATCGACAGCCGGCCGCCCTCAGGGGAGCCCCTCCAGTTTGTGTTTGAGGAGATCAAGTGGCAGCAGGAGTTGAGCTGGGAGGAGGCCGCCCGGCGCCTGGAGGTGGCCATGTACCCCTTCAAGAAGGTGGGCCTGGATGGGAGTGTGGCCGGAGCTGAGCTGGGGGAACAGTGGGGGGGGCACCCCATTCCAGGCTGGGTACACGGCTTGCTGCTGAGACCACCGCCCTGCCTGGCCCAGCCTGTACAGTGGCGCCTCTTTTTTGCCATTCCAAACTTGGCAGGAGGCATCTCCTGGCCCAGCCCATTTCTCTCTCTCTCACTTTCACACACACATGCGCACACACACACACACACACACAGAGTTTGTAGCACGCACAGTTACACACTCACACCACAAACACACATGTCCCACACAGCTCCTGAGGAGGAACCTAGCTGCACACAGTAGCTTCTCTGTGTTTCCCTTTGGCCCCAGGTCACCTATCTGCCATTCACTGAGGCCTTCGACCAAGCCAAGGCCAAGAACAAGCTGGTGCACTCCATTCTGCTGTGGGGGGCCCTGGATGACCAGTCCTGCTGAGGTGAGGGAGACCCCGCCAGGCTGAGAGAGTGGGGGAGACATCACACCTGGTAGGATACAGGAGGCTCCGAGACCAACGGGGCTGTCCCATCGGGGCATGGGGGCCTTGGGGACTACACAGGGCAGGGTTGTGGGGGTCTTCTGCGCTGAGCTCAGAAGAAGCGGCCATTCACAGGAGGAAGAGCCCCACTCAGCCATCTGCAGCGCAGAGACCTTGGCCGAGTGGTTTCCCCACCCTGAGCCTTAGTTTTCTAGCGCTAATACGCTTACCCCCCAGAGTTGTGAAAATGGGCATAAGAGCGCCTGTGCTCCGTGAAGTGTTGCACACAAATAAGAGAGAAAACAGTGCCAGAGGCTGGCCATACGTTCACTTATTCAGAAGATGCACCCAAGAATCTATGGGATACAGAGATTGGGGGTGTCTGACAGCGGGTACAAAGATGAGTAAGACCGTGCCCCTGCCTGCATCCAGTCGGTCCACAAACACTCCAGGGACCCCCTGTGCCAGGCCCATCGGCTGGGTGCTAGGAGTCATGTCAGAAGTGGTCCCTGTCCTTGGGGAGCCATGTGTGTAGAAGATGGGTGTCGAATGAGGACAAGCGTGGTGAGTGTCACACGGGGTAAGGTCCAGGGTGGCACAAGACCGGGGAGGCGTCTCAGAGACAGTGACCGTAGCTGAGATTTCCGAGGAGGAGCAGAAGTTTATCAAGAGGCAGGAGGAAAGGAGTTTTAGGTAGAATAACCTAGGCAGAGGCCTTGGGTCCTAAAGTTTAGTGAATTTAAGAAGCTGTCACTGTCTGCAGGTCCCTGGGCTGAGGCTGCTGTCCGTCTGTCTGCCTCCCCTCAGTACCCCCACCAACCCATCTCAGCCCAGGACGCCCCAATGTCGCTGACTGTAATCACAGCGACCCTCTACTTAGCACCTACCCTGCGGCAGGCTCTTTGAATCTGTTACTTTACTGGGACAGCCCTACAGCCCATGAGCGTTGTTGCTTCTGGAAAACCCAGTAAGGCCCATGGGATGGCCTCACCCTTCTGGCCTTGCTGTTCCCCTGAAAAGGTTCAGGGCGGACTCTCCGGGAGACTGTCCTGGAAAGTTCGCCCATCATCGCCCTCCTCAACGAGAGCTTCATCAGCACTTGGTCCCTGGTGAGGGAGCTGGAAGACCTGCAGGTCAGTGGCAGGGGGGTGGGAACAGCCCCACGGGAGCCCCGGGGACAGGGCCCGTAGCGGAGGCATCAGGAGTGTGCCACGTGTCCCCACAGGACAGCCAGGAGAACCCATCCCACAAGAAGCTAGCTGACCTGCACCTGGAGAAGTACAGCTTCCCTGTGGAAATGATGATCTGTCTGCCCAACGGCACCGTGGTAGGCCGCCCCCGGTACCTTCCCCTAGTCGGGCCAGGCCACGTGGGGCAGGGGAAGCCGCAAGCCAGCCAGGGACATGGACTTAGAGACTTCAGGCTTCCCGGCTGGCTCCCCCGCTTCCTGCTGTTCTAGCCGGTCTGAGCCTCCCTTGTGCCCACCTGTAAAATAGGAATTGTCACACCCACTCTGCCTGCCTCATACAGGGGTTGAGACACTCCCACGAGAAGGGGGACCTCTACAGCCCTTTGGGGACTGGGAAGCCAGGAGCACAGGCTAGCAGCAGAATGGATAGGAACGTGGCATGGGAGGGAAAGCTCACCCTGGACCACTGTGGCCAGCTCTGGGATGGAAGGACAGAGGGGCCAGGCCTCGTGACAAGCAGAGAGGACCAAGGGGCCCCAGGCTAAGCCAAGCCGCAAGACCCTACCTCTCCCCAGGGGCTCCGAGAAGCTCTCACACACAGCCTTTCACTGGGGTCTCATGCCGCTTTGGGAGAGGAAAGATCACGGGTGCCCATTTTACAAACAAGGAAACTGAGGCTCAAGAAGGTCCAGAGACTTGGTGGAAGTTGAACGTTTAAGAAGTGCAGCTGGTTTTGAAACCGGGCCTGCATGTGAGCCTCAGTCTCCTGCCCCTTACCCTTTGAGTCCCGAGGGACAGTTAGTGTGGGACTGAAGGCTGTGCGAGGGTCATCAGCTTCCCCAGGCTCTCAACAGGGGGAGCAAGAGTTGAGGCTGGCCGGGAAGAGGGCCACTGGCTCACTGGCGCTCAGCCTGGTGGGGCCCGGCCCTGGCAGAGCCCCGGCATCATGGAGCCGGGCCGGACAGAACTCAGCCTGGGGACCGCGCTGTCCCGCTTGTCCACTTGTTTCTTGGCTCGTGTGCCGGGCACCTGCCCTTAAGGAGCTGGCCAGCCAGGGTGAGAGGCAGCGGGGGAAGCAGGCACACACAGAGCAGGGGAATTTTGGCGGAAGGGAGTGTGGAGTTCAGGGTCGCAGGAGCAGAGGAGAAGAGGGGGTGGGGGGTGGGGTGGGGGAAGGGGAGAGGTGTTAGGTTCTTGGCAGTAGATGGGGTGTGGGAGAGCTTGCAGACTTGCAGAGCTTGTGTGCCCAGATATGGCAGGGGGGAAGGGCCAGACCTCTCGCTCTCCTCACCCAGCCCCTCTCCCAGGTCCACCACATTAATGCCAACTACTTCTTGGACATCACCTCCATGAAGCCCGAGGATGTTGAGAACAACATCTTCAGCTTCTCATCCACCTTTGAAGACCCGTCCACAGCCACCTATATGCAGTTCCTGAAGGAGGGCCTTCGGCGTGGCCTGCCCCTCCTCCAGCCCTAATGCGCCCTCAGGCCATCGGAGACCAGGGGGGAGAGCGGGGAGCTGACAGAAAGGCTTCCAGTGCTGAAGCCAGGCCCCTCCGGCCCGGAGCCTGTGGTCCTCGCACTCCCACCCCTGCCACTCCCAGGCTGCCCATGGGACCTGAGGTCAATGAGGGGGAGACAGGGGGGCGCCTGGGCTGACTGGACGGGTGAGCCTCTGGCTCCAGATGCCACCATTAGCCCTTTACTACCCTCATGGTTCCAGAAGCTGCTCAGGATACCGGAAACAGGGCCTTGGGTCATCTCCCTGGACCTCACCCGCTTAGGCACATAGTCCAGGTCCTTGTGGGGTGAAGATCAGGGAGGAGTGGTGCTAGGAAGACTGGGCCACCTCTCTCTCCTTACAGCCCCCACCTCCCAGAAGAAACATCAGGGGACCCTGGCCTGGGGGCTAAGGAAAGTTTGCCCGGGAAGCACTCTTGTTTGGAGCCTCCTTCCTGGCTGTCTTCCTCTGCCTGGTGTCCCCCCGTGGGGTGAGTTTGAGTTGGAGACAGCCTTCTGGAGGTTCAGGGCAAAGCCATCCTTCAGAAGGAAAATCCGCTGTACCCAGGACCTCAGCTGCCCACACACTCAGTCCAACCTAATGATAGGAACCCAGCCCCTACTTTGGGACTTGCTGGAGGCCGGCTGTCTGGAGAGGGTCACTGTGAAGTAAGCTTCTGCTCTTAGCAAGGGAGGCCATTGAGGGGTTCCTGAGGCCCAGGGCCAAGGCACCCCCAAGTGCCTACCCCAGCAAGGGTCACAGTGGGACGATGGAGCCCGCATCCCGCCCCTCAGACTCTGGCTCCACAGAAGTATAGCTCAGCCAAAGAACACAGCCCACCCCACCCCCACCCCAGCTGGTGCTGCCCCAGCTGTCGGGGCAGCCCAGACCAGCCCAGACCAGCTTGCCCACCACCGAGTGGCCACTGACCCTCCTTGGCCTCTCTTAAGGACTTGGTCTACATCCCAACCAACTGACCACAGCCAGTCTTTTTTATATGTGCGGAAAAGTGTTTTTATGTGAAATTTCTCACAGTTTGTAGGTATTTTTGATAACCCCAATGCTGAGGAGAAAGAAGGGGGCCATGTCTTCCCACAGCAGCAGCTCCATGATGGCTGGATCTGAAATCCTAGATGGGTCCAGCTTGATGTCTTTGCAGCTGCACCTCCAGGAAGAAACAGTCCTCTCTTCCTTTTCTTCCAGCTTTTTAAAAAAGGCCAGTGTACCCCCAACTCTATCCTTGTCCCCCATTCAGGCCCATGAGTGCTCCTTGGGCTTTCATTAAAGCCTTGGAGCCATGCCTCTCCCCAGCACGTGCCCCCACAGAGGCTCACTCTTAAACCTGGAAGAGGAAGGCAGACATCTCCTCAGACACACTCCCAGGCCTGCCCTCCGCTGAGTTCTCCCGTCTGCCCCCTGAAGTGTCCATTCTGGGCCTTCTCTGTTAACATGACTCATGTTTTCTCATTTAATGCTCCCCAAAAAACTGTGAGGCAGATATTAATTATTCCCCTGTTGCAGATGAAGAAACTGAGTCTCAGGGAAGTGAAGGGACGTGCCCAAGGTCACCAAGAGGAAGAGATGAGACTCAGCCTGTCTCGATTTTGGAGGGTTTTGTTTTGCACAGCAGCCAACCTCTCCCCCCTGCCCATCTTCACTGAGGTGAAAAAGAAAGCCTCTCAGACCAAAATGTCTCACTCCCCTCTGATCTCCAGACCCGAAGAGGCAGGAGCCAGCAAGCTCAACCAAGTTGTGTCCTTCCGGGAGGCAGTGCTCCCATGCCCCTTACAGGGAGGGGGGCACCGGAGTCTGTCTGCCAGCTTCCAGGCCTGGGTGGCATAACCAGGCCCATGAGCCACCCAGTGTCAGCAGAGACTCAGCCTCGCCGCCCAGTAGGCTCTTCCCCTTGTGCGGGTCCAGGAGGGCCCGCCGCACACTGAGCAATCCTTGTCCCATGTAAGGCACTGATTGCCTTGGCTTTCTGATCTTCATCTCAAGCCTCTTCCTGACACCCCCCGACCCCCACCGCCACCACAACTGTATCTTGAAGCTTATGGTGGGGGAGGGCCCCCAGCTCACTCCTGTCACCTGTCACTTCCCTCCCCTCCTCACACGTCCTATAATAAAATTGGAGAGACCAGGGTGGTTCTAAGTGCCTTTCCTTTCAATGGGATATTGGTCAGTTCTATCCTTGGTCTGACTCCTCTGTGGGGTTGGCTTAGCAGATGGGCAAGGATACATGACTGAAATGCCTTTGGGGACTATCTTCTGTCACTGAACATCACTCAAGTGATGTTCTTAAAGTGAGTTTGTGATAGACCTAGTAGTAGAACTTAGTACTGTTTTTAGAATCTGATGAGAAAGATTCTGAAGTTAATTACCCGTTTCTTAGAAACAGAGCCTAAGGTAGGCCTTAGGTAATTTTTTATTTTTATTTTTTAAAGGGAGTACGCTTCAGGAAAAAAACCTGTATAAGAAGAGGTGAAAAAGGGGAGCCTGGCTGGCTCAGTTGCAGGAGCATGTGACTCTTGATCTCAAGCTTGTGAGTTCAAGACCCATGTTGGGTATAAAACTTACTTAAAAAAAAAAATCTCTTTTTAAAAAGCCTTAATTTTTTTTTTTTTTAATTAAAAGAAAGGAGTAATGAAGAATGGGGGAAGGAAAGATGCTAAGCAGGAATAGAGTCTCAAATCCTAGCCTGGGCATGATCACGGGGGAAGGGTTCTGGAATATAAGCCTCACCACAGAGTGCAACCTGTCTTTGGTACTCTGTGTCAGTCAGTCATTGACTTGGGAGGTGGAGTAAATTCCCAGGTTAGGGCCTATGGGCTCCCTGTTGTAAGTGCAATTTCCCAGAGAAAGGGGCAGCTGTGTGAAGCCGGCACAGCAGCTGGAAGGTCGGTTCGCTGGGAGGGTAGAGGTGATCTGGATGGATCACCAAGGCAGCATCTAGCACCCTCAGGAAAGGCTGATCTGCAAGATCCGCCTTGAGATCAAGAGTCACATGTTCCTGCAACTGAGGAGAATCAATGATTAAACAACAATTTGCCATCCTGGAAAGAAGGCTGGACCTGGAAGTCAGCCCTCGTCATTTGAAATATGGTAAGGATCAGGGTGGACCGCTGAGGTCCCTGGCTAGGACAGCTATGTAATTTGCAGGATCTAGTGCAAACTGAAAACTGCAGGGCCCCTTGTTAATTTAGACACACATACATTAAAGAGGGCAACAGCAGAGTGTTAAAGCAAGTGCGGAGTTCTGAGCAAGAGGTCCTGTGTGGACTGCCCGACCCTGTCCCCGCTGTGAAGCCAGCCTGTCCGCCGGCAGCTGGGATTGCAGGCTTTGAGACCCAAGAACTGCAGCCGGGGAGCCAGGCACAGCTGTATGCAGAGGGCAGAGGAGAGCACGTGACCCAGGCCTGGAAGCCAGGGAGACCAGAATTAGGACCAGGACGGGGGTGGGGGGGGGGGGGGGGGCTGTTGTCTAAGCGGGAAGATGGAGTGGGTGAGTGAGCCTGGAAGGAATGTGGGTCTCTGTCCCAGTACCTCTGGCGTCTTGCCCATCGATCTACTATCTCACTGAATCTACCGTGTGTGTGTGTGTATGTGTGTGTGTGAGAGAGAGAGAGAGAGCGCGAGCGAGCGAGCGAGCGAGCGAGCAAGCTGCGAAGAGCTAAAGGGCAGTAGTCACAGGGGAGAGAGGCTTCTTGTTGGACAGAAGACTGTAGAGGATCTTGGCTGGGAAGCTAGAAGTGTGAAAAGCGGACAGGCGAGATGAGGCGAGGCAAGAGGGAGGTCCGGAGGGCCTGGAACGCCAGAGGAAGGATTCTCAAGTGTGCCTAAGCGGAGGGACAGCAGACGCCACACAATTTCGGGTGCGGGCAGAGATGTAGCCAGGCCTCCGCCGCTAGAGGTCGGATCAGGACTACCCTAGAAGAAGAGCAAGGAGGCGGAGACCAGTGGCGGAAGCGGCCAATTAGGCCGCGGGGATCTCCAAGCGCCGTCAACTTTTCCCAAAGCCTGAGCCAGTGCAGGCGTGGTCTTGGGGGTGGGCGTGTCCCCTTCCTCGGGATTCCCGCGTGAGGCCGCCCGCAGCCCCGCCCCGCCCCCGCCGAAGCCTCTGTCCGCCTTCCGAGGGCGCGCGGGGCTCGCCGCTCGGTGCGCAGGCGCGATGGATCGCTTCCGGGGGCGGGTCAGCGGAAGTGAGGGCGGCTGAGGCTGGGCGGCCCGCTGAGGTAGGAGGGGCCGTGAGGTGAGTGAGTCCCGGAGCCGGAGTCTGAGGTGAGACTAGGTCCGAGTGCCGCTCCGGAGGCGGGAGCGCGGTCTCCCAGCCCGACTGTCGACGCGGCCTAGTGCCAGGGGCTGTGTGGAGCCCGCGGCTCCTCTTCCCGCGCCAGTTCTCGCGGGAGCCCGTGTTGTCCGCCTCGCTCGCCTGAGGGTGGGAGGACTCTGCCCTGGGGGTAGTTGCTCGCCCGAGTCACCCAGCTTCGGTGGCTGTGCTACAGCAGAAGCTTATCGTTTCGGCTGCGCCCCTCGGCCAGCCAGGCCACTTCGGCCTCTTCGCTTCTTCGGGACCCGGACCCGGACCCGGGCCCGTGGGTCCGAGGGCCACCAGGGCCGGCGGCGAGAACTTGGCCGACCTTGGCCCTTTGGGGTCGGACCGTTACGGGGGAGGGGAGGCGGGTCCCCCCGTGCAGCCGCTTGGGGCTCACGTGGACTGTCCCTCGCCAAGTTCTACCGAGTGCGGCGACCTCGGTGGTGTGCTTGGTGCCGGGGTGATGAGAGCAAACCCTGCCCCGGGGGAGCCCCAAGTCTAATGCGGGAGAGCGTGTGTGAACAAGCCATGACAGCGGCCTGGAAAGGGGTCGTGGGAACGTAGGGGTGCTGAGAACCAACCTGCGTTGCCAGCGAACTGGGGGAAGTCATCTAGCGTATGGCACTTGGGGCGGGGAGGAAGGTGAAGGCTAAGCCAGAGTTCTCCTTCGTTCGTGAGCGAACGTTGACGTGCTCACTGGGGACTAGGCAGGCACTGTGCTGTGCCTGGGGAAGCTCCTGCCCTGCGACAGACAGCTGATTACGCGGGCTCTAATTACTACTGAGAGAACTGGGAAGGAAACGTGGGGTGCTGGGGGAGGGGAGGTGATGCTTGAGCTCTGAAGAATGAGCTTGGTGAAGAAGATGCTGGTGTTTCTGGCAGATTGGATCTGTGGAGAGGAGCTGAGAGGTGGTCAGCATGGCTGAAGGGCAAGGGGAACATGGGAGGTGTGGCTGTCAAGTGTATAGGGGCCCAGTTGTAGGCCTTGGAGTTTGGTCTAGTTAGGTTGGGCCTGATTGTGGAGGACCCTGCAGGCCATCCCGTCTAGATGTTGGCTCTAGTGGGGCGGGGTGGGGAGTGGGGTTAAACATAGGAGCAATGTGTCCTAGAAAGATCCCTCTGGCCTGAGTCTTTGGAGGTAAGTTTGGAGAGGAAGTGGTTGTAATGTCTAGAGTGAGAAACACAGGGAAGCACTGTTGTGTGAAACTCGTGGCAGGCGGTGATATTTAGCACAGAGCCTGGCACACAGAGGAACTCTGATAAAAGGCTTGAACTGCATGGAGCTGAGCCCATGCAGAAGGCAGCAGAATCTGGATCAGACTTGAAGTGCTTTCTACTGGCATGGCCACTGAGTAACCTTAAGACACTTCCTCTCTCCAGCTTCCTTTCCGCATTTGTATTGTAATGTGAGTGACTACTCCTCTCCCACAGGTGAAGGAGAAATCCTGCAAGGGAGATTTCAGCCCATCCCCTGCTCAGAGCCTGTCCTTTGTTCCCCAGTGACTTCCCTGAGCATTCCCAGCCCTCATGACTTGACCCCCAGTATACCTGTGCTATTCTTTACGCCTCTCTCGCTGTCCTGTCCTGGACCTGTGCTTTTGTTGCTGTTTTTCATCCCTTCCTACCCTCTCTGAACTCACCATGAGGCTTTGGGGTCAGGGGCCTGCATTCACCTGGCCACCTGCTCAGTGTACCTTTCTTAAGAGTGATATTCAGCGTTTGCTAGACTTGGGTATTCAAGTCTTAATAGCTCTTCATATTGTGTGTTCCTTGAGAGCACGAATGTGTCCTACCCTTTCCGTAGCCCCTGCAGTGCCCAGCACAGGGCCTGCCACAGAGAAGGTATTATTATGTTTGATGAACAAGGGAGTGAGTTCATTGATTGCATCTGCTCACCATGTCAGAGCAGCTGCGAAGAATACAATCAGGAGTGATTCCATCCAGCTGTGTTGTGTTGTAACAGTTAATTAAGCACTTTAAAATCTTACCCTATTTCACTGATTGATCTTTAAGGTAATCTAGGATGGCTGCTCTTGTACTCTTTTTACATATGGAAAAAACCAACATTCAGAAAAGTTATGGGACTTTTCATAAGGCTACAAGACCAGTAGATGGCTAAACAGGATGAAAATTGTTAGCTCTCTTCCCTGTAGCCCAGTAGATGGAGACTGACAAGAGCTGGTGTTTTATTCTTCTTTTGTCTACCTCTCCCCCTTGCCAAGACTCAGCAGTGCTAGGCTTCGTGGCACATGCTGGGGCTTTTACACCCTATCTTCAAGAATGAATGCTGGGTTTGAGCGGTACCTACAGTTTGGCTTTTAAACTACCGAGAAAGTTCTGTTTATATCTCTGTAAGTAATGCCTCAGGAAACCCAAGGGATCCGGAAGATCCCAGCGTTGGCCAAGCTCATGCCACAGGTCTGGGACAGAACCTTCAAGGGTCTGGATTTGGAGCCACTCTTCGGGGAGGGCAGCCTCTTGGGTTGTTTTTCTTCCCTGTGAAACATCAGAGAAACCTTGGTGTTGGTCATGGCTCTGCAAGGACCTGGTTTTTGTGGGGCTTGTGTGGTGGCCATTGAGTCTCCACTGTGGGGGTTGTTTCACAGGAAGGGAAATCTGGTGTTCCTTAAAGATGGCCTGATATGAAGAAATCACGCCTCCAGCCTCCCCAAGCCCCCAGAGCTGCCCTGTGGCTGCCTTGTCCTTCAAGTGCAGGAGCTGGTTGAAATGTCCGGGATGGAAGCCAATGTGGTAAGGGGCATTCCCAGGGCAGGGCTGTGGTAGGGAAGGGTTGAGCACTGGGTCTCCTGAAATTCTGTAGGAAATTCTGAGACTCTCCAGTTAATTCTTCCTTTCCCCTGGAGGCGACTCTTCCACATACCCCCACCGCCTGCTCCCAACAGGCAAAACTGAGTGTGGTCTTGGGGGCAGTTAAGAAGTCAATGTGTTTCTGCCTTTCTGGGTGGAGGGAAGGGAGGGAAACCTCTATGATTCCTACACTCAACTAATTCCTCTCACCTTCACTGGATCCTTTTACCATGCCTCGACAGCAGCAGATGTTCCCTTAAATGGCTGACAACTGGGGAACCTGCCCTCACTTATACTGAGACTTAACTCATACACAGTGCCCTGTCCCTGGGATTGGGGATTTCAGTCTCCCTTCTAAAAGGGAAGGGGTAGAATGGAACAATAGTTGGACCTGACTCTCTGAGACTCATCTCTCTCCTTTAGACCATCCCAATCTGGCAAAACAAGCCACATGGGGCTGCTCGCAGTGTAGTGAGAAGAATTGGGACCAACCTGCCCCTGAAGCCATGTCCCCGGGCATCCTTCGAGGTAAGTGTACTGAAAGGGCAGGGTAAGTAGAGGCTCAGAGGCTATGGGAGAATGGTGCTGCTCTGTGCCCCACAGTTTGGTGCTGCTAAGGCAGGTGGCTTTCCTGATTACTTTTTCATTTTGTCAGGAAATATTTATTAAGTGCATATAATGGATACTGGTCACTATGCCTTCCTGATTGCACACAAAACTCTGACCACAACAGACTTCCAGTCTGTTCATAAAAATCTTACATCTTTGGTGCCACTAAGTGACTAAGATTTCATCAGGCTCCTGCAATCCAGTTCATCAGCGTAGGCCAAAGGCCCTTGCCAAGCCACATTCCCAGAGTAGCCATGTCTCTGCCCTGAGGTGTTTGCCTGCAACCCTGGCAGGTCTCTCCGTGGGACACTGAGTGCAGTGTGACTGAGTCAGACTCTCTTTTCTTACCAGCCCCAAGACTTGACTGCTTAGCCACCTATTTTTATGTATCCCTGAGGCCATTACTCCCCATCCTTTTCTTTCTGGCTCAGTCTAGCCACTCCTTTACCAGAGCACTTAAGGCTTATCTCTGTGTCTAGGGCCATTAGCACCCACTCACAGCAGATTCTTGCTGGCGCATGTCTGAGCCCTCCACCCACTTCTGCAATGGAAAGCTAAGTAGCAGTTATTAGTCCCAGCTACCTCCTTCTAAGAACTAGTCATTAAGAACCAGCTGCAGGCTAGATGCTTAAGATGTGTTTGGGGAACTGGGACGCAAGAGAAGTACCAGCTTTCTGCCTACACAGAGGAAACAGAAATATATGCCTGAAAAAACATGGGCCCAGTGGAAACAAATGGAGGAGGCGGAGTATATCAGATGCTGAGCTGTGAAATCATAGAAACTCATCCTGGAGTCAGAAATGGTGTCAGGGCTGGTATCAGAATCAGGAATGGGGTTGGAAGTATGTGGTATGGGGTGGCTATGCTGTGACCCAGATTGCCAGTTATCTAGAATTTGCCTAAAGGGCATGGCGGGATGTGGTCCTTGCTGCCTCAAGCATCAGAAACAAAGGGAAGCACAGCTAGAAGTGTGAGGGACTCGATGGATGTTGCCCCCACGCTTGGCCATCACCTGTTCAGTCCTCTGGCCAGATGCTGCTGGGCAGGGACAGTAAGGGCAGGAGTATGCATGAATAGTATTAGTAATGCTAGCTAACGCTTACTGAGCACATACTGTGTGCCAGGCACTGTGCTAAATCCCTTATATGTGTTAACTCATTTAATTTTCTATAGGGGAGCAGCATTCTGAAAAGGAAAACAAATGGAGGCTTCCCCTAAATGACCCATTTTAGCAGTTAACTTCTGGGTCAGTGGAAGTCCTTTCCTGTGTAACCCTGGAGCATCACATTGCTCCTTTGAGACTCAGGTTCCCTGTCTAAAAGCTATTAACTTTTGATCTACCTACCTGTCTATAGCAGAAACATCTGAATTTAACTCATGTGTAGATGGGTTTTTGAGAAATTGTCCCTGGATTTCTGTTGAAAATTAATTACCTTAATTATTTAAGGCAATCTTGCAGATTTTTTTTTTAAATTAACCCATATAAAAATACTAAATTATGAAAAGTGAAAAATAGGAAGTCATATATAATCATGTACTCATCACACAAAATAGTTAAGAATTTTTAAAATATTTTATTTATTTGAGAGAAAGAGCATGAGAGGGGAGAAGTCGGAGGCAGAAGCAGATTCCCCACTGAGCAGGGAGCCCAATGTGGGACTTGATCCTGGGACTTCAGGATCATGACCTGCACTGAAGGCAGTTGCTTAACTGAGTTGCCAACTCAGTTGCCAACTGAGCCACCCAGGTGCCTGTTAATATTTTGGTATAGTTACTTTCCATCTTTTTCTAAATGCATGTGGGTGTTTTTTGTTTTTGTTTTTTTACTTTATTACAATCATAGCATGATTGAATCCTCCTGATCTTTCATTTAACAGAAAGTCACTCAGCCTTGTCTGTTGCCTGGTTGTTTTGTTATCTGGGTTGAGAGGCTACTTTAAGGAATCCTCTTATTCTTTTGATATAATTAATCATCTTTTTACTTAAATCCAAATAATAAAATGATGAAGTTTGCTTAAAACAGCGTTGCTGTAACAGTGTAGATCCCAATTAGCTATGGAGGAGTTGTAAAGAGCTAGCCCAAGAAACTTTGCGTTGATGTCCTTGTACCTGTATTTTCATAGCTGGAGAAAACAAGGTGCTCTTAGTGGCCATCTCTGTTGAAAGGTAACTCTTACCAGTCCCACTGAAGACATCTTTATTCCAACCAGGGGTCAGCAAATGTTTTTAAGAGTCCAGATAGTAAATGTTTTGTGTGGGGGCCATAACTGCTGTTAAAACTACTCACTTCTGCAGCTGCAGCTTAAAAAATACCACAGACGATATAGAAATGAATGGGTGTAAACTTTCCAATAAAACTTTATATGTAAAAAGAGGCCCCAGTCCTGCTGTAGGCCACCATGTTTTGCTTGGAACATATAACAGCCTCACAACTGATACCTTCACTCTTATGCAGGTTCCACACAGCAACCAGAGTAATCTTTCAAAATCTGATTCTTACTTAAAATCTTCCAGTAGCTTATTATTGGTCTTAGAATGAAAGTTTTTAATTCGCTTTCCTGCCTGTTGCAAACCACCCTGTACCCTCAGCTCTGTCTAGGTGTGCTGAACTACTTTTAATCTCTTCTGTCCTTCTTCCAACCAGGAACTGTCTTCCTCCCTCTCTAGGAAGCCTTCCTGATACTTAGGTGCCCCTCCCATGTGTTTTGGAGTCTTTGATAGTCTCTTGATGTCAACAAATGTTTTTTGATGACTTGCTTCCCTGTAGACCCTGCCTAACATCTCTGATCTGTGTCTGAGGGATGTACCCCCAGTCCCTACTCTGGCTGACATCGCCTGGATTGCTGCAGATGAAGAGGAGACATATGCCCGGGTCAGGTAGCTGAGGCCGTAGCTGGTCTGGGAAAGGGGGAGCTCCTTCTCACATGAGGTGGCAGCTAGTAGGGGGAGTGCTTATGGAGGGCTGAGGGCAGTAGGAACAAAAGCTGTGGGCTGAGTTGGGAGCAGAAGTTTTAGAAGGAACGCAGTGGCAGGCTGTCTCTGACATACTTGTTTTCCCTGATCCAGAAGTGACACACGGCCCCTGAGGCATACCTGGAAACCCAGCCCTTTGATTGTCATGCAGCGCAATGCCTCAGTGCCCAACCTGCGTGGGTCCGAGGAGAGGCTTCTGGCCTTGAAGAAGCCAGCCCTGCCAGCCCTAACCCGCACCACAGAGCTGCAGGATGAGCTGAGCCACCTGCGCAGCCAGATTGCTAAGATAGTGGCAGCTGATGCAGGTAGGAGCCCCCGAGTCAGCGCCAGAATTTAGCAGGCTGTTCCTTTCTCCCTGGCTTTTGGTACAGGAGAAGGGTAGGAAAATGGCGGTCCTTGGTTCAGGGAGACAGGCTCGGGGCTCTGCAGTTGTCCCGAGGACTCGCTGACCTATAGTACTCCTTGGATTGTTTCCATTAGCCATTTTAGGCTGACTGGTTTGATTAGGAACAAAATCTTGACTTAACCTGTGACAACACCCACCCGCCCCCCTCCCCCCCCCCCCCCCCCCCTGCAGATTCCCTCCCTTGGCTACAAAAACCAATACTCTCTATCAGGTGTCTTTAAGATTACATCTTCCACGTGAGTCTTAAGCAGCTTCCCTTTTCAGTGAGAAATAAGGACCCCCCCCATTAAGAGAGAGAGATCCCTTTAAGCTGTTTTCCTATCTACATATCTTCCCTTTCCTTGTTCTCCCAGAGACTGCCTCTCCATCCTTCTACCTGTCTGTCTGCAGTTAAGGCAGAACCACCACTAGAAATAGATGGGAGTCTGCCTTGAACCACCACTAGAGATAGATGGGAGTCTGCCTTGAACCAGTACATGAAACAGGAACATTGGCTCTTTCCCAAGCTGCCCATCCTGTTCCTTCTATACATTCTCATTTTTTTGCTTCTTGTCAACTTAAAGTCATAGCTCCCAAATCTTACCTCTTGGTAGAACACATGAAAATCATGGTGGTGTTTGCAGTTCTTATATATTTAATTCACTTATATGGCAGTTTAATAGAAGCATTGCACTTGAATTTTCCATTTATGTATTGGCTGCATTTTTGTCATCCTGAAAAATGAAACTAAGAATTTTTTGTTTTGGAAATTCTTTCAAGATTTGAAAAACTAGGAGGACTATCACTATTTTATTTTTGCAGTTTCTTCTAGTCACAGATAGGAACACAGAAGCACTAGGCCAATTAGAGAAAAGGAAACATTCTTTTTTTTTTTTTTTTTTTAAAGATTTTATTTATTTATTTGTCAGAGAGAGTGAGTGAGAGCGAGCACAGGTAGACAGAGTGGAAGGAAGAGTCAGAGGGAGAAGCAGGCTCCCTGTGGAGCAAGGAGCCTGATGTGGGACTCGATCCCAGGACGCTGGGATCATGACCTGAGCCGAAGGCAGCTGCTTAACCAACTGAGCCACCCAGGCGTCCCGAAAAGGAAACATTCTGACCTTGGTTCTGTCACTGTTGCTTTGGTAGACATAGGGCTGTCCAAAGGCTCCTGCAGAATGGAGCTTTTAGAAGACTAAGCCTTTATGTGGTGGGTTTTTCCACACTCCCAAAACACTGGACGTGCTCAGTGCTTTCCCATTTTTAGATCCTGAGAGGGGAGGGTAATGGAGGAATCCTCCACTAGCTTACAGATAGCATCCTGGGCTCTCCCAGAATGTGACGTCAAGCCCAGGAAATAAATGTCTGATAGGCACTGCTTGTGGGGAGAAGGTATTACTGCTGTATTCTAGTCCCAATGTCCATCCATGCCTATTGTTTTCTCTTTCAGCTTCGGCTTCATTAACGCCAGATTTCTTATCTCCAGGAAGTTCAAATGTCTCTTCTCCCTTACCTTGTTTTGGATCCTCATTCCACTCTACAACTTCCTTTGTCATTAGTGACATCACCGAGGAGACCGAGGTAGAGGTCCCTGAGCTTCCATCAGTCCCCCTGCTTTGTTCTGCCAGCCCTGAATGTTGCAAACCAGAACACAAAGCTACCTGCAGCTCGTCTGAAGAGGATGACTGTGTCTCTCTGTCCAAGGCCAGCAGCTTTGCAGATATGATGGGGATCCTAAAGGACTTTCACCGGATGAAACAGAGCCAAGATCTGTAAGTATGTGATAAGGAGGTCTGGTAGTGTGTTCACTGTTTAGGTCACTTGTGGCCAGTAATCTTATAGAAAGAATTTACAAAGTCCTCAGTAGTAGTTATGAACTACTTCATTCACAAAGCTTGCCTGCTTAATCACACCTGGGGCTCCAATTTGAGAAAAGAATATTTTACATTTGGTTGGTGTGATCTCAGCCAATCATCAGTAGAAGTTTTACAAGAAGCCTCATCTAATTTAACTTTTGTTCTGGGGCAAAGTCGGGGGGTTGCTTTACCACTTCAGTTCTTAAACTGCTAGTGACAAGTATCCCCATGTGCCACCCTTCAAAATGGGGTTACATGATAATTATTTTAGCATCTCAAAATGATACTTTTTTTGATGGAGAATTTCATAAAGTTGGGGTGTCTGCTTTAAAATACAGTGGTCCCTTATGCAAACCAACTCTCCAGATCCAGACATATTTAAGACTCTAAACCTGGCTGTTTAGCAGAATTGCTAAGATTTGTTATAAATACACCTTAAACTTACTAAAGCAGAACCCACCAAGGAGTGGAGCCTTACGTCTGGGGATCTTTTCTCCTTTGTTAATGGAAAGAGCTGGGTTGATGACTAAAAATGAGAAAGTAGCACCATCAGCAGAGATTCAGAAATGTGACAGATTGATCTTATCAATCACTAGAATTTAAAGCACCTATTTTCCAGATATCTAGGACACTCTTTTTTGATGTATTTATTAGATGACTCAAACCTATCCCAATCTGGAGTTAGTTTTGTTCCCATGATTCCCTTGTGATGTGAACGTTTTACTACGAATTCTAGATCTCTCATAAAAACCTCTGGAAAAAAATCTTAATAACAGATAAGTAATCTGCCTCCTGATAAAGATAATTCAAAGTAAAGGTCATAAAGATGCTCACCAAACCAGGAAGAATGGATGAACAAAGAACTTCAAAAAAGAGATGGAAAATACACTGAAGTACTAAATAGAAGTCACGGAGCTGATGAACCCAATTAACCGAACTACAAAGTTCATCTATTTGCCCTGAACCCCTCTAGTGAAATAGAAGAAAGGATAAGTAAACTCAAACACAAAGCAGTAGAACTCCCCCAAACAGAGCAGCAAGTAGAAAAAATGGAACTCCCCCCCCAAAAGTAAAGATAGCTTAAGGAACTTATAGGACAACATCAAATGGACTAATGTACTCATTATAGGGCTCCCAAAATAAGAGAAAGGTACAGAAATCTTACTTGAAAGTAGAATGGGCTGAGAAGCACCTGGGTGACTTAGTTAAGTGTCTGCCTTTGGCTCATGTCATGATCCCAGGGTCCTAGGATTGAGCCTTGCTGCTTTTCCCTCTGTCCCTCCCCCAACTTGTGCTTGCACTTTCTCTCACTCTTAAATAAATAAAATCTTTTCTCAAGAAAATAGAATGGTTGAAAATATCCCTAATGTGGGGAAGCAAACAGACATCCAGATCCAGGAGGCCCAGAGAGTTGCAAATAAGACAAACCCAAAGAGATCCTAAACTAAAAGGAGCAAGTGAAAAATAACATATGTAAAAGGGAACCCCCATAAGACTGTCAGCATGTTTTTCTTTCTTCCTTTTTTTTTTTTTTTTAAGATTTTTATTTATTTGACAGAGATCACAAGTAGGCAGAAAGGCAGAGAGAGAGAGGGAGAGGAGGAAGCAGGCTCCCCACCGAGCAGAGAGCCCGATGTGGGGCTCGATCCCAGGACTCTGGGATCATGACCCAAGCCAAAGGCAGAGGCTTTAACCCACTGAGCCACCCAGGCACCCCTGTCAGCATGTTTTTCAACAGATACTTTGCAGGCCAGGAGGGAGTAACATAATATATTCAAGATGCTGAAAGAAGAAAACTTCTTATCTAGCAAAGTTACTCAACTAAAGAGAGAGTTTTCCAGATGGAAAATTCCAAAGGAATTTATCACCACTAAATCAGCTTTACCAGAAATGTTAAAATGACCTCTTTTTAAGCTGAAAAGAGCACTAGTCAGTAACAGGAACACATAACAAACAGTAAATCTCACTGGAAAGATAAATAATAAATAGTGGCTTCATCACTTATTGTTAAGGTTAAAAAGACAAAAGTAGTAAAAATAACTGATTACAATAATTAAGGGATACACAAGTTAAAAAGAAACAAAATGTGACATCAAAAACACGGGGGTAAAAATGAGCTTTAGAATGTGATTAATCTTAAATTGGCAACTATTTCATCTTAAAATAGATTAACAGATACAAGTTGTTATACTTAAAAGCTAATCTTAACCACAAAACAAAACCCTACAGTAAATACACAAAACATAAGAAGGAATATAAGGGTACCACTAGAGAATGTCATTAAACCACAAAGGAGGAGAGCAAAAGAAAGGAACAGAGAACTACAGAAATAGCCAGAAAACAACTAATGAAATGGCAATAAGATACTTACCAGTAATTCTACTTTAATATAAATGGACTAAATACTCTGATCAAAAGACAAGAGTGGCTAAATGAATTAAAAACCAAAACCTATATGCTGCCTACAAGAGACTCTCTTAGATGTAAAAACAAAGTGAAGGGATAGAAAAAGATACTCCGTATAAATAGAAACAAAAAGCAAGCTGGGGTGTCTATACTTTTATCAGAAAAAGTCAACTTGAAAACAAAGACTATAACAAGATAGCATTATATAATGCTAAAAGGGCCAATCCAACAAGAGATGATATAAGATTTGTAAATACTTATGAATCTATAAAGCAAATATTAACAGACATGAAGGGAGAAACCACCATACATTAATAGCGGGGGGCTTTAGTACCCCACTAATATCAATGAATAGATCATCCAGACAGAAAATAACACTGGCCTTAAATGACATGTTAGACTGGGTAAAGTTAACAAATATGTATAAAACATTCCTTCCAAAACAAAGAGAATACACATTCTCAAGTGCACATGGAACATTTTCTAGGATAGATCATATGGTAGGCCACAAAACAAGTCCAAATAAATTTAAGAAGACTGAAATATCAAGCATCTTTTCCACCTACAGTGATATGAAACTAAAAATCAGTTACACAAAACTGGAAAATTCACAAATATGTAGAGATTAAACAACATCTACTGAACAACTGGGTAGGGGGTGGGGAAACCAAAAGAAAAAAATACCTTGACACAAACAAAATGGAAATATACCAAAATTTAGGAGATACAGCAAAAGCAATTCTAAGAGGGAAGTTCACAGCAGTGAATGCCTACTTCAAGAAACAAAAATTCCCAAATAACACAACTTTATACCTTAAGGAACCAGGAAAAAAAAGAGCAAATGAATCCCTAAGTTAGTAGAAGGAAGGCAGTAACATGGATTAGAGAAGAAATAAATGAAATAGAAAATAAAAAGCAATAGAAAAGATGAAAGTAATTGATGGGTCTTTGAAAAGGTAAACAAAATTGACAAACCTCTAGTTAGAATCACCAAAAAAAAAGCGGAGGGGGGATGATCCAAAATCAGAAATGACATACTATAGTACCACAGATACCATAGGATAAGAGACTAATGTGAAAATTATACGCCAACAAATGGACAACTTAAAAGAAATGGATAAATTCCTAGAAACATACAATCTACCAAGACTAAATCGTAAAGAAATATAAAATCTAAACAGACTAATTACTTATAGTAGGGAGATTAAATCAGTAATCAAAAACCTCCCAATGAATGAACAAAAATCTAGGACCATATAGATGGCTTCACTGGGTGAATTCTACCGAACATTCAAAGAATACCAGTACTTCCCAAACTCTTCCAAAAGCCAGTATTTCTCAAACTCGTCCAAAAAAGAGAAGACGAGGGAACTTTTTCAAACTCATTTTACAAGGCCAACATCCTCACACCAAAACCATACAGTGACACTAGCAGAAAATAAAATTCTAGGCCAATATCCCTGATGAACATACATGCAAAAATCCTCAACAAAATATTAGCAGACTGAATTCAACAACACCTTAAAAGGATCATACACCATGATCAAGTGGGGTTTATTCAAGGAATGCAAGGATAGTCCCAACATCTGCAAATGGATATGATACACCACATTAATAAAGGATAAGAGCCATATATTCATCTCAGTAGATGCAGAAAATATTCAAGAAAATAAAACATCCATTTGTGATAAAAACCTTCACACCTGGGTGGCTCAGTTGTTAAGCATCTGTGTTTGGCTTAGGTCATGGTCCCAGGGTCCTGGGATCGAGCCCCACATCGGGCTCCCTGCTTAGCGGGAAGACTGCTTCTCCCTTTCCCACTTACCCTGCTTATGTTCCCTTTCACACTGTCTCTCTGTCTGTCAAATAAATAAAATTTAAAAAAAAAATTTTTTTTTCAACAAAGCAAGTATAGAAAGAACATACCTCAACATAATAAAAAAGGCCAGATATGACAAACCCACAGCTAACATAACACTCAGCAGTAAAAGCTGAAAGCTTTTCCTCTAGGATGAAGAATAAGAAAAAGATGCCCATTTACCACTTCAGTCAACATAATATTGGAAGTCCTAGCCTGAGCAATTAGACAAAAGGAAAAGAAAAAAAAAAAAAAAAAGCAGGGCACCTGGGGGGCTCAGTGGGTTAAGCCGCTGCCTTCGGCTCAGGTCATGATCTCAGGGTCCTGGGATCGAGTCCCGCATCGGGCTCTCTGCTCGGCGGGGAGCCTGCTTCCTCCTCTCTCTCTCTCTCTGCCTGCCTCTCTGCCTACTTGTGATCTCTCTCTGTCAAATAAATAAAATCTTTAAAAAAAAAAAAAAAAAGCAAAAAACCACAAAGCATCCAAATTGGAAAGAAAGAAGTAAAACTCACTATTTGTGGATGACATATTATACCCTAATAGAATACCTTAATAGCCCTAAAAACTCAATTGTTAGAATAAACAAATTCAGTAATGTTGCAGGATACAAAATCAGTAAGTAAAAATCTGTTGTGTTTCTATACACTAATGACAATCAGAGAAATTAGCAACCCAAATTAAAATTGCATCAAAATAACAGAATACCTAGAATAAAAATTAATCAAGGAGGTGAAAGAGTTGTATACTGAAAACTACAAGACATCAAGGAAAGAAGGAAACACAAATGGGGAGCCTAGGTGGCTCAAGTCGTTGAGCATATGCCTTCAGTTCAGGTTGTGATCCCAGGATCTTGGGATCGAGCCCTTCATTGGGCTCCCTGCTTCCTCTCCCACTCCCCCTGCTTGTTTTCCCTCTCTCGCTATGTCTCTCTCTGTCAAATAAATAAAATTTTTTTTTTAAAAGGAAACAAATGCTTCCTGCTGATGGATTGTAATAATGTTAAAATATTGATACTACCCAAAGCAATCTACAGATTCAATGCAATTGCTATCACAAGTCCAGTGGCATTCTTTACATAACTAGAAGTATCCTAAAATTTGTATGGAAACCCAAAGACCCCAAATAGCCAAAGCAGTCTTGAGAAAGAACAACACTGAAGGCATCACGCTCCCTGATTTCAAACGCTATTACAAAACTGTAGTAATTAAAGTAATATGTTATTGGCCTAAAAACAAATCAGTGGAGAACAGACCCCAGAAATAAACCCACACATATATGGTCAATTTACAACACAGGACCCAGGAACATGGAATAGGGAAAAGACAGTCTTCCACAAATAGTGTGGGGAAGCAGGACAGCCACATACCAGTGAATGAAATTCAACCGCTATTTTATACCATATGCAAAAATTAATTCAAAATATACTAAAGACTTGAATGTTTGGGCCTGAAACCATAAAACCCCTAGGAGAAAACACAAGCAGTAAGCTCCTTGACACAAGTCATGGCAATGGTAGATTTTCAACCAGACACTAAAAGTAAAAGTAACAAAAGCAAAAATAAACAAGTGGGATTATATCAAAGTAAAAAGCTTCTGCAAAGCAAAGGAAACCAACAAAATGAAAAGGCAACCTATTGCATGGGAGAAAATATTTGTAAATCATATAATAAGGGTTAATATCCAAAATATATAAAGAACTCATACAATTCAATAGCAAGAAAGGAAAAGACAAGACCACAAACACAGTCTGATTAAAAAATGGGCAGAGGACTCTAACAGACATTTTTTCAGAGAAGACGTATAGATGACCAATGGGCACATGAAAAGATGTTCAGCATCCCTAATTGTCAGAGAAATGCAAATCAAAACCCCAAATTTTACCTCACACCCGTTAGACTTATATCAAAAAGATAAGTATTGGCAAGGATGTGGAGAAAAGGGAACCCTTGTTAACTATAGGTAGGATGTAAATTGGTACACATGGGGCGTCTGGGTGGCTCAGTGGGTTAATGCCTCTGCCTTCGGCTCAGATCATGATCCCGGGGTCCTGGAATTGAGCCCCGCATCAGTCTCTCTGCTCGGCAGGGAGCCTGCTACCCTTCCTCTCTCTCTGCCTGCCTCTCTGCCTACTTGTGATCTCTGTCAAATAAATAAAACCTTAAAAAAAAATTGGTACACACATTATGGAAAACAGTATGCAGAAAATTAAATAGAACTACCACATGGGGGTGCCTGGGTGGCTCAGTCAGTTAAGTGTCTCAGCTCTTGACTCTTGATTTCAGCTCAGGTCATGATTTCAGGGTCTTGAAATTGGGCATGAAGCCTGCTTAAGAATCTCTTTCTCCTTCTCACTAGTGCCCCCTCAAAACCTACCTAATGATCCAGCAATTCCACTTCTGGGTATTATTTAATTAAAAAAAAAAAACCACTTGAGAAGATGTATATGCACCCCCATATTCACTGCAACATTATTTACAATAGCTGGGATATGAAAAAAACTAAGTGTCCACCAGTGGATGAATGGATAAAGAAATTGTGGTATATATACAGATTGGAGTATTATTCAGCCTTAAAAAAAAGATTGAAATCTTGCCATTTGCCTCTCTCTCTCTCCCCCTCTCTAAAAAATACGGTGGTGGGGGGGGGGGTGCCTGGGTGGCCAGTGGGTTAAGCGTATGACTCTTGATCTCAGCTCAGGTCATGATCTCAGGGTTGTGAGCCCTATTGGGCTCTGTGCTGGGTATGGGGCCTGCCTGAGTCTCTCTCTTTCCCTTTCCCTCTGTCCTTTCCCCCCATCTCTTAAAAAAAAAAAAGGAAAAGAAAAAGAAATAAGGATCTTACCATCTGCAACAATATAATGCCTTGAGGGCATTATGCTAAGCAAAACAAGCCAGACAGAAAACTATATGATCACTTATATGGGAATATAAATTAAAAATTAAAAACCCAAAAAACAAAAAAACCAAGACAAAGAACAGATTGGTGCTTGCCAGAGGCTCAGGGTAGGGACGGAAAAAATAGGTGAAGGGTGTCAAAGGTAAAAAAGAAATTGAAAACTTTTTTTTAATTAAAAAAAAAATTATACCTATAGGTGACAGTAATGTATTATATACACTTAGAAGTTGGTTAAGAGGGTAGAAATCATGTTAAGTGTTCTTTCCAATTAAAAACATCTCAGTGTTCCCCTGATGAGCAGGCAGGGTTATAGGAAATCCTCAGCACACCTTTCCCCCATAACTAATAAAGGTCAGAATAGTCAAGTCCGTAGTCACTTCCCCTGCTAACCGGGGGAAATGGTACTAAGAAAAGACAGCACCAGAAGGTGGGTGGAGAAGCTTTAGCCACCATAGGCCAACCCAACCAGTTGACAGTCATTTACTTTTGCCCACATTTTTATAGCCATTTCAGGAAATAGTAAAGCATTCTAGTTAAGAAACCAGTTAGCTTGGTTTCGGACTCTGGATTTGCTATTGTTACTTACTGGCTGAGTGCCTAGTGACTTTGGGCAGACTCTAGAACCCTTCTGTTTCAGTTTCCTCATCTGAAAAGACTTCTTTTTGTAAGATTGTTGTGAGAACTAAATGAGATAATGTATTCAAAGACACAAAACACTGCCTAAGACCAAGTACTTAATAAATATAAGCTGTTATTTCATCTCCAGGAACCGGAGTTTATTGAAGGAGGAAGACCCTGCTGTCCTTATCTCTGAGGTCCTAAGGAGGAAGTTTGCTCTGAAGGAAGAAGATATTAGTAGAAAAGGAAACTGACAGAACTCAGCTCTGCAAATTCAGTCTCATGCTCCTGGAATTCCTTCAATAGCTGCCTTCCTCACCACAGACTTTTATGCCTCTCAGTTAGAAATCTTTTGCAACAGTCTTGCCGAAAGCTAGAGCTTGGACTGAAAGAGTTGAGTTGGATCTTGCTTCCTTTGCTTTAAACCTTAGCAGAAGCTAAGGGCTGTTTTGCACCAAGACACTTGTTACAGGTAAATGTATAGTTCGGAATGTCTCAGTCTAAAGGGTGAGACGGAAATTTGGTTTTTCCTTGCCTCTGTGTGAAAATAGGTCCTAAATGAATGGCTTACTTCACTGCATTAGACCCCATAACTGGTCTCCCCAGACACTTTGTGCCCAGCTGTCACTCTCAGCAGCTTCCTTGCAGCAGAGCAGGGCTGAGGGTGAGGGGCTATGAATGTTTGTATGTTTGACAGGGCAGGGAAAATCTTATGCTGCTCCATCATAAACGGACACCAGTGCCCAGCAATCACATTCTCCCTCTTTCCTGTCCTTAGATGTAGAGGTCGGACCTCTGGACCAGCTGACACTTGGGCTACTGCTGGGAGGCCTGGGTTGTTTTTTTCTTAAATATATTTTGTAATACTATACAACCAAATCTATCCTCCCAGGCCCTGGGACCTCATGGGTTCCACTGATTGAAAACACTTTCTCTTCCATGGACTTTAGTTTAAGCCCAGTAGGAAAGAGAAATGGGAAGGAGAAACAGTACCATCCTTCTTCCAGGCCCTTGACTGCTCCTTTGCACTGGGCCAAGGTTTGTACCTACCACACCATGCATGACTCAGATGCCCTCAGGTCCCTTTCTCTATGGTATGTATCCTGTGTGTTTGGGTTGAAGCACTACCTGATATTAAATGAAGGATATGGAGAGATACTGCATGTGCTCTTTGTCTCTGTGTTGTAACCACCTGGTATCCCTCATGAGTATAGGATTCCTACTAATTTTAAGGGTATGTGAACTTTCATGAACAGGTTCCTGGCTTTCCCTCTTTCTTTACAAAGTCCTGCCTATATAGGAGAAAACTTCCATAGGGAGCCTCTTGTCCCCTTCTGTAGGGATTGACCCTAAACTCTTAAAGTAGTTCCATCTTAGAACTTGCACACTTGCCCTGTAGAGGGTGTTTAAGCCTCCTAAGGTAGCTAGCACACCTGTGACATGAGAAACCGCCACCTGGTGGATAACATCTTGGTTAGAACATGGGTGTTGAGATGGGATCCATGAAAATGATAGAACATATAACTATTAAAAGTTGCCTTTTCAGAAATAAAATGGTTATGTTTTAGTTACCATTAGAGTCAAGTTTGTAAACAGCTTTATTTGGATTCATAATTTTATAAAGGGAATTCTCTTATACCTTGTGTAGCAGAGTGATATCATTGCTATGTAGCCTCAGGCTTTTTTTAATAGCACAGGCTTCAAAATTTTTTATTTTTTAAAAGATTTTATTTATTTATTTGAGAGAGAAAGAAAGCAAAAGGTGGGGGGGGGGGGTAAGTAGGGGCAGAGGGAGAGGGAGAATGTCCACTAAGCAGGGAGTCCGATGTGGGGCTTTATCCCAGGACCCAGAGATCATGAAGGCAGACGCTTAACTGACTGAGCCACCCAGGTGCCCCAGCACAGGCTTTTTTTAGAGAGATGTTTAAACATAGAATATAAAACTTTAAAATGCTATAAAGTCCCCACAAAAAACAAAAACAAAAAACAAAAAGAAAAACTACCATTGGGGTGTTTGGGTGGCTCAGTCAGTTAAGCATCTGACTGGATCTCAGCTCAAGTCTTTAAGGTCATGAATTCAAGCCCTGTCTTAGGCTACACACTGGGCGTGGAGCCTACTTTAAAACAAAAACACCCTACCATCATTCTACTATTTATCTCTCTATCCTCCCTGCCCCCATACCCCTGGACCCAGGAAATATGCCTTATAACTCAAAACGGTGTCAGGAATAATGGTCCCAAGGCTGCATGGGTAAGATAACAGCCAGAGATTAGAACACATTCGTAAGAAGCAATGTCCTAGTCAGGGATCTGAAAGGGCAAAGAGGGGGCTATGCAGGCTGAGTAAGGGCTCTTTTGTAGAAGGATAAGTACCTGCCCTACCTCCTCTCAGTGCTCATCACAGACTTGGCCAAGGTTACCAGCCACCTCTTCCCGGGGAGACGCACCACGCCAAACATACAGTCTCAACAAGTGGCACCACCTGGTTTATTTACACAAAGAAACGCTCAATAACTTCATCCCTTGCCTCCCTCCGCTGCCCTCCCACCCAATATTTTCCTATAGCTCTGTCATTTCAAGGTACTTCTAGAACCAAACCATCATAGAGGTATTTAGACTTGGTGCCTGATAACTTGATTACCTTCAGAGTCCTGGGTAAAGAGCAAATCACGCTGCAGATTTAAATAAGTTGGCCTCTCCTGGCACTGAGCCCAAGAGCTATTGTGCAACTGCCCTAAGTCCCGATTCTGATTGTTCGTTACATCTCGGAAAGGAGCTCTAGAGTTGTGGGCAATGACCCGCTGGCCCTGAGAATCCTCAGTGAAAAGCTGACTCCAGGAGTCATTCTTTTCACTGTCCCAGGAAAACGCAGGGACAGGACTAGGGCTTTGTTTCACTAAGTCTGTGTTTTCTCCGTTCCGGGAATGTAATGTTTGAAGGAGGATGGGGTCCTGCCTGGTTTCTTGGGCAGACACCTTTCCCAATTTAATCTTGTTCAAGGAGTGAAGGCCCTTGCCCCAGGGTGGTTGAATGTGTCTCTCCACATCCTGATAGTTTTTTTCCTTAGATCCATGAAGCCATTCCCTTTTCCAGAAAGAGTCTTTATCTCCTTCCTTTTGGTCCAGCAAGTAAGAACTTTCCAAGTTCTGAGTGAAGGAACAAGAGAACGAGGCTTTGCTCTTTCCAGCACAGACCAAGGTGTCAGGCTGGGGCAAAGACAGCATAGTCAAAAATGGAGTTCCCATTCTGTGGTGGTCAGAAGCCTGGAGGGAATGAAGAGAAAGTCCAGCTTCCTGGGTATCTGCAGGGGTTGAAGTGGCTAATGGGGATGACATGCACTCGTCCTCCAAGCCCTGGAACACATGATCTAGATGGGCTGCATCTTTCTCAGACTCTTTGTTGATCTGACTTTCTATATGAGACGAAACACTCCTCTGGTCACCACCATTTGTCTTTCCTAGCAAAACAGATGTGAATAATTATTCTGCAGGAAATCTCTGCCCTGAGCAGGATTTAGCTGGCTTTTTCTGAAATCTGTATCGGCTACTATCATCATCTAGCACAGGGGTCTTAGTTAGACTCATCACACACATTTACAGCTGATCTTCCTGTTTTCTTTCTTTCTTTCTTTTTAAAAGGTTTTATTTATTTGAGAGAGAGAAAGAATGGGAAGGGGGCAGAAAGGGAGAAGCAGACTCCCCACTCAGCAGGGAGCCCAACACGGGGCATCAGCCCAGGATCCAGAGATCATGGCCTGAGCTGGAGTCAGACATTTAACCGACTGAGCCACCCAGGCACCCCATGATCTTCCTGCTTTTAATCTCTGCTTTCGCCAGAATGATCCTTCTAAACCTCAGACCTTATATTCCACTACTCAAATAGATGATGCTTCTAATGACCTACTCAAGTCAAACGTGGTAGGTATACTCAGACTACAGCCTACTTTTCCCGCTGTGTTTTAGGATATGGGGTTTAACAGGGCACATGAGTTTTGCCTTTGTTTTTTATTTAATATGGTTTCTGTTAAATAGTGATCTTGGCCAAATACATATTCCTGGATATTATCCTTTGAGAAATATGCACTTAGATCACATTAACCATCCAACTCTAAGAAACTTTCTGGTGACAGTACAAATAACATTAGGGCTTCTACACTGCAAATATAGCTTGGGAAGGGGAATAAAGACAATTAGATGCTAAGTCAACCAGTTAGACGAACAATAATAAACGACTGCTAGTATCCAGCTTGTCCATTTCATCAGGCATGGAATGGATACTGTTCTGCCTTAAGGATGAATAACATGGACTACCTTTCCCCTAAATTATACCAAGATCTAATTACAAAGCTGAATGATTTCCTTTTTCCTTCTCCAACAAGAATTATACTGCAGAAACTGTTTTGTGAAAGATTTCTCAACTTTGCCTAAAAATTCAAGAGATTATAAATATACCAGAATTCTGAAATACCGGGGGATGACTGGGAGGCTCAGACTATTAAGCATCCAGCTCTTGATCTCAGCTCAAGTCTTAATCTTGGGGTCGTAAGTTCAAGCCTCATGTTGGGCTCCATGCTGGGCATGGAACCTACTTAAAAATAATTAATTAATTAAAAAAAAAATTCAGAGGTGTCCTTGAAAGAAATCTGCCCTTGTTACTTAAAGCCAACGGTGCTTATTTTAAGTTTCTCTTTGGGGCAGGGACAGTGAATTTTGAAGATTTGTGTAAAGCAATTCTGGGAATCACATCAGGAGTTAGAGCTCTCCTCTCAAAACCCTCCAATTGGCAGACACCCTGCTCTGAAGCAGCCCGTCACCTGGAAAGGGACATGTAAGCAAAAAACTGCCAAAGGATAATGAGACAACTTTATGCCAACCATTCTAAGAAAAAAAAGCATCTTTGAACTCTGAATGTTGAGAAGCATTATACAGAAATATCTGTTGTCAAGTAATCATAAGTACACTGCTCATTATGGCCAATCCAAGACATTTACCTAACTAGGGCAGATCAGCTCCCCTGCACACCCCAACTCCCCAAGCATACCTTTCTCCTCGCTGCTCTGTCAGGGAATACAAATATTTAATATTAGACTGAGCACACAGAATGAGAAAATGTTAGTAAAAGCACATTTATAATGCTTAGCAGAAGGGATGCTTTGTTGTTTGATATCCTCTTCTAATGAGTCAGCCAAGTTTAACACAATGCACTGGTGTTGCCACCTCTCCTAAATTTTCCAGCATGGAAAAACGCACACACTCCTTTTTGCTCCCCGGGTATTCCCAGGCGGGTCATCATACCTGGCTGCAGGGTGAGGAAGGAAGCAATGCTGGTCTGCCGAATGCCCGTAGGTGGAATTCTTTGAGTAAGAGAAATCTTAGCCTTTTTCTCTCCAGGAAAGGTTGTTAACATTTTGGTGTTTGGCTTCATTAAATGTGTCTGAGAAGGGGGAGGAAAAAAAAAATAGAACCTATTAATACCAAAACAGCTGCCAGACAGGAGAGATTCAATAAATACCCGTGACCGGGACGCCTGGGTGGCTCAGTTGGTTGGATGACTGCCTTCGGCTCAGGTCATGATCCCGGAGTTCCGGGATCGAGTCCCGCATCGGGAGCCCAGCTCCACGGGGAGTCTGCTTCTCCCTCTGACTTTCTCCTTGCTCATGCTCTCTCTCACATAAATAAATAAAATCTTTAAAAAAAAAAAAATAAATAAAATAAAATAAATAAATAAATACCCGTGACCTTCATGGAACCACACTGGGCCCTTTGGACTCCACTACTCTGCTACTTTCTGGTTAGTTTTTGCTGTACATCATCATCTACTATTTCCTGTCACACTGATGATGTTTGGTTTTTTTAGGAAATCACATATTCCAACTATAGCCCAATCTTTCTGCTTCCCCACAGAACTCAGTCACACTGACTAAACAAGATTTATTGACGTGATTCCAAGAATGATACTCTCTCTTACACTTAAAGATAACTAATGATTCTACCTCAGCAGCAGTTGACACATTTTTAGTGGTTTTCAAATACTTACATACAGTTGAGAGCATGGCTCACACAGCTAGGGTTCAAGTCAATTCCAATTCTGCCACAGCTACTTAGTACTGTGTAACCCTATGCAAGTGCTTGATCTAGGTCTCATTCTCATGTGTGAAATGAGCACAGTGAAGTACCTATCCCATAGGGCTGTTACAAAGATTTGGTGAGTTAATTCACATAAAAGGCTTACACAGTTCCTCAGGTTCAATACTAATTGGTTATTACTAGGAGGACAAGCAGGGAAACAGCCAGTCTTATACACTCTCAGCCCCTTTGTACGTTATAGTATCAATTTGTACCAGAAAGGGTTAGGGAAGTAAGTTTTGTCAACTAACTATAAATAAAACCTCATCTTTATTTAGTATGATTTGGTTTTGTTTCCACTTGCTTGTTATGGAATGCCTGAGAAGTAACCCTGAGAAGAGCGTAATTTATATTCAATTCAGTTTGCATGAAAACCAAAGAAACAAGATTTGCTGATTTTCATGTTGTAAGCTGGAGATAGGTCTGAGATGAAATTAAATTATTATTTCTAGCCCAAAGTTGACTTCATTTTTACATTTGGAAACTAAAATGTACCTTAAGTGGATAAAAGAAGAATGAAATCCTTGGTGTAAAACTCATACTCTAACTTGCAATACTGGTGTGGAACTTTCCCCTCCAACATACAAAACTAGAAAACTGAATAAAATACATGAAACAACTGATAATAGATGGTGGACAAAAGGAATTGCATTGGACTGTGAGCTCCGAGAGAAGGAAAACAAATGAGGTGAGCCCTATGATGACTCTAGCTTTATGCCTGGAATCACTTGCCAGACCAAAATATATAAAGTATACAGGCACTGCATTCTGGATTAATTGAATACATTCAGACTGGAATTTGGAGAAGCAAAGTTCATATTCCTTCACCTTGAACTTGGGAAGAATTTTGTGACTGACCAATAAAGTATGATAGAAATAACACTACATTTTTTCCAAAAATAGGTCATAAAAATGCCATGCACTCTGTCTTGCTGTCTTGAGATCCTCCCTCTTAGAACCTGGCTACCATGCTATGAGGAAGCCCAAAGAAGCACATGGCTCTCTAAATTTTATATCAGAAACATCCTAGATATGTGAAACTATGAGAGAGAGTATGCCAACAAGTGTTTTAGCACCTATATGCTAGTACTGGGAATATACTGAGGAATAAAACAGATTGTTTCTGCTCTGGTAAAGCTTAAACCTTACGGGAAAAGACAGACCAATAATATATTTAAATAACTACAAGAATACTACAATATATATTTAAATAACTACAAGAATACTAAGTCCTACAACACAAATACAAAGGATTGTAAGATAATGTTATAAAAAATTATATGCCAACAAATTGGACAACCTAGAAAAATGAATAAATTCCTAGAAACATATAACCTCCCAAAACTGAATCAGGAAAAAATAGAAAATTTGAACAGACCGACTACCAGCAATGAAATTGAATCAGTAATTAAAAAAAACAAACAAACTCCCAACAATCAAAAGTCCAGAACAAAACAGCTTCACAGATTAATTCTACCAAATATTCCATCCCACAAAGTTGTAGCAATCAGAACAATATGGTACTCGCATAAATAGATACATAGATCAATGGAACAAAATAGAAAACTCAGAAATAAACCCACAATTATATGGTCAATTAATCTTCAACAAAGGAGGCAAGAATATGCAATGGGAAAAAGTCTCTTCAGCAAATGGTGTCAGGAAAACTGGACAGCTACATGCAAAAGAATGAAGCCAGACCACTTGATTACACCATACACAAAAATAAACTCAAAATGGATTAAGGGCCAGGCACCCAGGTGGCTTAGTAGGTTAAGCATCTGCCTTTGGCTCAGGTAATGATCCCAGGGTTCTGGGATCAAGGCCCGAGTTGGGCTCCCTGCTCTGTGGGGAGTCTGCTTCTCCCCCTACTCTGACTCTCTCCACCCTACCTTCCTCCGGCCTTGTGTGCTCTCTCGTGTGCCCTCTTTTCTCTCTCAAATAAATAAAATCTTTTTTAAAAAGTGGTTTAAGGACCTAAATGTGAGACCTGAAATGGTAAAAATCCTAGGAGAGCACAGGCAGTAATTTCTCTGAAACGGGCCATTAACATTTTTCTAGATATGTCTCCTGAGACAGGGGAAACAAAAGCAAAAATAAACTATAGAGACATCAAAATACAAAAATTCTTCATAGCAAAGGAAACTATCAACAAAACTAAAACACAGCCTACTGAAGAGGAGAAGATATTTGCAAATGATTTATCTGATAAAGGGTTAATAGACAAAAAATATAAAGAACTTCCACAATACAACAACAAACCCCCCCAAATAATCCAAATAAAAAATGGGCAGAGACATGAACAGGGGTGCCTGAGTAGCTCAGCTGGTTAAATGTCCAACTCTTGATCTTGGCTCAGGTCTTGATCTCAGGGTCATGGGTTTATGCCCCACAATGGGCTCCATATTGTGTACGGAGCCTACTTTAAAAAAAAAAAAAAAAAAAAAGACATAAACAGACGTATCTCCAAAGAAGACATACAAATACCCAGCAGACCCATGAAGATGCTCAACATCACTCATCATCAGGGAGATGCAAATCAAAACTACAATGTCATATCATTTCATACCTGTCAGATGACTAAAATCAAAAACACAAGAAACAATAGGTGTTGGCGAGGATGTGGAGAAAAAGGAACCCTCATGCATTGTTAGTGGGAATGTAAACTGGTATAGCCACTGAGTTTCCTCAAAAAATTAAAAATAGAACTATCATATGATCCAATAATCACACTACTGGGTATTTACCCAAAGAGTACAAAAACACTAGAGGTGCCTGGGTGGCGCAGTCGGTTAAGCTTCTGAAACCTGGTTTTGGGTGGGACTGCAATCTCTGGGTCATGAGATTGAGCCCCACATTGGGCTCTACACTTGGTGTGGAGTCTGCTTGAGATTTTTTTCCGTTCTCCCTCTGCCCCTCCTGCTTGTGCACTCTCTCTCTCTAATAAATAAATCTTTAAAAAAAAATACAAAAACATTAATTCAAAAAGGATATATGCACCCCTATCTTTATTACAGCATTATTTACAATAGCCAAATTATGGAAGCAGCCCAAGTGTCCATTGATAGACGAATGGATAAAGAAAATGTACTGTACTACACACACACACAGACACACACACACTCTGGAATATTGTTCAGCCATAAAAAAGAATGAAATCTTGCCATCTGCAACACGGATGGATCTAAAGAGTATAAAGCTAATAAGCAAAACAAGTCAGAAAAAGACAAATACCATAAGATTTCACTCATATGTGGGATCTAAGAAACCAAACAAATGAAAAAAAGAGACAAATGGGAAAACAGACTCAGACTCTTAATTATAGAGAACAGATGGTTACCAAAGGGGAGGCGGGTGGGTGATGAGTGAAAGAGGTGAAGGGGGTTAAGAGTATACTTATCTTAATGAGCACTGAGTAATATATGAAATGGTTAATCACTGAAACTAATTTAACACTGTATGTTAATTACATTGGACTTAAAATAAAATTTAAAAAACATACCAAGTCCTCTAAAAAGACTTATACATGGCACCTAGGTGCTCAGTCAGTTAATGTCTTCCTTAAGCTCAGATCATGATCTGAGAGTCCTGGGATCAAGCTCTGCACTGGGCTCTCTAGTCGGTGGGGATCTGCCTCTCCCTGTCCCTCTGTCCTCCCCCAAAAGCTCGAGCTCACTCTCTCTCAAAAAAATAAATAAAATCTTTAAAAAAAAAAAAAAGACATACAAACTAAATAATATCAGAAAACAGTAAGACCTCAGTTAATAGAACATCAGGAACAAAGTTTTTCACCAAGTTGGCCATCTTAGCCAAGAGTAAGACAATTCCTTACTTAGGTCAAAGCAGTGTCAAGAGTGATACTGCTTCTCAGTTATAGCTCCCTTAGAAGAGTTTAGCTTTAAGGAACTATGTTTATCTCAGTGGAATGTGTAGACTCTGAGTGAGAATAGGTCATCTGGAACTGAAGGGACCCAGGTAGTCCTTCAGCTGAATATTCTTACCTCAAAATAAAGGCAGCCTATGTGTGTGTATCACATAGTATAAGAAAGCCTGTCTAAAAAAACATAGGGTTCCTACAGGACAAAACACCTTGGTAAGCCACAGCCTAGGTACTAACAATTCTTACCCTGTAAGAATGCCTCAAAAAATCTAACTTCAAGAAATACATTCCCTCCAAACCAAAGAATCTCTAGTACCTCAGTATATCATATTCATGTTCCTATCAAGTTTTCTTCCTTCAGAATGGTAGAAGGAAAAACTGACTTCCTACAATCACGGTGCTCCTACTTTCTTGCTATCACAAGGATGACCTGTGGTGTATTCCTACAGAGAACAACACCTCTCATGGCTGCAAGTCACCCCAAGAGTCTGGCCCTTTCCTAAACACCACAACTCTATTATCAAAGCAGACCTGGGTTCATACAATTCACCCTCCTTACTACTAGGAAATGTTTTCATGATTTCATGGCATTTAAATTCAGTTTAGCTCTCATTCTATCTTTATGTCTTCTGATAATTTACCTGCAAGTTTGTCTTAAATTTCTGCTTTCAACCCATTTTAATTCCCCTTTTTTATTATTCATATGGCCTTCAAGTCTAGCATATAATTTTTTTTTAAAGATTTTATTTATTTATTTGACAGAGAGAAATCACAAGTAGATGGAGAGGCAGGCAGAGAGAGAGAGGGAAGCAGGCTCCCTGCTGAGCAGAGAGCCCAATGTGGGGCTCGATCCCAGGATCATGACCCGAGCCGAAGGCAGCGGCTTAACCCACTGAGCCACCCAGGCGCCCCGCTAGCATATAATTTGATTCAACTTACTTTTCTGATTAGGGTCACTGGCCTTGAATTTATGAACGAAATCTCATTATCCTTACATATTGACATAGCTTCAGAAAACATAAGTGTATGTGTTTAATTCTTTTTGCTATGTTACTTCTTCTTTTATGCTTCTGAGGTCCCATACTCATCTCTTCCCACTTCTCCAACTCCCCACCTCCACTCTCATAGAAAACCTTTTCCAATCAGCCGCTATCATGCCTTATCAAGCCATGCTAAAAGGACACTACGTAATAAGGATACTCTAAGGAGGACTGTTTAAGAAGTCTGACCAAAAACAGCTGATGGAGGCATCTGGGTGGCTCAGTTGGTTAAGCATCTGCCTTTGGCTCAGGTCATGATCCTGGAGTCCCTAGATCGAGTCCCACATCAGGCTTCCTGCTCAGTGAGGAGCCTGCTTTTCCGTCTCCTTCTGCTCCTCCCCCACTCATGCTCACACCGCACTCTCTCAAAAAAAAAAAAAAAAAAAAAAAAAAAAAAGATCAGTCTATTCTGGACCTTTCACACATCACACAGTATCTGGTCTTTGTGACCAGCTTCTCTCACTGAGCACCTTTTGGAGGTCCATCCACACTGTAGCATGTCAGATACTTCAATCCCTTTTTATTGCCAAGTAACATTCCACTGTTCATAAATTCATCATTTGGGGGCATTTTGGTTGTTTCCACTCTTTAGCTGTTATGAGAAATGCTGCTACAAACATTCAAACATTCGTTCACTGGTGTACAAGTTTTAGTGTGGACTATCTTTTCATATCTTGGGTCTATACTGAAAAAAAAGCAGAAGTGCTGGGTCATAGGATAAGCATGCTGAACATTTTGAGGAACTGCCAAACTGTTCCGCAAACTGTCTATACCACTGTATGCATGCACCATGTAATACAAGAGGTTTCCAATTTCTCCACATCCTTGCCAACACTTGGTATTATCTTCTTGATTATAGCCATCCTAGTGGATGTGAAGTGGTATCTGCTTGTGGTTTGGATTTGCATTTCCCTAGTGACTAATAATGACATTCTTTCCATGAGTGTATCTGAATGGACTTATAACAAGAGATTAAATTAGGAATTTTAAAACTTCCTGCAAAGAAAAATCCACTGTGTACCACCTGAAGAAGCTGAGAATTTTCAAAACCAGCAAGTCTAGGTTCTTTTTTGTTTAACTGGCCTTCCTTCAGCTTCTCTCGATCCTCTGGCACTTTGCTATATCAGTGAGAAGAAACCGGTAGCCCTTCTGCCCTGCCTGTTAACCCCCTTAGCTACATCACATTGCCCAGTTCCTCAGGTACATTCTCTATCTTCCACCTTACTACAACCAACAGGAGTTGTAGGCAACTTTCTGTGACCACATAACAAGGATTCCCTTTCCTCTAGTTTCCAGTAAGATATGTTCTCACTTTCCTTTAAACCCTTACCCACAAGTCTCCTCAAAGGCCATCCCAGTTCTAGAAATAGTTTCTTACAAGCTCTTCAAGCTTTCACTAGCACTCTCTCCAAAGTCCTTCCAGCTGCCACCCATTGCCCCATGCCAAAGCCACTCCCCCATTTTAGGTTTTCGTTAAGTGGTACTCCACTGCAAAAACCAAATCTGTATTATCTTTCTGTTGCTGCATTAACACATTGCCACAAAATTTAGCAGCTTAAAACAACATTTATTATCTCACAACTTCTATGCATCAGGAATTGGAAAGCAGCCTATCTGCATGGTTCTGGCTCACAGTCTCATTAGGTGGCATTTAAGGTATCAAGCAGTGTTGCAATATGCATTTTCAAGGAGGCTCACTCACACAACAGCAAATTCAATAAGGTTCCTCACCACATGGAGGTCTCCATAGAGCTGCCTGCATGTCTACACAACATGAGAGCTGACTTCCCCTAAAGGCAGAATAAGGCTGAAGCTGCAATGCTGTTTATGACCTAACCTCAGAACTCGAACACTTCCATCACCTTCTAGTCAACAGAGTCACTAAGTACGTCCCACACTTGGTGGGGGAAGAGGGGATTTAACATCCACCTGTTAAAGAGAGAGGTATCAAAGAATTTGTGGACATATTTTAAAACCACCAGCCCTCCACCTGTAATAAAACGTAATCTCTTCCTTCTCTAAATGCTTAGAATTTCCTTATGCCTCTAACTTACTGTCTTACTTACTGTCTGTCTGACGGTTATTTGCATTCCTACCATATTCCATGCTGCCAGGGTTAGAACTACCTTATTCATTATTCACCTTTTTATCATCTGAGGACACCTTATACATTATGGAAAAAAAAAAAAAAACCCACATTGGAACAAGAGTCAGAAGACCTGGAATCAAGCCATAGAGCTGCACATACTCTGATGTGATCTGAAGCAAATCTCTATCTGAACTCCAATTTCTTCATTTGCAAGATGGAGATAATCTCACCTCCCTCACAAAGCTACTGAGGAAGTGGTGAAACAATACGTGTAAAAAAACTTTTACAAACCATAAGCCACTACATAAAGGTCATACTGATAAATATTTGTCAAGTTACATTCACAGATCCTTATCAGTCTTACAGCACCGACCCCAACAGTGTTGCTACCACAGACTTCAGTATTATTATTAAGCTTATTCAGTTTCAATGACATACTTTCCTCCTCTATTTTTGTTTTACTTTTTTCAGCATTTCAGTAAGTATCACAGAGGGTTTTTTTTTGTTGTTAGGTCCACACTTTTTCTTTTTAAGATTTATTTATTTGAGAGTGGGGAGGCAGAGAGGAAGAGAGAATCTCAAGGCGGACTACCGTCTGCTGAGCACAGAGCCCAGGGCAGGGCTTCATCTCACAACCGTGAGGTCATGACCTGAGCTGAAATGAAGACTCAAAGGCTCAACTAACCGAGAAACCCAGGTACTCCTGTTAAGTACACACTTTAACTGCCATTTTACTGGAGGCGTCCTCCCATCCATCTCTGCTCTAAAAAACTCAAAGTCCTCCTACTTATCTTCTCATCAGAGAAAGAAAGAATGAGCAACTATGACCATATCTAAAAGGTTTTCTGAAAGCAAAGCTCAGATGGATTGATTCGCTCATTCAGCAAATTTGTAGTGAGAACCTACCATGTGCCACTGTTTGAAGGACTGCCTAATGGAAATTTCATTCTAGTAGGGGAAGATCATAAATGAAAAGTAAATACACAGTATATAGTGTATCTAATGGTAAAGGGCTATGGAGATAAACAAAGCAAGACTAAGGTGTTAGGGAGTAGGGGATAAGGGAAAGGCGTTTTTATGGTTAAGAAATGGGACTCAATAAGCTGACAAACTAACAAATGAAAGAACATGTGGTATTTTAATCCCTATGCATTTCAAGGTGTACAAAACTCTCTGCAGAGGTATACTTGGCTTGAAGGCCAGCAAGAAGACCCATATGACTACAACAAAGTCAGGCAGAGAAAAGAGTAGTAGATGAGGTCTAAAATGTAGGAGAAGGCAAACATACATGGCCAAACCATGCCTTGTAGGCCTCAGAGATTCTGGGTTTTACCAGAAGACAGCAAACCACTAGATGGTTTTAAAATTAACAGTGAGCAAAAGGTCACAATCATACTGGATCAGGTAGCAGTGGTAGAAATAGTAGGAAATTATGAGATTCTGAACATATGAAGGCAGAGTCCAGAGAATTTGCTGATGGACTGAATGTTAGTGAAGCTACAGACTGTCACAGTGGCATTCCGTGTTCCACCAAGGCAGTCAGAAACCACTGATGACTCAGCCAAGATTTCTGTTATCTTCGCATTTCTGTCCCCTTCTTAGGCTCACTTCTCCTTCTCTGCTACATATATTTCAAGGGCAAGAAAGTATGCTGCATTACAGATGAAGAAGAATGAGAAAACACCTACAAGATAGCAAATATACAAAATACATACTAAATCTTTTTACCTCTTTATTGTGGGAGAAACCTTTCAGAAATATTTCTCCGTGTTTTAATAAAGAGGTAACAAAGTTAAAATACAAAATTTGAAAATCATGTAAATTTAAATGGCCTTTTGATGGGGCGTCTGGGTGGCTTAGTTGTTAAGCATCTGCCTTCAGCTCAGATCATGATCCTGGGGTCCTGGGATGGAGCCCCACAGTGGACTCCTGAGATCGAGTCTCACATTGGGCTCCCTGCTCGGCCGGAAGCCTGCTTCTCCCTCTCCCGCTTCCCCTGCTTGTATTCCCTCTCTCATGGTCTCTCTCTGTCAAATAAATAAATGAAATCTTTTAAAAAATAAAATAAAAAGTCCTTTTGAAAAATTCATACTAAAACTCATGTCTCACATGGAAAGTTCTCCATATATTTTGTGAAAGGTGAGTATGTTTGAAATAATCTCTTTTGTGGGGAAAACATATATATACACATAGAAACTGTCTTAAAGAATACCAATTGTTAAAAGCAGCTACCACCAGTGAAGTTTTGTTTTTTACTTAATTCTATACTGATTTTTTTTAACAAACATATATTACTTTCACAATAAAAAAAATGAAATGAAGACAAATACAGTATCCTCCATACCAAGGCCTAAGTAATGAGGCCAAGCCTATCATGCTTCTGTGGGACCAAGAAAGAAGCAAACTCACTCCAAACATAGGCATTTATTTTCTGGCAAAATTATGAACCACCCCATTAGTTGCCCCCAAATAGCAGTTTGTTGAGGGATCAGGTGGGAAGGAGCAGATTTTCTAAAACACTGGTCATGAGCAACTGTCTATTAATGACTGACATTAAAACTCAAACAAATGGGGACGCCTGGGTGGCTCAGTTGGTTAAGCAGCTTCCTTCGGCTCAGGTCATGATCCCAGCGTCCTGGGATCAAGTCCCACATCGGGCTCCTTGCTCAGCGGGGAGCCTGCTTCTCCCTCTGCCTCTGCCTGCCATTCTCTCTGCCTGTGCTTGCTCTCTCCCCCTCTCTCTCTCTGATAAATAAATAAAATCTTTAAAGAAAAAAAAAAGAATATTTAAAACTCAAACAAATGTATGCCTATTGATAGCTACTCTAGGAAAAGGCAGGTTTCTACATCCTGTGAAAGGGAATCTTTAGTACTCCGCTCTGGAGTGGAAGTCTTAAAAAGTCAAAGAACTAGTTTCTAACAAAGTTTAAAAAATTGTTTTTAAGATTTATTTATTCATTTGAGAGAGAAAGAGCATGAGTGGGAGAGGAAGAGGGAAAGAGAATCTCAAGCAGACTCTTAAGTGAAGAGCCCGATATAGGGATCAATCTCACGACCCTGAAATCATGATCTGAGCTGAAACCGAGTCAGATGCTTAACCCATTGCGCCACTCAGGTGCCCACCCCCCAAATTTTTAACACATCTCTCACCACACACACATGTACCAACAAAAGTCCATCTGAGCACACGGGGAGAAGGCAGCTCACTGTCTGCAAGCCAAGAAGAAAGTCGTTACTGGAACTTGACCATGGCAGCACTCTGATCTTGGACTTCCAGTTTCCAGAACTGTGAGAAAATGAATTCTGTTGTTTAAGCCACCCAGTCTATACTATTTTGTTATTGTCCGCTTGAGTAGACCAAGGCAATACTATTGCATATAATGGATACTATTCCATATAATGGAATAGTATCAAGTCTTTAAAAAGAAGAAAGCAGCTACCTGCTCAGCAGGGGTGGGGGTGGGGGAGGCAGTTGTTGGTGTTTCTTTCTCCCCCTCTGCCTCTCTCCTCCACTTGTGTTCTCTCTAATAAACAAATGAAATCTTTTTTTTAAGAAAAAGAATAAAGCAGCTCTTGGTGGATGCATATGAAATGATACATAAGATGTTATAGGTGAGAAAAAGCAAGTTGCAGAACAATGTAGAACATGCTACTATTTACAAGAAAGAATAGATACTGTTTGCTTGTGCGTATATAGAATATGTGTAGAAGAATGTGCAAGAAAGTTGTGGCCTCTGAGATGGGCCAAGGATGGTTAAAAGTATTAGGGAGTTATTTCACTGCCTAACACTGCCATACGTTTTAAATTATGTACCAGATGAACATACCTACCTCATTTTTAAGAAAAAAAAAAAAAAATTAAAGGAACAGGTGGTTCATTTGTTATTTCTCAAAAAATGACTTTAGTTGTATGATGCTTTTTAACAGCCCTTAATTTGTTCAGGAGACTGTAGCCACTGCAAGGGAGCAAAATTTGCCACCCCAAAATGTGTCTCTTTGGCATATGTACTATTTTAGGCTGATTATTTTTAAGGAACAGAAGGCTTAGGAATAATTGCTGACCTTCCCCCAACTATTTAAAAGAATTTAGAGGACCTGCCCCAGGAAGGGAGCTATTACCATAAACAGCTATTCAACTACGGGTGCATTTCTACACACTATAATGAGCTATCATGGAAATTAAGAAAATAATCCCATTTACAGCTGCATCAAAAATAATAAAATATCTAGGAATAAATTTATCCAAACAGGTGCAAGACTTGTACTCTGAAGATTGCGGGACATGGAAGAAAGAAACTGACAATGATAAAAATAAATGGGAAGATATATTCTGCTCATGGACTGACAAATTAATATTGTTAAAATATTAGTACTTCCCAATGCAATCTACAAATTCAATACAATCCATCAAAATACAATTTTCCACAAAACTAGAAAAAAGTACTCCTAAAATCTGTATGGGACCACAAACAGACAAAGCAATCTTGATAAAGATCAGAGCTGTAAATATCATGCTGATTTCAAACTATTCTACAAAGTTATAGTAATCAAAACAGTATGGCACTGACACAAAGACACACACAGATCAACAGAATAGAACAGAGAGCCCATAAATAAACCTACATGTATATGGAAAATTAATCTACTACAAAGGAGAAAAGAATATACAATGGGGAAAAGAGAGTCTCTTCAATAAATGGTGCTAGGAAATCTGGACAAGCTACATGCAAAAGAATGAAACTAGACCACTATCTTACACCATATATAAAAATAAATTCGAAATGGATTAAAGACTTGAATGTTAAGACCTGAAGACATAAAACTCTTGGAAGAAAAAGATGGGCAGCAAGCTCTTTGACATCAGTCTCAGTAGGATTTCTTTGAACCAATCTCCTCAGACAAGGGCAACAAAAGCTAAAATAGCAAATAGGATTACATTAAACTAAAAAGCTTCTACAGAGCAAAGGAAACCATCAACAAAACAGAACTGCACCCTACTGAATGGGAGAAGGTATTTGCAAATCATACATCTGATAAAGGGTTAACATCCAAAATATAGAGTTACACAACACTTAAAAAAAAAAAAAAAAAAAAGATTAGGGGTACCTGGGTGGCTCAGTGGGTTAAGCCTCTGCCTTCATTCAGCTCAGGTCATGATCTCAGGGTCCTGGGATCAAGTCCCACATCTGGCTCTCTGCTAGGCAGGGAGCCTGCTTCCTCTTTCTCTCTCTGCCTGCCTCTCTGCCTACTTGTGATCTTTCTCTGTCGAATAAATAAATAAATTCTTTAAAAAAAAAAATTAAACAATGGGCATAATTGCACAGCAAAGGAAACAGTTAACAAAACCAAAAGACAACTGACAGAATGGGAGAAGATATCAGATAAAGGGCTAGTATCCAAAATCTATAAAGAGCTTAGCAAACTCAACACCCAAAGAACAAATAACCCAATCAAGAAATGGGCAGAGGACATGAACAGACATTTCTGCAAAGAAGACATCCAGATGGCCAACAGAAACATGAAAAAGTGCTCCACATCACTCGGCATCAGGGGAATACAAATCAAAACCACAATGAGATACCACCTCACACCAGTCAGAATGGCTAAAATTAACAAGTCAGGAAATGACAGATGCTGGCAAGGATGCGGAGAAAGGGGAACCCTCCTACACTGTTGGTGGGAATGCAAGCTGGTGCAGCCACTCTGGAAAACAGCATGGAGGTTCCTCAAAAAGTTGAAAATAGAGCTACCCTATGACCCAACAATTGCACGACTGGGTATTTACCCTAAAGATACAAATGTAGTGATCTGAAGGGGCATGTGCACCTGAACGTTTATAGCAGCAATGTCCGTAATAGCCAAACTATGGAAAGAACCTAGATGTCCATCAACAGATGAATGGATAAAGAAGATGTGGTATATATATACAACACAGCCATCAAAAGAAATGAAATCTTTCCATTTGCGACGACATGGATGGAACTAGAGGGTATTATGCTTAGCGAAATAAGTCAATAGGAGAAAGACAACCATCACATGATCTCCCTGATATGAGGAAGTGGAGATGCAATGTTGGGGGTTTGAGGTAGGAAAAGAATAAATGAAACAAGATGGGATTGGGAGGGAGACAAACCATAAGAGACTCTTAATGTCACAAAACAAACTGAGGGGGCCGGGGGAAGGGGGGGTAGAGAGAGGGTGGAAGGTTATGGACATTGGTGGGGGGGTATGTGCTAAGGTGATTCCTGTGAAGTGTGTAAACCTGGCGATTCACAGGGGCTAATAATACATTATATGTTTATTAAAAAATTTTTAAAATCTTTAAAAAAGATAAAACAAAAATATGTGCAGAAGACTTGAAAAGCCTATTGTCAAAGATTACACACAGATGCCCAACAGACACAAGAAAAGGTGCTCAACATCATTAATTAACCATCAGGAAAATGAAAATATGAGATATTACCTCAAACCTGTTAGAATAGCAATTATCAAAAAGACAAAAAAGAAAAAAGGACGAAAAAATAACAAGTGTTGGAGAGGATGCAGACAGTGTAGAGATGTTGTGGAGAAAAGGGAACTTTAATGCACTGTTGCTGGGAATGTAAATTGGTGCAGCTACTTATGGAAAACAATATGGTAGATCCTTAAAAAATTAAAAGTAGAATTACAATCCAGTAATTCCAGTTCCGGGTATTCATCTGAAGAGAATGAAAACACCAAATGAAAGAAATATATGCACCCCTATAATCATTGCAGTATTATTTACAACAGCCAAGATATGGACACAACCCAAGCGTCCATCAATCGATAAATGGGTAAAGATGTGTCAAATATATACAATGAAGTATTACACAGCCACAAAGAATGAAATCTTGCCATTCTCGACAGCATGGAAGGACTTAGTATTATGGTATTATGCTAAGTGAACTAAGTCATACAGAGAAGGACAAATATATACAACTTCTCCTGTATGTGGAATCTAAATAACAAAACAAAACAGAAACTGACTCACAGGTATAAGGAAACAAACTGTTAGTTACCAGAGGGGGGAGGGGTTGTGGAGCAGAAGGAAGAGGATTAAGAGGCACAAACTTCCAGTTATAAAATATATAAGTCATGGGGAGGTGAAGCACTGCGTAGGTTATATAGGCAATAATATTGTAGTAACTTTGTAATGGTGACCATGGCAACCAGACTTCTCCTGTGGAATTCTTTGTGTATAAAAATATCGAATAAGTATCACGTGCACCTGAAACTAACTAGATATTGAATGTCAAGTATAGTTCCATTAAAAAGCAGAAACAGGGGCACCTGGGTGGCTCAGTGGGTTAAGCCTCTGCCTTCTGCCCAGGTCATGATCCCAGGGTCCTGGAATCGAGCCAGGGAGCCTGCTTCCCTTCCTCTCTCTCTGCCTGCCTCTCTGCCTACTTGTGATCTCTGTCTGTCAAATAAATAAATAAAATCTTAAAAAAAAAAAAAAAAACAACAGAAACAACAGTCCTCACAGCACATTTTCTCTCCACCCTCTCCCCACACCTCGAAGCCTCATTTTCCCAATCTCTTCCTCACCCACCCACAGCCTGCCTGCCTTCCGCCCCATTTCCTCTCCACTCTTCACAAACCCCGTTTTTCACCCTTCTGCAGGCTCCAATCCCTCTAGCCTCAGAATTCCCAAAACTGTTTCTTTCTCGGACCCCGACTAGACTTCCACCGCCTCCCTTCTCCCTCAGGCTGGTCCCGGCCTCTCACCCCTCCTCCAACACCCTCTCACGCCCCCACATCCCACCTGCACTCTCCGCCGCTTCAGCGCCGCCGCGTCCAGCCACACACCGCAGGCCTCCTCCTCATGGCCTCTCCGCCTCATGGCCGCTGCCGACACCCAGCCAGCAGGACGCCCGGCTCTGGCTCCAGCTGCCTCTCAGAATGGCTCTAACGGCCTCCACTGACGTTCGGATCTCGCGCCAACGCCGGGGGCGGAGCTACGCCGCAGCCTCCGACGCAGGCACCGCCCCAGCATCAGCCCCGCCCCGGCCCTAGCACCGCCCCTTTCTCTCCGCCCGGGGCTTCACAGGGTCGTCTGGTGGGTGGAGCGCTTTTCGGTTTACCAAGACCTTCGCGCGCTTTGTGATCTTTTAATTCGAGTTGCCTTCCTGCCACTGGGCTGCTTGAACGTGTTCGCGACATTGCACAAGGAATATGCATTTCTTTTCGCTAAATTAGTTGCCCTTTCTTGCGGTAAACATAACAATCCCGGGCTCAGGGTTTTCCAGTCTCAACAGCTGCATCCTCCTGGTCATCCCAAAAGGAAGGGTGGTGCTGAAGGCTGCGGTCAGCCAGTTCCAAAGCCGGTGTCCCCTGCACTACCTTACGTGGTAACCACACACTCGAGTTTATGAATTACTTCTGAAATTAAAATCCAAGCATAACTATGAAACCACATGGGAAAGGATCTAGAAAACATTAAAAAGGGGGCGCCTGGGTGGCTCAGTGGGTTAAGCCTCTGCCTTTGGAACTCAGGTCATGATCTCAGGGTCTTGGGATGGAGCCCTGCATTAAGCTCTCTGCTCAGCAGAGAGCCTGCTTCTCCCTCTCTCTCTCTGCCTACTTGTGATCTGTCAAATAAATAAATAAATAAATAAATCTTTATTTAAAAGGAGTGGGGGCGCCTGGGTGGCTCAGCGGGTTAAGAGTCTGCCTTCCGCTGGGCCATGATCCCAGGGTCCTGGAATAGAGCCCCAGCTCCGACTCCCTGCTCAGCGGGGGAGTCTGTGTCTCCCTTTCTCTCTCTCTCTCTCTCTCTCAAATAAATAAAAATTTTTAAAAAAAGTGCAGTGAGGGGCAGCTGGGTGGCTCAGTGGGTTGGGGCCTCTGCCTTCAGCTTGGGTCGTGATCTTTAAAAAAAAAAAGGGGGGGGGGGGGGGGCGCCTGGGTCATGATCTCAGGGTCCTGCAATGGAGCCCAGCATTGGGCTCTCTGCTCGCCAGGGAGCCTGCTTCCCCATCTCTCTCTCTGCCTGTCTCTCTGCCTACTTGTGATCTCTGTCAAATAAATAAATAAAAATCTTAAAAAAAAAAAAAAAAAAGAGGGGTGTGGTGCCTGGGTGGCCCATTCGGTTAAGTGTCTGCCTTCAGCTCAGGTCATGATCCGTGGTTCCTGGGATCCATCCCTGTGTTGGGAATCCCTGCTCAGCAAGGACCTTGCTTCTTTCCCTCCCCTTGCAGCTCCCCCTGCTTGTGCTCTCGCTCAGTCAAAATCTTTTTTGAAAAAATGAAACTAAAAATATAAAAAATGAAAGCTAAAAATTTGGAGTCCCAGGCTTGTCAGCTCCAGAACTATCTCCTAGTCCTGCCTTCACAGCTTAAGGGTGACCTTGAGTTTTAAAGAGGATCAAGTGAGGTAATATTTGTGAAAGCACTTTGCAGATTGTGAAAGTTCCTCAGAAATTCAGAAGTGCTGGCATCCCGCTCATTCTTCCATCCCTAACCAGTCCCCATAGACATTCTTTATATGTTTATAAATTATATACAGATATATGTAAACAGGATCTTTTTCA
>NC_081570.1:19092570-19104298 GCF_022355385.1 Mustela nigripes
GAGCAGAGAGCCCGATGCGGGACTCAATCCCAGGACCCTGAGATCATGACCTGAGCCGAAGGCAGCGGCTTAACCCACTGAGCCACCCAGGCGCCCTCCTCTTTTTTTTTTTTTTTTTAATTGAGGTAAAATTCATGTATAATAAAATTCAGTTTTATGTGCGTACAATTCAGTGGTTTTAGTACATTCACAAGGTTTTGCAGCCACCACCACTATCTAATCTCAGGAGATTTTGATCACCCTGGAAAGAAACACCATGTCCATTAGTAGTTGTTACCCATTCCCTGACCTCCCACCTCTTAGTACTTGGTAACCATTAATCTGCTGTGTATATGGATTTTCTAGTTCTGGACACTTCATATAAATGGAATTTACCTGTTTATCAGTTGATGGACATTTGAGTTTTTTCTGCTTCTTAGCTATTATAAGTAATGCTGCTGTGAATATTCATGTACAAAATTTTGTGTGAACATGTTTTTATTTCTCTTGAACATATACTTAGGAATGGAATTTCTGAGTTACAGAGTAACTCTTTTTTTTTTTTTAAGATTTTATTTATTGGGACGCCTGGGTGGCTCAGTTGGTTAAGCAGCTGCCTTCGGCTCAGGGCGTCCTGGGATCGAGTCCCACATCGGGCTCCTTGCTCGGCAGGGAGCCTGCTTCTCCCTCTGCCTGCCATTCTGTCTGCCTGTGCTCGCTCTCTTTCCCTCTCTCTGACAAATAAATAAAATCTTTAAAAAAAAAAAAAAAGATTTTATTTATTTATTTGACAGACGGAGATCACAAGTAGGCATAGAGGCAGGAAGGGAAGCAGGCTCCCCGCTGAGCAGAGACCCAGACACGGGGCTCAATCCCAGGACCCCAGGACCACGACCTGAGCTGAAGGCAGAGGCTTTAACCCACTGAGCCATCCACTTTCTTCATAAGTGAAGAAAAGGATTTTGATATTGACCATTTGATACCACTGCTAGGTAGATAATCTAATCCTTCTGTGTCACCATTAACATACTAAATGATAATAGCCATAAATTGAAACTTTTACTGAAGAGTCATTTCTTACCCACTATGTGAAGAACTGGGATGTCAGGGGATGGTACCATTTCTGTTTATAGATGCCTTGAATTAGTAAGGGTTTGTGTTGTTACTAAGAGAAAACTATAGAGGTCAGTAAAGCACATTAGAGAAATAGTACCCATATAGCCTTTGTTTTCTCACCAAAGTTGAATTTCACTTCTAAGAATTGTGATCTACCAATTGAGTTTGTCCCAGACTCTTTAGGGACTCTTATAAGTTTCTAAATTCTTATCAGTTTCCAAATTTAAACTGTATCTTCCTAGGATGATCATATCTCATTTTTTTATTGATATAAACTGCCAAGTAATAATAATGAAAACATAATTAATCACTTACATGTGTCAGACACTGTTGTGAGTTAATTTTAAATGAATTGGCATGAATTAGGTCCTGTCTTTATTCTAATTTTTATTTATTTTTATTGTTACTATTTTAAGTAGGCTCCACCCCGAGTATGGAGCCCAACACAGGGCTTGAACTCACAGCCCTGACATCAAGACCTGAGCTGAGATTAAGAGTTGGACGTTTAGGGGCACCTGGGTGGCTCAGAGGGTTACGCCTTTGCCTTCAGCTCAGGTTATGGTCCCAGGGTCCTGGGATCAAGTCCCATATTGGGCTCTCTGCTCAACGGGAGCCTGCTTCTTTCTCTCCCTCTGCCTGTCATTTCCTCTGTTTGTGCTCTCTGGCAAATAAATAAAATCTTTAAAAAAAAAAAAAAAGAGTTGGACGTTTAACTGACAGACCCAACCAACCACTCCTATCCTCATTTTCACTTTTTTTTTTTTTTAAGATTTACTTATTAATTATCTGAGAGAGGGAGGCAGTGAGCGCATGCACACAAGCAGGGGGAGGGACAGACGGAGAGGGAAAGAGAATCTCAAGCAGATTCCCTGCTGAATGTGCAGCCAAACGTGGAGCTTCATCAAAACCCTGAGACCATGACCTGAGTGGAAATCAAGAGTCAGATGCCCAACTGACTGAGCCACCCAAGTGCCTCCATCTCATTTTTATTTATTTGTTTAAAGATTTTGTTATTTGAGACAGAGAGAGACAGAGATAGCATCAGCGGGGAGGAGAGGGAGAAGCAGACTACCTGCTGAGCAGGGAGCCCGACTCAGGACTCAATCTCAGTCCCAGGACCCCAGGATCATGACCTGAGTCCAATGCAGGTGCTTAACCAACTGAGCTACCCAGGTGCCCCCATCTTCATTTTTATGTGAAGGAACTGAGGTATAGAGGTACTACAAAATTTGCCCAGCATTACACAGCTAATGAAGTCAGACTTCAAACCCAAGCTGTCTGATCACAAGTACATACTCTGAACCACTTCCCTGTATTGCCATGCCTCTCAGGTACTATGCAAATATAAGATATTATTTGCTACTGTTAGTTACAGTTATTTAAGGCTTTTGTTTACACAGATAGTAATCAGACATTTGCTGAATTTTCACAGCCTACCATTAGAATAAATATAAATGAGAAGAAAATCTTGTGTTCCCAGCTGCGAATTGGGGTTCTTCTTATGACCAAGAATTCTATTTGTGCATCTTATTTATTTTTTTATGCATCTTATAATTAACTTTAATTACTGGAGGAATTGGGGAATTTATGTTGATAATTGAGTCATAATAATACACTGTTGGTTTGGTTATTTAGTTCTTTCTCTGCCCTACTCTCTCATCCTGCTTCCATGGCTAAGAAAATCTGTGGTAAAGTGTGTTAATTGAGAGTAATATTATGGGGCACGTGGGTGGCTCAGTCAGTTATGTGTCTGCCTTCAGCTCAGATCATGATTCCAGGGTCCTGGGATTGAGCCCAGAGTCACTGGGCTCCCTGCTTACTGGACAGCCTGCTTCTGCCTCTCCCTTTGCCCCTCCTCCTACTCTTACATGCCTGTGCCCCTCTCCCTCTCCCTCTTGATCTCAAATAAATAAATAAAATCGTTTAAAAAAATAAAATGAAAATAATATTATTTTTAATTTTTGCAACAGTTGAGGAATTCTAGGACATATAGGATCAGTATTGAGAATCTCTATTTGGTTCTAGATTTTCTCTCATTTTAGGAAGAGAAGTAGGATGGACTATTAGGAGTTGCTTTGCCTTAAAAAATATCTATAGGGGGGCGCCTGGGTGGCTCGGTGGGTTGAGCCGCTGCCTTCGGCTCAGGTCATGATCTCGGGGTCCTGGGATCGAGTCCCGCATCGGGCTCTCTGCTCAGCGGGGAGCCTGCTTTCTCCCCTCTCTCTCTCTGCTTGCCTCTCTGCCTACTTGTGATCTCTCTCTGTCAAATAAATAAATAAAATCTTTAAAAAAATATATATCTATAGGAAGGGCACCTGGGTGGCTCCATCAGTTAAGCCTCTGCTTTCGGCTCAGGTCATGATCCTGGGATCCTGGAATTGAGCCCCGTGTTGGGCTCCCTGCTCAGCAGGGAAGTCTGCTTCTCCTTCTTCCTCCATCCCTCCCCCGGCTCATGCTCTCTCTCTCCTCTCTCACATAAATAAATAAAATATTTTAAAAATATATATATTTAGGGTGCGCCTGGGTGGCTCAGTGGGTTAAAGCCTCTGCCTTTGGCTCAGGTCATGGTCTCAGGGTCCTGGGATTGAGCCCCACGTGGGGCTCTTTCCTCGGCAGGGAGCCTGCTTCCTCCTTCTCTCTCTGCCTGCCTCTCTGCCTACTTGTGATCTCGGTCTGTCAAATAAATAAATAAAATCTTTAGAAAAAATATATGTATCTTTAGGAGTAAAATATGTGGAAGACAAATCCTGTGTGGGTTTGACAGTTGCAGTTGAATGGGAGCGAGTTACAAGGAGTTAAAAGATAATGGAGAGCTCTGAATGGTTATTCCTTCATTTTACAGTTGGCTCAAATAACGGTGTTGATGGCCATGCAGGAGAAATACCCAAGTGAGAGGATTTCTCATGCCACTTCACCAGGTGAGTAAGCAGAGTTTTCTGACTTTTGCTGTGTTTTTTCATAACAGAAATATCCTTTAAAGGAAATACATAGCAAACAAACATTCACTAAAATGCTGGTACTTGAAGAACAAAAATAATATGAGGCTATATTGAATAGAAAAACAGGCCTCTCCAAAAGAACAACTATTTATCTCTGGTCCTTCATGGCTTCCAAGAAGACCACATGATTGATGGGGAGGGGAGGACACATTAAGGAACAGAATGACTTTGGAACATAGTTCCATTTGAAATCAGAAAAACACAGCATAAATTACTGTGTTCTATGTTGTCTTTGTAGTCCTGTGGGTGGGTCAGTCATCTGCTAGCCCACAAAGATTGGAATTCTTCTTGGATGCCAACAGTCTCAGTTATGTTGTCACTAGAGACTCAGGAATTTATCTTTAGAATGGATTGACAAGATTTTGAAAGCTCAGTAGATATATTAAGTGGATATATTAAATATATATGTTAAATATACATAAATATGTAAATAAACACAGATGTGGTATATTTAAATAGAAGGTAGGATAGAAAAATAGCTTTTGGAATTCTGAGTTGTTTATGAAGAGAGGAGTACCTTTTTTCAACTAAGGATATATTTTATTTAACTTTAAAATCCTACAGTGCCTTACAGCATGTATTAGATGTTTGTTGTATTCTCCTGGGAGTGCTGCTTTCATAGATTAAGCATTTTGAAAAACATTTGTTGAATCAGTTCAAGATACCTTCAGCAAATATTTATTGAACGTCTGCTACATGCCATTCACTGTTTTAGGGCTGGATTGTATAATTTCTAACGACAATTATGTTATAACACACAAATTTGGGGGATGTAGCAATTTCTAACAAAACTCACTGCTTTTCTGATGACTTTGTCTTTAGTAGTCTTTCATTTGATTAATAATAGTCTTAATATTTTGATTAAAAAGATGTTAGTGATAGGACATATGACATAACAAAAAAATTTCAGCTTTCAAACTTGAATTTTGAAATAAGCATAAGCCTCTGTACCTATACCAAAATACATTTTAAAAAGTTTAATTCATTTACGTGATCTCTAGGGCACCTGGGTGGCTCAGTCCGTTAAGCATCTGCCTTTGGCTTGAGTGGTGATCCTGGAGTTCTGGGATCAAGTCCTGCATTGGGCTCCTTGCTCAGCAGGGAGTCTGCTTCTTCCTCTACCCCTACCCCATGCTTATGATCTTTCTCTCAAATAAATAAATAAAATCTTTAAAAAAAAAAAAAAGTGATCTCTACACCCAGCAGAGGGCTTGAACTCACAACCCCAAGATAAAGAGTTGGATGTTCTACCAACTTAGCCAGTCAGTTTACATTTACAAAAATGTAAAATACATTTTTATTTTAGCAAATATCTCTTCAGAATTGATGTATGGAGTGAGCAAATAGAAAAGTGGTACTGGTAAAGAATGGAAGGTTAGTAGTGGTAACAAGAAGTAAGAGGCCAGAAAGATGGTAATAGAGGCCCTCAATCGATTTTCAGTATTTTAGAAGGCCTGGAAATTTGTCTACTACCTAGAAGTCAAATTTCTTTCCTTCTAGCTAGAATTATGCTTATATGTACAGATAGTAACACCAGCTAATCTTAGCTAATCAAATGCTCTGATCATTGGGTATGTCTTATGAAAGATTATTATAGATTACTGCATGAATATAGATTCTTTCACATCAGGCAGTCCACTGTGACCCCAAGAATAAGTCCTTGGGGAAAGTTAGAGTGCCTTCAGTAGAAGGCAGAGGGTAGCAAAAGTAGAAGAAAGTGAGTTAAAAAGATGGGAGAAGCACTATAATTGGAAGAAGAGAATAAGGTGATTTGTGTTCAAATATCATTTGCTTCCCATAAATCAAAGAGTCTGTAGAACCTCGTTTTCTGATTTCAGCTAAAACTCTGATATTTTAAATGGATAAGTAGCCATCATTACGTTTTTGTCCATTTGTTTACATGGATCATCAGATACAGTTTAGAAAAATTATAGTTTTTTTTAAACAATAAATACTAGTAAATCAAGTGTTTATTGAATGCTTGCTACCTGTGGCCCTCAAGTAGCAACCTAATAAAGTTCAGTAAATCTCCTCAGTCTTGGGGCACCTGGGTGGCTCAGTTGGTTAAAGGATTACCTTCGGCTCAGGTCATGATCCCTGGGTCCTGGGATTGAGCTCCCTTGTGGGGAGCCTGCTTCTCCCTCCCATCTGCCTGCCACTCTGCCTACTTGTTCTCTCTCTCTGTCTCTCTGTTGAATAAATAAATAAGTCTTATTTTTTTTTTAATAAATAAAAATCTTAAAAAAAAATGTCCTCAATCTAGTTTTGTCTTACCCACTTAGAAATTTTAGTGGTTTATTTGCATTGCACTCAAAATAGTGTTAAACTCTTCAGATTGACTTTTAAGGCTTAACCTTGATCTGGATTCACCCTGCTCACTAGGTATCCCAGTTTAGTCAAGCAGCGGTTTTCTTCTTTTTTCTTTCTCTCCTTCCTTCCTTCCTCTCTCTCTCTCTTCAATTTATTTATTTGAGAGAGAGCCCACATGCACACGAGTGGGGTAAAGGGCAGAGGGAGAGAAGCAAACTCCTTGCTGAGCACAAAGTTCAGCATAGGGCTTGATCCCAGTACCCCTAGATCATGAATTGACTTAAAGTCAGACACTTAATCAGTTGAGCCACCTTGGCACCCCCAAGCAATGGTTTTCAACAAGAGACTGGACTGCCTGTTACCCTAAGGAGCATTTGGAAACATATGGTATATTTTCATGTTTCATAGTGATGGTAGAATAGGTTTAGGGCTGCTACTGGCATTTAATAGGGACCAAGGATGCTAAACCATCCTGACATGTATAGACTACACATTGAGGAATTGTCATGCCCAGTATGCCAGAAGCACCTACTAAGAAATCCTTTAATAGGAAAGAATGTGGATATTGTAATCAAAACAGCCTGGGTTCAAATCTTAGCTCTGTCTAAGATTTGGGGTGATGATTCTGTTCAGTAAGTAAGTAGATGAGATCATGTTGGTAAAGTGTTAGGACTTCTAGATTTCAAAAAATGGTAGCTACTGATAGATTCCTAGGTTCTTGATAAGTCTTTTTTCTGTCTGTGAACATTCTCACATCTCATGCTATTTCCATTCAAAATTAACTAATTTTGAGAAGCTGAAAAAGGCACAGGAGAGAGAATGATGCTGTTTTTTCATAGGTTTAAGTGCTTTATTTAAACAGTCTTGGTTCACACTAAAGATGGGAAATGCCGCTTGTTTCAGGTTCCGGTGTAATTCAAAAGGGTAGTTCCCTGGGAACTGAATGGCAGACCCCAGTTATCTCAGAGGCTTTTCGGAGTCGCTTCAGCCGCTGCTCAAGTGTAGCTGACAGTGGAGACACAGCCATTGGCACATCATGCTCAGACATTGCAGAGGGTAAGTTTGGATTACTGTTTTGATTACTAGTATGTGTTGTCCTTTTCAGATTGTGTTCCATGTATACTGTCAATTCCAGAATATTCATGACTTGGGCCCTTCAGCCAAGGAGTTTGCTTGATTTTTTTACTCTGTGTTTCTTACATTTGGCCCCTTTCTTTCGGTTTTTACTGTTTGTCCTATTTTAATAACTTTTCATAGGTTTCTTGTCCTCAAGTCTTTTTCCCTCTACTGCCAGGTTAATCTTTCTAAAAGCCTGGTTTTATGGTTTCCCTTTCCTGTAAATCCTCGACTGCTTATGTTACTTGGAGGATAAAGTTCAGAGGCCTTAATTTTGTGATCTGGCTTTCCCACCCAATCAGACATATTTCTTACTGTTACAGAGTGTGGTGTTTTACTATGCAATGAAAACTTTTTTTGTTGTTTTTGTTTTGGATATCTGAGCTCTTTTCTTCTTTAATCCAGGCCCATTTTTGTTGTTTCCACCTCTTCTTGCTCTTCCCAGCTGTGCTGATCTTATTTTTCAAAACCTAGTGAAGTGTCTGACTAGACTTTTCCCATCCCTTCCACCCATTACATCTCCCTCTCTGCAATCTTTTTATTTATTTTTATTTTTAATGTTTTAAAGATTTTATTTATTTATTTGAGAGAGAGAAAGAAAGAGAGCACGAGAGGGGGGTAGGTCAGAGGAAGAAGCAGACTCCCTGTGGAGCAGGGAGCCCTATGTGGGACTCAGTCCTGGGACTCCAGGATCAAGACCTGAGCCAAAGGCAGTTGCTTAACTAAGTGAGCCACCCAGGTGCCCTGCAATCTTTTTAAAAAAAATAAGATTTCATTTATTTTGAGAGGGAGGGTGGAGAGAGAGAGAGAACAAAGCAGGGGGAGGGAGAAACAGACTCCCTGCTGAGCAGGGAGCCCTATGTGATGCCTGGGATCATGACCTGAGCTAAAGGCAGACAGACCCTCATTCCACTGAGCCACCCAGGCACCCCTCCCTCTCTGCCATCTTGTAATCTTCATTGTGTCTGTCATTTGAGGGGCACTTAAATTAAGTAATAACTGTCAGACAGTGTTTTACAAGAGTATTTCTTTTTTAAAAAATTTTATTTATTTAAGTAATCTCTATACCCAATATGGCTTTGAACTCACAAGCCAAGATGAAGAGCCCCATGCTGTACTGACTGAGCCAGCCAAGCATCACAAGTGTATTTTATTTTTTCATTTAGATAGTGAGTTCCTAGAGGGCAGAGGAACTGATGGTAATAATAACTATTTATTAAATACTTTTTGATGGATACTATACTAAATTTTTTCTACATTTTTTTCATTAACATCTTTGAGAATGCTATGAAATATTATTTCCATTTTACAGCTGAGAAACCTGAATTGCCTCTTTTTTTTTTTTTTTAAAGATTTTATTTATTTATTTATTTGTCAGAGCGAGAGAGAAAGCACAAGCAGGCAGAGCGTCAGGCAGAGGCAGAGAGAGAGGCAGGCTCCCCACTGAGCAAGAAGGCTGATGCTGGACTCGATCCTAAGACCCCAGGACCACGACCCAAGCTGAAGGCAGTGGCCCAGCCAACTGAGCCACCCAGGCATCCCTGAATTTCTTTTTTTTTTTTCAAAGAGATATTTATTTGGGAGAGAAAGAAAAAGATCATAAGTGGGAGGAGGGGCTGAGGAAGAGAATCTTCAAGCAGACTCCCTGCTGAGTGCAGAGCCCTACACAGGGCTAGATCCCACAACCCTTGAGATCATGACCTGAGCCAAAACCAAGAGTTGGACGCTCAACCAACTGAGCCACCCAGGCACCTGGAGAAAGCTGAATTTCAAAGTGATTAGATTACTTGATTAAAGTTACAAAACTAGTCACTTTAGTACTTTATCAGATGTCACACCCACTATGATAGCTATAATCAAAAAGATAATAACAAGTTTTGGTGAGAATGTCAAGGAATTGGAACCTCTATACATTATTGGTGGGAGAGAAAGAAAGAGAGCACGAGATGTTGAAGCTGCTTTGGAAAGCATTTTGGCAGATCTTCAAAAGGGTAAAACATGGAGTTACCCTATGACTCAACAGTTCTACTCCTACCTATATACCCAAGAGAAATGAAAGCATATATTCACACATAAACTTGTTACAGGAATATTCATAGCAGCATTATTCATAGTAGCCAAAAAATGGAAACAACCCAGATGTTTATCAGCTAGTGAATGGATGAGTCAGATGTAGTATATCCATATAATAGAATATTATTCCACAGTAAGAAATGAAGTACTAATACCTGTTACAAAATAGTTGAACTTTTAAAACATTTATGCCAAGTAAAGCCAGACACAAAAGGCCACATACTGTATGATTCCATTTATATGAAATGTCTAAAATAGGCAGATCCAGAGAGACAGAAAATGAGTGGTTGTTCAAGGCTAGGGAAGTTAGGATAAATGGAATGTGACTGCTAAAGAGTAAGAGGTTTCTTTTTGTGATAATAAAATATTCTATAATTAATTATAGTGATGGTTACACAACAATGAATAATAAAAACCATTGAATTGTACACTTCAAGTGGGTGAATTGAATGTTATGTGAATTATATTTCAGTAAAGCTGTTTTTTAAAGAAAAGGATAGGGGCGCCTGGGTGGCTCAGTGGGTTAAAGCCTCTGCCTTCAGCTCAGGTCATGATCCCAGGGTCCTGGGATCAAGCCTCGCGTCGGGCTCTCTGCTCATCGGGGAGCCTGCTCCCTCCTCTCTCTCTGCCTGCCTCTCTGCCTATTTGTGACCTCTGTCTGTCAAATAAATTAAAAAAAAAAAAAAGAAAAGGATAGAAATGTTTGAAAATAGAAATGGGTAAAAAAAAACAAACCAGTTATCTACTGTATTGACCCTTAGACACCTGGCATTTAATAGTTTGATAGCTGTGTGTATATGGCGTGGTGCTCATAAATGTTGAGTAGAACTGAATCATAGATGTTGTTGTAGATGGACTTTGAAAGTCATTTAATCCAGTTCCTTTTTGCTGGTGAGTAACAAAAATTCTCCAAGGGGTTAAGTAATTTGCCTAATGTCACACAACTAGTCAGATTCAGGTCTCCCAGCTGTAGTATTATTTTCTGTCACTTCTGTAATCAAGTGTTATTCTCAGTTTAGTTATTTGTTAAGGTTTTGTCTACATTGCAGTCATGGGACCTTTTTCATTTTGACTAAATAGTTCTTTTAAAAATCAAACAATGGTCTAGATTTCCCCCTATTGAATTTAGTGACTGTATTTAATTCAGTCATGTTGTTACACAGATTCTGTGCTTTTTATTCCTTTGAGGGGGGAAATATATTTCCTGTATAGTGTATTCTTTTTAAATTGTAGTAGCCTTGATGTGATGCCTTTTTTTGTTCCCTTTTTAAAGGATCCAAGGTGGGGCCCCTGGGTGGCTCAGTCAGTTAAGAGTCCAACTTTGGATTTCAGCCCAGGTCATGATCTCAGGGTGAGATTGTGAGATTGAGCCCTTCATCGGACTCCACATTCAGTGCTCTCTGCTCGAGATTCTCTCCTTCTCCCCCTACTTCTACACACACACTCCCTCTAAATAAATATATAAATAAATCTTTGAAAAAAAATAAAGGATCCAAGATGTCTTCTCTGCCATGTTTGTTATGTACAGTGGTCTTTATCTTAACTCTTGCTTATTGTGTCTGTCCATCTAGCTTGGTTTTATTAGGAGCCCAGTTGACAAGAACCCTTATGACTGGTATAAAATATAGTTCATTGTTGTATCTTCTTTTTTTCATCTTTAAAGTGAACAGGTTTGCTTTTGATTCTACCCTTCATTAAAATGTTTTACCTTGAGGGGCACCTGGGTGGCTCAGTTGTTAAGCGTCTGCCCTCAACTCAGGTCATGATCCCAGGGTACTTGGATCGAGCCCCGCATTGGGCTCCCGGCTCGGCAGGAAGCCTGCTTCTTCCTCTCCCACTCCCCCTGATTGTGTTCCCTCTCTGTGTTTTTCTCTCTCTCTCTGTCAAATAATAAATAAAATCTTTAAAAAAAAAAGTTTTACCTTGAAGAATTGTAAGGGATGGGGTAGGGGTGGATACTGACGACGTCAGAAGACTTTCAGCTTTTTGCTAAAGACTGCAGTAATTGGGCGCCTGGGTGGCTCAGTGGGTTAAGCCACTGCCTTCGGCTCAGGTCATGATCTCGGGGTCCTGAGATCGAGTCCCGCATCAGGCTCTCTGCTCAGCAGGGAGCCTGCCTCTCTCTCTCTCTCTCT
>NC_081570.1:19104398-19301843 GCF_022355385.1 Mustela nigripes
AAAAAAAAAAAAAAAAAAAAGACTGCAGTAGTTAACTGGCTTAGTTCAGACTCCCTTACTTCATAAACCAGTAAGGGATATCGACAGAAGTGATCAAGATTTAGTAATAGCGGGGGACGCCTGGGTGGCTCAGTTGGTTAAGCAGCTGCCTTCGGCTCAGGTCATGATCCCAGCGTCCTGGGATCGAGTCCCACATCGGGCTCCTTGCTCCGCAGGGAGCCTGCTTCTCCCTCTGACTCTGCCTTCCACTCTGTCTGCCTATGCTCGCTCTCGCTCGCTGTCTCTCTGACAAATAAATAAATAAAATCTTTAAAAAAAAATAAAATAAAATAAAAAAAAATAAAAAAAAAAAAAGTTTAAGATTTAGTAATAGCGGGACGCCTGGGTGGCTTAGTTGGTTAAGCAGCTGCCTTCGGCTCAGGTCATGATCCCAGCGTCCTGGGATCGAGTCCCACATCGGGCTCCTTGCTCTGCAGGGAGCCTGCTTCTCCCTCTGACTCTGCCTTCCACTCTGTCTGCCTGTGCTCGCTCTCACTATCTCTCTCTCTTACAAATAAATAAATAAAATCTTTAAAAAAAAAAAAAAGATTTAGTAATAGCTAAATCTACCCCTCACTAAGAAAGCGTGGTTTTTAGAAAGAATTAGGGAGTGGGGCAGAAGGTATGGTTGAAGAGAGTAGAGATTTAGAAATATGAATATCCTTAAAGTGGCAAAACCCCAATATTCTGATAACTGTAGATTTCTTTAAAAATCACATATCCCATACACTAAATTTTGAGTCTTTGAAAGTTGTAGAAGGTAAGTGGCCCTTTTGAAAATGAGTTTTGTGGGACACCTGGGTGGCTCAGTCGGTTAAGCATCTGCCTTCAGCTTAGTTGATGATTCAGGGGTCCTGGGATTGAGTACCACATCAGGCTCCCTGCTCAGCTTCTTCTCTCTCTCCGTCTCTCCCCCTGCTTGGACTTATTCTCTCCCTCTCTCTCAAATAAATAAATCTTTAAAGAAAAATGAGTTTTGCTGTTTTGCTTCAAAATGTTTCAAAATACAAACCAGACTTAAGGTGTAACTTGACATTTTATAGCAGTTTGTCAGAATTGCCAGTTTTCTGGGTCCCTGGGTGACTCATTCAGTTAAGTGGCTACCTTCAGCTCAGGTAATGATCCCAGAATCCTGGGGTCCCTGCTCAGCAGAGAGCCTGTTTCTCCCTCTCCCTCTGCCTGCTGCTCTGCTTACTTGTGCTCTCTCTCTGTCAAATAAATAAATAAATTCTTTAAAAAAAAAAAAAAAGAATGCCAGTTTTCTTACTATAAATAAGCTTAATAGATAAGTGACATGCTGAAAAAGATTTTTATTTTTTTATCAGTGGATCAACCACACTTCTAGAAAGTTAGAAGTCCTGGGTCATTTGATACCTTTCCAGGCTTTGGTTTTGGCATTACTACTTTGGGGGTTATGGGCTCAAAACTGAATTTGGTGAGTCTTGAGAGTAGGTGGTGCTGTAGATGGAGAATGGAAGGAGGGGTTACAAAGTTCAGCACAATAGCAGTCCTTCATATGCTACAACTTCATGATCTTCTGTTCCATAATTATACTTTGAGAGCAGAGACCCTTGGTGAGAGTGAATATTATGGTGCCGTTACAGAGGGTTTCAAGTAGAGAGCTTGCTATTCTTGGAAGTTTTCATCACCACAGTCTACTTTAGCCTGTTGCCTATTCCTGTGTATAAGTTATGGGACATCAAAAACTGTGTCCTTAGCCTCTGAAATGTTCTTGGTCCTTAGAAGCAGACACATTTATCAGAAATTACTGTTGTTTTGTTTTAGTATGGCCTTTTATATATATCCCCAAGATCATCTAAGTATAGGAAATTAGATACTTTGCCTTATCCCATACATTATAAGGGATAATTTGGCATGTCCAAGGTTTTTGGTTTTTTGGGGGGTGATTGTTTCTGTGTTTGTTTGTTTGGTTTTTTTGTTTGTTTGGTTTTTTAATTTTTTATTTTTTATAAACATATATTTTTATCCCCAGGGGTACAGGTCTGTGAATCGCCAGGTCCACACACCCCACAGTACTCACCAAAGCACACCCCCCCAGTTTGTTTGTTTTTTAAAAGATTTTTTATTAGAGCATGTACATGGAAGGAAAAGGGAGAGAGAATCTGAAACAGACTCTGTGCTGAGCACAGAGCCTGTTGCAGGGTTTGATCCCTCAGCCATGAGATCATGACCTGAGCCAAAACCAAGAATTGGACACTTAACCAACTGAACCATCCAGGTGCTGCCTTTTTTTTGGTTGTTGTTAAGATTATATTTATTCACTTATTTTAGAGCGGCGGGGTCAGGGCGGGGGTGTGGGGCACTGAGGGAGAAGGAGAGATCTCAAGCAGATTCTGCTCTGAGTGTGGAGTTTGATGTGGGGCTCAGACCCTCAATCCTGACATCATGACCTCAGCCAAAATCAAGAGTTGACACTCAACCAGCTGAGCCACCCAGGTGTCCATGGTTTTAAAGAGCTACTTACAAACCCATATGAGAAGATGGTAGCTGATGGTAGTAATTCTGGAAAAGATTATAGTATCTGTCCTCATTAGCTGAGTGTGTTCTGTGTTGGTTGATGGAAAGAAAAAAAATGAATTAAATTGGTTGGCCACTCTTCATGGTAGATGTGCTTGGTTTGGAAAGAGTATTGGATATATTTGAAAAAGGAAGACAGGTGCCTGGGTGGCTCAGTCAGTTAAGCAGCTGCCTTCGGCTCAGGTCATGATCCCAGAGTCCTGGGATTGAGTCCCACACTGGGCTCCTTGATCAGCAGGGAGCCTGCTTCTCCCTCTCCCTCTGCCTGCCACTGTGCCTACTTGTGCTCACTCTCCCTGTCAAATAAATTAAAAGGAAAAAAGAAAAAGGAAGACATTTATATTCCTTGGCCCCTTACTCAGTTTACTCCCTGCTAAAGGTAATAGGTAGGGGTGCCTGGGTGGCTCAGTGGGTTAAGCCTCTGCATTTGGCTCAGGTCATGATCTCGGGGTCCTGGGATTGAGCCCTACATCGGGCTCTCTGCTCAGTGGGGAGCCTGCTTCCCACTCTCTCTCTCTACCTGCCTCTCTGCCTACTTGTGATCTCTGTCAAATAAATAAATAAAATCTTTAAAAAAAAAAAAAAAAAGGTAACAGGTATGTTTCCTGACATTACCGTCTTGTTTGTTTGCAGCCCACTGCCTTGACGCATTAATTCCGTGACCCTATAGTCTTTTTCAGAGTAGCACTTGAAAGTTGGAAATAATGTAGAAATGCGTACCTTTTGTAGCAGGTCTAATGAGAGAGTTGTCCTCCAAAACCAGGCAAGAGCTAAAGGAAGCAGAAATTGAGTATGAACGAAAAGTGAAAAGCCACAGTTGGATATAAACAAGGGGGAAGTGAAAGGCAAAATATAAAATAGAGGATTTCAGTGTGTACCCACTTGAGAGTGCTCCCTGTGCTAGAGTGAAACCTGAGAGTTACTAAGAATAACTTCACATATCCAGGCAGTCAGGTCTGGGGTGTGGGGGAGAGAATAGAATCCTGATTCAGATGCTGTACTCCCTGTCCTGGATACAGAGCAGCACTATCTATCCACTTTGCCTATTCTTCAGATAGATTCATTGCTTACCTTCACTGGGAAGTTTTTGGAGGCCACAGAGAATTCTGGCAGCCCTTGGAAAGAATATTTTTATTGGATTGGATTGTAGCTTGAGAGTTGCCCAGTTCCCAGAAGAATAGGACCTAATCCATTTCCGTTAAGTAAGTGGTTTTTTGGTTTTAAATTTGTTTCTCAGCTTTGTTTGTTGACTGGCAAGATTTTCTTCAAATAAAAAGGACAGTGTAAGTTAAAAATAAAGCTATTGTTGCCTTTTGTTGATTTACCTTGTGAATGACATTTGAGATCCTAGAATACATGTTAACTTCTCAGTTAGGCTGCCTTTCTGCCTGATACTTACGATGATCGTTATCTATTCTGCTTGGTCTCAGTCAGGAGAGAACATCTGGCATAGCAGCCAAACTCAAAAAATCCTGCTGCTGGGGTGCCTGGGTGGCTCAGTCGCTAAGCGGCTGCCTTCAGCTCAGGTCATGATCCCAGGGTCCTGGGATGAAGCCCCACGTCAGGCTCCCTGCTCAGCAGAGAGCCTTTTTCCTCTCCCTGTGCCTACCGCTCTGCCTACTTGTGCTCTCTGTCTCTCTGTCAAATAAGTAAGATCTTTTAAAAAGAGAGGGAGAGAAAGAAATCCTCCTGCTTCAGTTCTGACTTACAGAAGATTATTCTCTTTGCAGATTTTTGTAGCTCAAGTAGCAGCCCTTCTTTCCAGCCCATCAAAAGCCACATAACCATTCCAACAGCCCATGTGATACCTTCCACTTTGGGGACCTCTCCTGTCAAGCCAAATTCTATACCTGCTGGACTCTCTTCCTCCAAACTCCCTTTGTCAGGGCTGGCTGAAAGTGTGGGGATGACAAGAAATGGAGACCTTGGTGCAATGAAACGTTCTCCTGGCCTGTCTAGAGATTTCACTTATCTTTGTGGTGCTACTGGAGAAAATGGAATTGAGCAGTCCTGGTTTCCAACAGTGGGCCATGAAAGAGAAGAAGAGGTGAGGAAGTTTGATATTCCCAATATGGAGTCTACCCTAAATCAGTCAGCAATGATGGAGACACTTTATTCTGATCCCCACTACCAAGTCCACTTTCACAACCCAAGAGCTGACACGAACAAGGAGTTATACAAAGTGTTGCCTGAGACCAAGAAGGCACCGGGCAGTGGGGTGGTATGTGAGCGGAATGGACCTCACCCTAATAGCAGTGGAGTGCTCCCTTTGGGACTCCAACCTGCTCCTGGCTTCTCCAAGCCTCTACCCTCTCAGGTATGGCAGCCGAACCCTGACCCTTGGCACCCACGTGAGCGATCTTGTGAGCTCAGCACCTGTCGGCAGCAGCTGGAGATGATCCGTTTACAGATGGAACAAATGCAGGTAGAGACCCTTCTTTCGTTGGGTTTTGTGGGTTCTTTGCAGATCTTAGAACTATATAGGTTTAGTCCCATAAGTTTTGACTCTAAAGAAAACATTTGTAAGACAGACGGAAGATGTTTATAGATGGGAAATGAAGGCTTGTGAATGCCATTGAATATGTTGATCATCTAATTAAACACCAGATGGGTCCTCCAGAGTAGAGAGTTACAACAAGACCCCAAAAGGTGTGACATTAACCCTGACTGCGTACTTATGTATCAATAGGCTAGCTACTTTCACATACGGAATCTTAATTTAATCCTTGTAGCACTTTGATGAGGTAAATGTAGAAATTTACCAGGTTCTTAGAAAAAGTAATCTCTCCAGGGTCACAAAGCTGGTAAGTAGCAGAGCTAGGATTTAAAAACCATCTCTGAACCCGTGTTTCTTCCATTATACTAATTTTGTGTTTAAAAAAAAAAAAAAAGTGTTGTGCTGCTTAAGAGTGGGAAGGAAAAAGGCAAGACTTATTCTCCTTTCCTGGTTGGTGAGGACATCTTAGCTCCTGCTTTGCCTCTCTTGCCAGATAATGAAAGATAAGTGACCTTTTCTTAGAAACTAGAGCCTTCATGAGCAGGGAGTGTCCAATTGGCAGAAGTCTCCCTGGCAGGTTCTTTCCAGTCATGCATCAGAGCTAAAATTATTTCATGAACACTGGGCCACCTCAACTGAGCCAAAAGTGAGCCTTGACTAGAGACCCAGCTGGTTACTGCTCAGGTGCTTTCCAGGTGTCTGTGGGTCAAGATCAAGCCCCTCTGGGCCTCCTTGTCTTCCAGCTTCAGAATGGAGCCATCTGCCACCATCCTGCTGCTTTTGCTCCATCATTGCCCACATTAGAACCAGCGCAGTGGATCAGCATCTTAAACAGTAATGAACACCTTCTGAAAGAAAAGGAGCTCCTCATTGACAAGTAAGAGGTCAAGGGGTGCCCTAGTACCAGGCTCTGCTCTCCCAGCCCACACTGAGGGCACCTAATGAGGTCTCTCCAAGGGTAGCACATCCCTCTCTGTTTGGGTCTGTGCCTTCCTTCATGGTCAGGCTAGGTTGACAAGCAACCTAGTTCTGTATTTGGGTAATGGGATAGGCCAATTGTGTATGCTCTGGAGGGACTCTGGGAGTGCCCAAAGCAGGCAGCCAGTCCTTTGTAGCTGATCTTTCCTCATTTCCCCCAAGTCAGCTTTCTTATTTGCTCTTCCTCCTTCAGCAAGATAGTACTGTCCAGATGCAAGGCCTTTTTTGGTTTACATAGTATGAATTGTATCCCCTTAAGGAAAGTGGGGGCTCATGTTGCCAGTGGGTTAATGTCAGTACCCTGGACCTCATTCTACTGGCTTTTGTAGGCAGAGGAAACATATCTCTCAGCTGGAGCAGAAAGTACGAGAAAGTGAACTGCAAGTCCACAGTGCCCTTTTGGGCCGCCCTGCCCCCTTTGGGGATGTCTGCTTGCTGAGGCTGCAGGTAAGCATTGGCAGCCAGAATGGCATTCTGGTTGTCATAACTCAGTGTCTTCCCTTTGCTTGGTACTACTAGGTATCCAGGAGATAGAAAAGGGATCAAGTGATATAAGGTGCCCTTGCCCTTAAAAGGGTAGGCATCCTAATTATAAAACATCCCTCATTCTGCCTTTGTGGAGACAGAAAAGGCTCGAGGGTAGAATCAGGTATGCCTTGGTGTCAGGACATACTTGGGAAAAAAACAAAGGCAGAGCAAGGTACATAGTAAGCTTCTTGAACTGGGTGATGTTCTGATAAGTCTTAATCTACTAGCTGTAGCCAAATGGAGGGAGAGGCAGAGGTAATGGGATTTAGAGCCATTCTCATTTTTAATTTTTCCATGTCTAGGAGCAAGTAAAGGTAGCCATATTTTCATTGAGGGCAGTGGCTCCTAGAAAAGCTTGCTTTGCTTACTTCTTCTGCAATATGGGCTTTTGAGTGATGAGTATTAAACAGATTATAGTAGTGTCTTTGCCACGTAGTGGGCCTGTCAAGACAGTGTTCTATCTTATAGAATCAGAATGTTAGAGTGAGAAAGACCCTTATATAAAATCTGGCGCAGTCCTCTAATTTACTGGTGAAAAAATTGAGGCCCAAAAGTGAGAAAGAACTTTTTCCCAAGATCATATAGAGAATGAGTAGAGGAGAAAATGTGAGTGTGCTTCAGAATCACCTGGAGGGCCTGTTGAAACACAGATTGTTGAGCCCCATCCCCAGAGTTTCTGAGTCAGTGGGCTGGGAGTTGGGCTCTGGATTCTGACAAATCCCCAGGTGTTGTTGAAGATGTTAGTCCTAGGACTACACTGTGAGAAGCACTGCTTGAGGAAATTCTTAGAGAAAGATGATATTTGACCACAAAATAGATCGAGGATAAGTAAGGGACTTACTTAAGGGACTGTAAGGGTGAAGGAACCATTATGTATTGAGAATCTTTATGCAGGAATTGCAGCGAGAGAACACTTTCTTACGTGCACAATTTGCACAGAAGACAGAAGCCCTGAACAAAGAAAAGATCGAGCTTGAAAAGAAACTCTCTGCTTCAGAAGTTGAAATTCAGCTCATCAGAGAATCACTCAAAGTGGCGTTGCAGAAGCACTCAGAGGAAGGGAAGAAACAGGAAGAAAGGGTGAGCTAAGGAGTTGGTAGCTTTCTAATTCACAAAGGAGTTGGCAGTCAGCCTTCTCTTGCCAAATCCTAAGCTGTTTCTGGCCCCCCTCCTTGGAACTAGGAGGAACCAGTTGGGTGAGATCCTACATTAACTTTTCGTGCAGGACTGGTCTGTTAGAAATTGCACTCCTCCTTTTTGCTTTATCTCCACAAAACTGCCACAAAGTCCCTCACTGCCCCGGGTTGTGATGGGCCTCCAACTGACCTGGATAGAAAACCAGCCTGGGCAGTCATACCAGATGGTACTATTGTAAGATGTTTAAACATCTGTGGTAAATTTACATCATCCAGCCTGGTTTTCCCTTATTCTACCTAAAAAGTAGAAAAGAATTCCGTGTGTGCAGCCACTTTGGGAATTTTTAACATTTTTCCAAGGCTCTTAGAATCACCTTAGGGTAAGATTGGTCATAGAAGGAGCTGATTTGCTTCTGTTTCATAGCTTGCTGTAATGCAGATGTCTTGGAGGGCCAGTTTGGTAATGTTTAGCTCTGGACCACGTGCATGAAAATCAACAGCAGTACTGCTTAAACTCTAATGTGCTGAAGAATCACTGGGTTATCTTGTTTAAAATGCAGATCCAGAGGCACCTGGCTGCTCAGTTGGTGGAGCGTATGACTCTTGATCTCAGGGTTGTGAATTTGAGCCCCACATTGGGTGTAAAGATTGCTTTAAAATAACATCTTTTTTTCTTTTTTTCTTTTTTTCTTTTTTTTAAGATTTTATTTATTTATTTATTTGAGAGGCAGAGATCACAAGTAAGTGGAGAGGCAGGCAGAGAGAGAGGAGGAAGCAGGCTCCCTGCCGAGCAGAGGGCCTGATGCGGGGGCTTGATCCCAGGACCCTGGGATCATGACCTGAGCCGAAGGCAGAGGCTTTAACCCACTGAGCCACCCAGGCACCCCTAACATCTTTTTTTCTTAAATAAAATAAAACACAGATCCAGACTTAGTACTTCTAAGGTGGGGTGTGCCTGAGGTCCTGCATTTTTATCAAGCTCCCAGGTGTTGTTGGTGTCACTAGTATATCAAGGATTTAGAGGCTTGTTAAAAAAGAAACTTTTAGTCAAAATACATGTATCTAAGTTAAATAATCTAATAACAATATAATAAAACTTAGCTCTGTACCCAACCCCACTCCACAAAGATTTCCATCCTTAACTCTTTTTCTCCTGTCATAAACCTCTGTATTTCTGAGTATTATTCTTGAGGTTTTTGCTATTTTTGTTTCATGGGTGTAGTAACTTCTCTCTCTGATGACATTGATTATATCTTTTGGGATGTCTGCCTCTGCTTATAGTGTTGTTTCTTGTTTTTTTATTTTGTTTTGTTTTTAGAACGTGCTCTTTTGTTTTAGTATCTTTTGTATTAGAGGCTTGGTGATCCTTGAATGAATGGGCACTCATGTTTAAGAATGAAATATTTGAAAGCTGGATAGGAGCTCTGGGTTCATGGTAATTTCCTCCTGGACTGCATTGTAGGATAATCACATTTAGACTGCCTTCTCACTTGGGAACCAACAAATAATAGTATCTGAATGTCTTAAACAACTCTGTCCAGAAAAAAATAAATCTTCAGCCTCTTGCCTAGTTGGGAGGCCAAGGACAAGAATGCTTTTGGCCTTTAGGATCTCAATACTGAGGAGGAGATTAGGCTTAGAGTACCCCAGTTCTGTACATAGATTTTTACTTACACTTTAAACCCAGTGCTGCACTTTCTCTACTGTGACTGATATCCCTGTGTTTGGAATCTCCCTCATCTGATTTCTCCAGAGAATAAATCTCCACCAGTCTCCTTTTGGGAAAATCTATGGTAAAAATGGTATCCAGCTAAACTGTATGTAGATTTCCAGTGAGTGCCCTGTTTTCAGATCTATGGCTGATACCTGCCACAGACGTACCTGGTACTTCAAATACAGAGGTACTTGTGGGGTTTGAAGGGCACATTGTTTACCAAGTTGACTGTAACTCCCACTGCAGGTTATAACCCTTCTCTTAAGTAATTTATCTGCTGTCTTTGATTTTCTATAAACACATTGAAATCTCTCATACACTTGTGTCTCCTATTAACTTTTTAAAATTAGTATTTTATTTCCTTTTTAGAGATGTAAATCCATCCAGTGGGAGTAATCCACCACTTTTTTTAAAGATTTTATTTATTTGAACGACAGAGATCACAAGTAGGCCGAGAGGCAAGCAGAGAGCGGAGAGGGAAGCAGGCTCCCCGCCAAGCAGAGAGCCCAATGTGGGGCTTGATCCCAGGACCCTGAGATCATGACCCGAGCTGAAGGCAGAGGCTTAACCCACCAAGCCACCCAGGTGCCCAGTCCACCATTTTTTTTAATTTAATGATTTCCCCAACAGGAAACTGGATATTTATTCTCTGGAGAAATCAGAAGAGGGAGATTTCTCAAGGATATCAGCATTTTCAATAAGCTTCCCAGTTGAGTCTGAAGCATATTAAAATGTGGGAATCACTGGTTTAGAGCTCGAAAGGGTACAGGTTATACCTGGAGTAAAGCCTTTGGCTGATTTTCAGGTATCTACTCTTAGTACTTTCTTATCTTTGGATTAAATCAGGTCTTTGATTTCTTTTGATATCAGGAGATCTGCATTTTCTCTGCTTTCTCTTGCTTCCTTCAGCATCCTTTTTTCATAACCCAAAATAAAAAACATAATACTGAAGAAAAGTCTCCATTCAGCAAATCTGGAGACTTGTGCCCACTCTGTGCCAAGCATCGTGCTTGGCACATCATATTGGGGCTATGATAATGAGCAAAATAGACACAGTTCCTTCTTCTAGAAGTTTAGAGTCTCATTAACCCTTCCAGATGATTGCTTAACTTTTATATCGTGTGGTGTTTGGGGACACCAGGACAGACCAGACTACTATAAATAACAAAGACATTCCTGTTATTTGGGAAATTCTAAGAGTTTAGAAGTGTGGGCTGGAGAAGTACACAGCACTAGGCAGAAGCCAACCGTGTAGTCCGAGAGGCAGGGAACCCTCCCTGAGGAAGGGAAGATCATAACCTGAGCTGAAACCAAGAGTTGGATGGTTAACCAGCTGTGCCACCCAGGCATCCCAGCAATTAAATATTTTTAAAGACATGTACATTGTTGTTTTAGATATAATGCTACCGCACACTTCATAGACTAGAGAATAGTGTAAACATAACTTTTACATGAACTGGGAAGCCAAAAAATTCATTTGACCTGCTTTATCGTGATGTTCACTTTGTCACAGTGGTCTGGAACCACACCTGCAGTGTCACCCAGGTATGCCTGTATATAGAAGTGCGACCAGTTTTTAAAAACTGCCCAAGGATCCCTCCTTTTCTGCCCTTGATTGGAAAGTTCAGGTGTGTTAACTCTGCAGTTAACTCTGCCCCAATCTTAAATGGTAAAATTTGATCACCTCCCTGCCTTCATTGTAGTAGAACATTTACAGTCCTAAGGGCAGAGACAGTGGTCACTTCAGAAAAAATGTGATGTTCAGAGTCCTAGAGGAGTCATAAAGACAGATTCTTGACACTTCTTTCCCTAGGTAAAGGGTCGTGATAAACATATCAATAATTTGAAAAAGAAATGTCAGAAGGAATCAGAACAGAACCGGGAGAAGCAGCAGCGTATTGAGACCTTGGAACGCTACCTGGCTGACCTGCCCACCCTGGAAGACCATCGGAAGCAGAGCCAGCAGGTAGCAGCAATATCTGGGCATATCTGGGGCAAGCAGGGAGTAGCCAAGCGGGGGCACAGTCTCAGCTTCTCCAGTACACAGTTAACACTGTGGTTTCCTGAAAGGAAAAACCCAAAGGAGTCATGTCCAGACTCACATGTGTCAAGTTAGCAACTCAACTGCAAAGTTTTTGGGATACCCAGACAGTCTTCCTTGGCTTGTTGATCTAAGCATGGAATCTTATCTCTCAGCTTAAGGATTCTGAGTTGAAGAGTACAGAGCTGCAGGAGAGAGTGACCGAGCTGGAGAGTTTGCTGGAGGAGACCCAGGCAGCCTGCAGAGAGAAGGAGGTTCAACTGGAAAGCCTAAGACAGAAAGGAGCAGAATTCTCCACTAGACATAGGTAAATATGCCAGTGTGGCTGAGGAAAGGAGCAGAGCTAAGTTTATCCCACTCACTACCTGTGTGACTTTGGGCAAATCGCTTTACTTTTCTTTGGAATGTGAGTAATAGGAAAGCTGCTTATGGGTAAGGAATAGGTCTTTGGGATGGAGAGGGGAGGATGTAGTGGTACAGTGGGGGCTTGTTACTATATCCTTTGGAAGGTCCAACCTAGTGCTCCGGCATAATACTGGGTAATAAGTTCTGAGTATGTATGTGTTGAATGAGGGGAACCACTTTATAAACTGGGAAATAAGCTATCTGTATATTTGCAAAGCAGATCCTGGTGTTAAGAACTGGGAAAGGAGGGGGTTATCTACATTTTGAAGGTTATAAGATAAAGGCTACCAGGAACATCTGTTTCTCTTCAGCCCTAGGGATTGTTCTTGATGGTCACAACAGGTTCTAAGAACAAAACAAGATGCCATAATGTACTCTCTCAGGGTGTCTTGAGAGCTTCTTACATATTGGTTGCCATTTCTGTAAATGTGATGGCTGTGTTTCAATAGCCTCTTGAACCAAATCCATTTTCTAATGGGGTGGATTGGATTTCTCATCCCATATTCTATCACAGTGGCCCTGTTTATCTCAGCAGATGAACCATGATGAAAGTGATTGTGGGGATCTGTTGGAGGAGACCATTGGTTGGAGTCAAAAGAGAGGTTGGGGTTAAAGTCGACTCTGCCCTAGACTTTGTGTGCCAAGAAAAAAGGTTATTTTTGGATTTTCCAAAATTTCTGCAGTATACATGTATGACTTTTATAATCTAAATACATGTGATGAATGTTTATTTTTAAATATCAAAACAAATATAAAAGAGCTTTGGGCACATAGAGAATTGGTAGCACATTAGATAGATGCTGGCCTCTAGGGAAGGGAACTAACGCATTAGGCAGCTTGTGTGTGAAACACCCTATGTTATAACAGACCTAACATTATGCCCAGCTACAAGTTGGAAGCACCTAAGTGTCTTGCCCAAAATATACAGTAAATAATGGAATCCGGAGTCAAAACCACATCCGTCCAACTAAAATTCTTAAAGAGGTCACTGTTTTTCAGCCTGCAAGATAAGCAGAGTGTGGAGGAGGCCAGTGGAGAAGGTCCAGCCCAACAGGGAGAAGGTCCAAAGGTGGAAATGGAGTCCTGGCAGAAAGAATGTGATTCCCTTCGAAAGGTGATCGAGCATGTCCTGGGAGCAATAGAGGGCAGGCTGAGAGGAAAGAAAAGATTGTGTCCTGGGAAGGAACCATGAATTTCTGGCCCTGGGCCAGAGCTTTCCTCCCTTTTCTGAGAAGTCACCCCTGCATAATCTTTCATTTAGGGATTTATCCTTATAACAGAGTTAGGGGAGGATATGCTTCTGAACATCCAAACCAGATGCTCCAAAATGGTGCATTGAAGCTTGGTGCATTTCATTCATGTTTAGGCCCCATACAGACCTGTTTCATTGGGCAGAGTTCTAACCAGTGAGGTGGCCCTAATTCAGCAGAGAAGAAAGTCTCCAAACCTGTTGATGAGACTGATGTCAGGTTAGCAAAAAATAAGATCCAGAAATTGTTCAGAGAATACCTGAGGTCTCAGAGGACAGGAAACTGGGCCTGTTTAGGTTCTCTCCTTAGTCATTGTGACCAAAGCTATAAATAATAGCATCCATCACAGCCCTGGATAGGATAGATTTCATTAAACTGAATTTTTAGTCATGTCCTTTACTGAAGAACCAGAATATTCTCTGGTTATATATGGAATTCATTCCACTCATCAGGGTGGGATCCCCCTCCCCCGCAGTAGTGGTTATAGGTCCACACTACATTCCTGTTTAAAACTCTTTGTGAGTAGAACACAGAAATGTGAAGCTAGTTAGCTAGGACAGGGAGTCTGGATTATACTTCTGTAAGTAGAACTAAATTGTCTTCACCCTGGTTTCACTGTTGATTGCCTATAGCCAGTGGGCTACTAGCCAGACTACAGATCCTTGTGTAGCTTCTTGCAGTCCGACCTCACCATCAGCCCGTGCTTATAGCCTTCCTTGATAACTTTGCCTTTCAGATTGTGGAGAAGCAACAGCAGAAAATGGATCAGCTGCGTTTACAAGTACAGGTGAGCTGGTGTCCTTGTGATGTGGTACACAGGACTCTAGAATTTAGCCAACTCTTTATTCTGTGTCATACAATTTGCTCAGTGTTGGGAGTATAGCAAGAATGAGACCTGATCAATGCTTTTCACCTACAGTCATTGTTGGGAAGGGGTTTTAGCACAGTCTTGTGAGCTCAGTGTCATGTTACTTTGGGGGAACATGGAAGAGTCCATCAGAGCAGGGGAGGTTAAAGAAGGATTTCTGGAAATGACGTGCCTGGAAGGAGGAGGAAGAGTTAGCCAGGCAAAGAAGAAGAGCTGGATAGGTTGGTTTTGGAATTCCAGATGGAAGGAATAGTACTGATGGGAACATGGAGGCATGAAACAGAGTTTGCACACAGAGCGGCAAGCAGTTTGATATTGTCGAAGTAAGGTGGTATGAATAGCAACTGGGCTATGGGAGGGCTTCATCTTTCCAACTAAGTTTGCTTTTATTCTTTTGATAGGTGATGGGAATCTACTATAAAGATGTATTTATTTATTTCAGAGATTTATTTACTTATTTATTTCATAAGCAAGAGGAGGGGCAGAGGGAGAGAGGGGGAGAGAATCTCAAGGAGACTTCCCACTAAATGTGGAGCCTGATGCAGGGCTCAGTCCCAGGATTCTGAGATCATGACTTAAGCTGAAATCAAGAGCCAGATGCTTAACTGACTGAGGCCACCCAGGCGCCCCATGGGAATCTAGTATAGAATTTAATTTGGATGTGATGTAATTAGGTTTGCAACTCAGGCTTGAGTGTGGAAAGAAGAGTGGCATTTGGAGAGGGACAGGGCTGGAAGCTGGAGGAATATTGCAAATCCTGGTACAAGGCAGCATAACGAGGAGATGTGAGGGAACAGATTTAAGTGAATTTTAGAAGGTAAAATTGAGAGGAATCAGTGATTGACAAGATGTAGGGAGTTAAAGAATAAGGAAAAATTAAAGATGACTCTTGGTTTCTATTCTTGACCAGAGTATGTGTGTGTTGGGTAGGGGGATGTTCTTAATTGGATTCTCTCAAGAAATCCTAGGTAGGTATAAATTAAAAAAATCTTAAAACAAAACAAAACAAAAAAAGCAAGCAAAATATCCTAGGTAAAGCAGGTTCACTCAGTTTGTCTTTGGATTCCAAAAAAGATTTTCACATCAAAACAACTGAAATACACTCACTCTGAGAACAGCTCAAAGCTGCAATTCTGCCTTTGCCATCATGTGGGTCAGGCTGTGTCTGTCTAGTTCCCCTATTTCAAGTCCTGTAAGGATAGTCAAGCCTAGTGAGTGTTTATACCCATATAAAATCCCAGATTCTTGGTAGAGTTTCTAATGGATCTCAGATACATTTCCTGGAACCCACAGGTTCCACAAAGGTTGAAAAAGCCCAACACTTAAGTGGTACATTTACCCATGGTGAAATTCCTCAGGCAAATTAGGGTTTATCAGGTGAATTTGCTGGAATTGGATAGATTCAAAATGGCTGCCTAGGGTATTTCATGGCGATGAGATGTTCTTCTTTGGCAGTTACATTTTTTTATTAATACAAAATTGAAAATTCAGAAAACTTTTAAATACTTGATTCAAATAAGTTTCAAAATTGGGGGAGGGGATTGGAATGAATAGAATGAAAGGCAAAAAAATAGCAAACATAAATACCTCCCTCTCCCTGACCCTGAACATCCCTACACAAACACACTCTCTTCCTCCCTCCCTCCCTCCCAACTAGATTAGGTGCCTGTGGGAGCGCTCTCCTTCCCTTTATCTCTGTCAGAAGCATGTAGTATACAGTATTCTCAAGGGCTTTGGCTATGAGCTCCTCAAAGACAGGTATTGTTTGTATCCTCAGTATCCTCAGTGAGTGTCACAATAACTGCTCAGTAAATACTGAGCTGAACTGAATGGATATTTCCTGCCCTCAAGAAAGTTATGGGGATGGGGCGCCTGGGTGGCTCAGTAGGTTAAAGCCTCTGCCTTCTGCTCAGGTCATGATCCCACGGTGCTGGGATCAAGCCCCGCATCGGGCTCTCTGCTCAGCGGGGAGCCTGCTTCCCTCCTCTCTCTCTCTGCCTACCTCTCTGCCTACTTGTGATCTCTCTGTCCAATAAATAAATAAAATCTTTAAAAAAAAAAAAAAAGAAAGAAAGTTATGGGGGTGGGTTGGAATCACATGCACAGCCAGCGAATGTACAAAAGAACCATGACAGAGGTATGAGTAGCAGGGAGGAGGATCTGATTTGCAGATCTGGGCCTTGAAGATTTCCTGGGTGACAGGCAGGGAAGAGTAGCCTGCGCAAAGGGGAAGGAGAGTACACAACAGCATTGGAACTGGAGCCTTTGGGAATGAAGGCTTCCAGTCATTTGATGTGACTGGAGTGGAGGCTGTGGGGAAGGTAGAAAGAGATACGGCTAAAAAAGAAGGTTAAGGGCCAAACTGGCCTGGAATGCCTTGCTGAGAAGCAGGCCTCTAGTGAGTTCATGGTCAGCGACTACAGGAGGGTTTCAAAGGGAAGTAGCAAATCAGGGCCATTCTAAGGTCGTCTCCCAGCAGTGTGTGTGTGTATGTGTGTGTGTTTATGGTGGGGTGGGGCTTTACTGTGTAGTCCAGGCCAGAGGTGATACCGTCTGAACCAGATTTGCTGCTACTCCTGTGTAATCCTACCATTCAGACCCTAGAGCAAGAAGTGGCTCAGGAAGAAGGAACAAGCCAGGCCCTGAAAGAGGAGGCCCAGCGGAGGGAGACAGCTCTGCAGCAGCTACGCACAGCGGTGAAGGAGGTGAGCGGCATCAGCTTCGCTGCTGGGTACTGCCTCCACGATCCTGATTGCTCTGTGAACCAGCCCCCCATCCCTACTTCCACAAGAGCCCTCATGTCTGACAGTCCCTCCTGAGGTTTTTGGCAGAAGAATGGGAAGGGACATTGCACTATCCTTTATATTAAGGGAATATTAATAATAATATTAATATTAATCTCATCTTAGAATGGCCATAATTACCCAGGAATGCTTTTTGGATGTGAGAAGTCTGTCTCTCTCCCTTTGTCTTTCTGTAGCCCCAGGTTTGTGGGGTTGGTGGGGAAGGGTTCAAGAAGACTGAGAGCTTGGTGTCCTCATGGAATAAACAGAGCTGTCAGCAAGGGGTGACCAAGTTCACTGACCTACAAAGGAATCTCCCATCTGGGATTGTCACATGGCCCAGTGAGGGTGAAGGGCTGGGACTGGAGAAGGAATTGTATTCAGTGTCTTTAAATCAGAATAGAGGTAGGGAGGGGAGAATGGGTCAAGGTGTTAAGGGAGAGGGAGGGAAGGAGACCTGGACATACATGAGTAGCTGGTCTTTATAGAGAAGCCTGACTCTACTGAGGTGAAGGTGTGAAAAGGCAGGCAGGACACTTCTAGCACTGTGTTCTCCAGCTTTCTGGTTTCTCCAACCCCCACCCAGTGGCTGGCTGCTAGCTGTATTGTTGTCTTTCTTGCCCCCTTTATTCCTCTCACACACTCTGATCAGGCTGGCCGGTGGCCACTTTTGTCAGGGTGGCAGGGAGAGATTGAAACCAGTGTCTCCTCAGATTTCACAGTTCACGTTAAGCCTTCTCTAATAGCCTGGTTAACAGAGTTGGCTGAGGGACTGGCTTCAGATAGAGTTCCGAGGGGCGGGAGTATCTTCTCTGGTTCCTGAACAGAAACCTGGAGGCTGGTGACTCAGAGTCTGCTGAGGAGTGGTTTCCTCTCCAGTGCTGGAACCCTACAGGCCCGACCTACCTGCGGGAGAATTTAGGCCCAATTTTGGGATTGGGGGAGTGCTAAGCCTGTTGGTAGGGGTTTAGGAGGGGGTATCACCTGTGACTCATACATAGCCACACACAGGTACAGATATTCTGCCCTGCCCTGGGCGTGGTTTAACATGTTTGCCCATCTATCTGCTCAGCTTTCAGTGCAGAACCAGGACCTGATTGAGAAGAATCTGACACTCCAGGAACACCTGCGCCAGGCCCAACCAGGGTCCCCGTCTTCACCAGACACAGCCCAGCTGGCATTTGAGCTGCACCACGAGTTGGCCAGTTGCCTTCAAGATCTGCAGGCTGTCTGTAGCATTGTGACCCAGAGGGCCCAGGGCCATGACCCCAATCTCTCCCTGCTCCTGGGCATTCACTGTGAGTCTTCAGGCTGGTCTGGGACGCAGGGAAGAGTGGCTTTCATTCTCTTGTCACCCCCCACCCAACTTTCCCATCAGTTATGGTAATGTGTGAACTAGGCTTTGTAGGCCTGGTCACTGCCCGCTGTAGAGTCAGGCTTCTCTATAAACACTAACGTGTTTAGCAGAATAGACAGTAAATCTGTTTTGGAAACAGATTGGATACCTGAATGCAGAACAAACAAAAAATGGCCCTGAGGCAGCAAGTTTTTAGCCCACTATTCCATTTGCTTTTGTAAAAGCATGCTGTGTCCTGGGATACCTGGGTAGCTCAGTGGATTAAGCATCCGACTCTTGATTTTGACCCAGGTCTTGATCTCATTCAGGGTCATGAGTTCAAGTCCAGCATGGAGCCTGCTTGAAACAATGTGCCATGTTCCCAGATCATGGGCCTCAGAGAACTACTTATCCTTACTGTCCCCTTCTATGAAAGCACCTCCTAACTGACTCACTAACATTCTCTTGAAATGCTCTCCTACTCAGCTGCACATCACCCGGGGACTCAGCTGGATTTGCAGAAGCCGGATGTGATCAAGAAGAAACTAGAAGAGGTTCAACAGCTGCGCCGTGATATCGAGGACTTAAGGACCACCATGTCAGACAGATATGCCCAGGATATGGGAGAAAACTGTGTTACACAGTGAAGAATGCTGGGGGTGGCACACGCTCTGTTCCCCCAGGGAAGATCTGGTCTGTTGAGCACCAGTCTGCCAGGTTCTGCCCTGACAATCTCTTGCCTCCTGTCTGCTGCTATTCCCAGAGAGAAGGGGTGGAGTGGGTTAAGAACCTGCGTCTGGGGCGGTGGGCTTATTAAGGAACGGTGTGAACGGTGCCTACCCTGCCCACACTGGCTTTGCATTGTTGGATTGCATTTGTCCTGTCATTGGATTTACCCTTTGAGGGTGAGTTACTAATTAACTGCAGGTTACCTGATAAGTCCTCACAGACTGTTCCAGCCCCTGGCTGATGTCAAAGTTAAACAGGCTGCTCAATTCCCTTTTCCATCCTCTGGGATGGATCTGTATTCATTCCCACTCCATACCTTGGTCCCGCTGATGGCAGAGTTCAGTAAAAGGGCCTGGAAAGTCTAAGTACCAGTCATGATGGCCATGTGAGAATTCTCAGGCCAGTAGGCCAGCCTGCCTGGGATCTGAGCTGGCTTTCTTGGGTGTTCTTAGGCATGGTCCCACTGCTGCTTCCTCAGGTGTCTCTTCCTCACAGACACCTCAGGGTGATCTGTTTATTAGCAAAATACCCACTAGAATTGGCCTAAGGATTCTATCCAGGTCTCCTCCATCTGTGCTGTCATGCCATTTTGTAGGATGCGCCACTCTCCAGCTGCCCTGTCCTTTGGGGGCCTGGCCATGTGGTTAGCATAGCTCCCTTCTCTTTTGTTCTCAGGCCAGTCAGGTAGCCCCCTTGCAAACTCTTCTTTATGGTTCTGGATTTGAGCAGGATTTTCCCCTAGAATACCACGGGGCAACTGTCAAAAGCTGCTTGCCTCCTCCTCCTGGTGTCTAAGGGCTGGCGCCCAGCCCTGACTTGTGCCTCTCTTTTGTTTGTGGGCAGGGTCCTTTCCTTTTCTTGCTCTGCGGCTTCTTGAGAGTTCAGAGTACCCAGTATAGTTTGGCTCTAAGGTATAGCTTGTTTGCTGGGTTTTGTTTGGGGCCTTTGGACCCTCTGCTTTCCGGTTTCTCTTGCCTCCTCATTTAGGGGGCATCTCTCAACACAATTGTTCATATCTGGTTGTTGGGCTGGCCCCAGACCTGCGCTAGATCTGGAGCCAGGCCAGCCAGGGCCTTGGAAGGGTGTGCAGGAGCAGAGCAATCCCAGAGCCAGCCACCAGGAGTTTGTTGGTAAGCCTTGAGCAGTTAGAGAAGCATCCTGAACCTCACTCTTGGGTCTGAATGAGACTCCTTAAGTGTTTTTACAGATCTGTGTCTTATTTATGGAGTGATGTATCCCTTCCATTCAGAACAGCCCCACCCAGCCGTCCTCCTCAGCCTCTGGGCTCCTTCCTGCCTCCTAAAAGCAGAGCTGCCTGGTTGGTCTCCACCCTGTTTTGGGAGCCCAGCCACCATGCTCACGGGTATTTTTCCTCAAAGTTTATAAGCAGTTATTTATATGAATCCTTGTTATGTCAACTCGTTTGTATTGCCTATTTTGATTACAAAATAAAATATTTAACAAACTCTTCAGTTTTCCATCACCATCACCACCATCCCTTACTCCACCCTTCATTTTGGCTTGTTGGGGCCAAGGGCTGGGTGTTCAGCCAAGTTCCCCAGATGGCAGCAAGGAGGAACCTTTGGCAGGTCTAGTCTCACGGCTGTTTCTACCACTTCCGCTCCTCTGTTCTCTGTGGGGACAAATAAGAGCTCTTCCCACACGACTTTCTATTGGGTGAAGTTGCCCGAGTCATTGAGCAAGTCTGTCATTGGAAAGAGTTTCCGTAATCATCTGAGAGGAAGTCAGCTGCCTCTAGGTTGCTGTGAGGTGGCGGCTTCTCTGGAGCCAGGCAGGGCACTGTTTGCTTTAGGGCGCTGGGGTTATCTTCCTGGGCTGCCATTCAAGCCCTGGACCTGGGGAGGACTTGTGAGGGGAATCCTGTCCCACCCCAGCCAGCCAGCCAAGCCTCCAGATTTGGACTGGTTGCTAGAGTCTGCTCTGTCTGAACCCCTTCCCATTTTTTCTGGGAGCAGGAGCAGCTTTAGAATGCCATCTGGAGTTGAGGTTGAGCTAGGGCCACCCTAAGATCATCTGTGGGTATTTCACGAGGGTGGGCCAGGCTCTCAGGAGTGCTGGCCAGCCTCTGCCTCCACCCTTTCTAGAGCTAGCAGCCTCTTACCTTGGCCTCCATCTGGTGCCTTGAGGGTGTGGCCCTGTCTCTGGCCACCACCCTTCCTTGTCTAAACCTGCCTGAGTAGAGAGGAACTTTGGGGGAAATCTCCTGGGGGGGAGGGGAGGTGCTGTCCCTGTTTTGGTGTGCCACGGGGTTACCCAGGTGTGAGTGTCACCCTGGGGACTGTGGGAGGGGGTTCCTTAGAGTGAGGTCCCCTAGCCAAGGCACTGTACGTTCCAAAACGGCCCAAGCCTTCAAAACTCTGAGCTGGGCTGCGCTATCGTGGCACCAAGGGGTGGATGGCTGGGTGCAGCTAGCTCGGGGGAGGCTGAGGAGGCGCCTTTGCACACCCTCACCCTCCCCTCCCTGGCCTTTCCGGCCACCCGGGCTACTCCCCAGCCTCACACTGAGCCCCAGATCTGGGGAAAGCCGTAGGGGGGGCCTCGCTGAGCCCTGGGGTCCTTGGCAAGCCCGGCCACTGAAGGGGGAGGGGAGGGGGACAGCGGCGCGCAGGGCGGGGTCGCGCAGGCTCCGCCCCGGCCGCACGCCTACCCGTGCCGCCCATTGGTCCCGAGAGCGGTGACTCGCGGGCTGAGCAGGAAGGAAACCGCTCCCGAGCGCCGCGGCGTCGTCTTTAGGCCGTGCAGCTCCCGCTACAGCCGTCCGTCCGCCTGTCCGCTTGCCCGTCCACCCGCAGCATGAGCGGCCTTCGCGTCTACAGCACGTCGGTCACCGGCTCCCGCGAAGTGAGTGCACGCCTGGGCCGCGCTGGCGGCCGGCGCAGTCTGGGCGCTACGGCCCGGCTCCCGAGACCCACCCCCAGGGCGGGGGCAGGACGGGGGGCGGGGGGGTGACGAGGTGCGGGGCTCGGCCTCTGGGGTCCGGTCCCGAGGTGGACTCCGGACTCGAACCCCTCTTTTGGGCATCCTGGAGCCTTAGCAGCCCCAGCGCGAGCTGCCCACGCCCATCCCGTTGCTCCCACACGCACTCCCTGCAACCCCACTACCACCCCATCACGTCCTGATGGTGCCCTTCGTCTCTTCCAATTTGTGCGTACCTGGGTGGGGGTGGCCCCTTACCAGCCTCCACCCAAGCGTGCCTTGCCTTCCCCTCGCTGAGCTCCTCTCTCCCCCGCCCCCCCCCCGAACTTTATCCCACTTTCCTTCTTCGTCTGACTCTCCTCCGCATGGTGGTCCCTGTTCTCCTGCACCACCGCAAGCCTGACTCATCGTCCTAACTCCCTAGTGGCCAGAACTCTGTGGAGGGTGACAAAAACTACTGGCCACAGCCGCTTTCTTTCTGCCCGGGGTTCCCTCGTCAGCCCTCCAGTCTGCTCACTAACCCCTGCCCGCCCTCTACCCCCAGATCAAGTCCCAGCAGAGCGAGGTGACCCGCATCCTGGATGGGAAGCGCATCCAGTACCAGCTAGTGGACATCTCCCAGGACAACGCCCTGCGGGATGAGATGCGAGCCCTGGCGGGCAACCCCAAGGCCACCCCACCCCAGATTGTCAACGGGGACCAGTACTGTGGGGTATGGGCCCCGGGGGCTGGGAGTGGGGAAGTGTAGGAGGACTTCTGAGTCAGAAGTCAGAGTCAGACCTGAGACAAAATGCCAGCACTCAGGTGACCGCCTCTCCCCTCCCCTCCCCTAGGACTATGAGCTCTTCGTGGAGGCTGTGGAACAAAACACACTGCAGGAGTTCCTGAAGCTGGCCTGAGCCCGCTGGACTCCCGTCACCACATGCCCCCCAGCCACCGCCCGGCCATGAAGGACCTTATGACCAACTCCCTGTTATCCTAAAACCTTCTGACCTTGGAATCTTTCCCCCCAACCCAAGCCCCTTCTCCTCCCCTCCCTGTTCAAAGGCAACATTCCTTACCCACTAGTTTCAGAAATTGTCTTAAGCAACAGCCCAAGTGCTGGCTGTCCTCAGCCAGGCCCTGAGGCTGCCACCCTGCCTGGCCCTAGCTGATGGGTGCCTTTGCTGGTTCCATTAGCCAGGGCTCTGCCAAAGGCCCCGCATTCCCTGTCCTGGGAGCACCCTAGAGACAATTAAATGTCCCATTCCACTGACAGCATGTCTGTTTGATATGACCTGGGCTCTTGCTCTGAACGAGGCTGGTAAACGGGACGGTGCTGAGCTCCTGAGGGCAGCTCACCTGAGTGGTCTCCCGTGTGGCACCCGTGTGTGTGATTGTGCATGTCTGTGGGTGTATGTCTGGCACATGCATACCCATGCAGACCTGTGTTTCTGGAACCAGTGTGGGTGGGTCACCTCCTGATTCACACGCAAGGGATGGTGTCCTGACACACCTGGCTTGGTGAGTGTGGCACATCTGTGTGCCAGCTGGTAATGTGGCTGTGTCATGTGGCCGCTGACCAGGGCTCCAACAAACTGGCCCTGAGTGCATGTCTCATGGAAGTGGGTTCACCCAGTTTGGGGACAGTGCAGAGTGCAGAGGCTTTGTGCAGAGTGTTGAGGAAGTGTCCCCATCTGCGCACAGGGATCCGCCGCTGGCACACTTGCACAGGAGATTCTTCTAGCCTGCCGAGGCTGAGCTGGAGCCCGCCTTCCCTCCACTGGATCTGCTTAGCCCTTCTGGGAAGAAAGAGGAACCTAGAGGACAAAGACCCAGCAGCCAGGCCTGCCAGCTGGGGCTCATGTTACAGAGGGGGCGGGTCGGTACCGCCCCCCGCCCCAGCCTAGCTGGGCCCCCGGCCTTCCCTGGCGCCCAGCGGGTCTGCCTGGCCAAGAGAGCCTCATGGAGCAGCCTGTGTGGGAGCGGGCTCTTTATTTGGAGCTGGGGCCTGGAGCCGGCGGCGGGGCCCGGCTTGTGCGAAGCAGCAGTGCTGCGTTGGGCACCAGGCCCGCGGCCTGCAGTGTGACTGTGTTGTCGCTGTAGACCGTGGGTGGGAAGGTACTGATGATCTCGAAGCTGGTGGTGTCCACAGCCCTGGGGACGGGGCAGAATGGATCAGACTGAGTCCTGGGCTCAGAGACCCCTGTAGCTGCCAGCCCTGCCCCATACCCACCTGGCCTTTGCAAGCAGGGTGCGCACATCACCAACAGTGTCCTCGGGCCGCATCATCAGCAGGAAGGCCTTCTCACCGTTCTCAGACTTGATGCGCAGCATGGAGAGCAGAGGCGCTGGTGACTGGGGTGACTCCTGGCTCCTGTGGGCCTAAAGGCCATCAGTGCCCCCTGGTGGCCCAACCCCAAGTTCCTCACCTCCTCACTCTGCCCTCACCTCTCACGCTCAGCAGCCAAGGCTGGTGTCTCCACCACGATCTCCTGGACCTGGGCCGGCCATGGGCAGCAGTTCTGGAAGGCATCGATGAAAGGAGACAGAGTCCTGGGTCCTGCCAGAGACAGCTTTCCCCCCAACCCTTAGAGGGGACTTCTCCCTGGACAAGGGTGGATGAGACCAGTGAGCTAAAGGGGGAGGAAATGGAAGGAAAGCTTTGGGACGCAGCCCCATCATTCCCCTAAGAAGCCTTAAGGTCCCTCAGGCTAGTGGGGGAGACAGAACCCCACACGATGACTGGGCTGGAGGCCTAACCCAGCGTGGGTCAGGGAAGGCCTTCCCTTCACCCTAAGCCATGACTAAGGATGAGGGGGCCGCAGAAATGGAATGCAGGGAAAGAAGCCCTGGACAGAGAAGCCTTCTCTGGGAGATGATATGTTTGAGAAAGTGTTAGCTGTTCACGTGGCTGAAGCTGAGAATCAGGTTGAGCTGGAAGAAAGAAAAGGTTAGACAGGGCAAGGGATGGTGGGCCTTGAGTGCCAGGATGAGAGCTTGGCCTTATCCAAGAACCACTGGAGGGTTTCAACAGGGAAAGCCCAGATCCAATTTATGTTCTCACACACACACAGACTGCTGGGGGAGGGCAGCAGGCAAGGCAGGAGTGGGGGTGACAGGTCAGCGAGAAGCTACCACAGGTGTCTGAGACAGCCATTCGGGGGCTAAGGCTAGGAAGGTGGGCAGAGGGAAAGGAGAGAAGAGATGGATTTGGGAGGTGTGCTAGAGACGGACAGATCAAACAGGACTTGGAGGAGGTAGAGTGGTAGGAAACTGAGGTTTGGTACCTTTCACAGGTGGAGATGCGGGAGGAGCAGCAGGACGGGGAGGGAGGAGGGAGGATAATGTGTTCTAAGGACTGGGAAGGGGAATCCAGGACTGATTTGGATATTCCGGACTGGACGTCGAGGAGGTGGCCTAGTCCTTGGGCTCATGGCTGGCCTCGACTTTGGCTTTCCGCCTCATAGCCACAAGGCTGCCAGTCCAGCCCCTCTCTGGGTGCCAGCCCAGAGCCCTCCCCAGACTGTTTTCAGGAGACAGTGAAACTGCCCTGAGAGCCTCATCTCTCCGTCCAGGCCCTCCTCAGCAGCCCGTGAGCCCGAATCTCCAGACAAACCTCTTCTCGGGCAGGTTGGTCCAGGGAGCCTAAGAAGGCTGGGGGAGCTAGGGCTGGCCTCACCTGCAGGGTGTCTCGGATGGGTCCCCGGATGTCAACCACTTCGCCTTGCCGGATCACAAACTTGGGGAGCCTGTTCAGAAACTTCTCAGGAGTCATCTTGGAGCCTGCAGGGAGTGCATTGGGAGCCTTGGCCTGGGGAGGGGCTGTGAGGAATGGATGATGGTGGAGGAGGCTACCCGGAGATCATCCCACACCGTGTCCCACCACCAGGCTCAGCCTCAAGTCCAAGCTAACCTGGGTGCTCCATCCTGTCCGGCAGCTTGTGAATCCTCTGACGGCCCACCACGCGGCCCTCACCTGGGAATGGGTCCAGCCCATTCTCTGGGTAGACCTGATTGCGCAGATCACTCACCTGGCAAGAAGGGTGGGCAGCGGTGGGCCTAGACCTTCAGCCCTGGGCTCCACCCTACTCTTGCCCAAACAGAGGCCTCCCCACACCAGCCCCCGCCACACCCTCCCCCCAGGAATAGGCTCAAGGGACAGTCTGAAGCAATCCCCATTTTACAGATAAACTGGGGTCCCCAAGAGAGCAGAGAGCTGTAGTTCATGCTACTGTCCCCAACCTGGGCCCAGCTTCTGCAAGCACGCCAGCTCGAGCTGCATCCTCCCAGAGAGCCCCTCTCGGGAGCCAGCCAGGAAACAAGGCACCACAGTGTTAGGAGAGGGCAAAGCCCCATCTTGGCATGGACTGCCTCAAACACCCCCGGTCATGACTCACGGTTTTCCAAGCCCAGGTGGTGGTGGCGCACACGTCCTCGCGTACCCTCACTGTGCAGTGACACACCACACCTCCCCTCCCCATGCTCCCACCACCACACCGCTTGGCTCACCCCCACCCACCCCTGCCAGCAGGGGGCTGGCACATGCCCTGTCCTTTAGTCCCAACGTTTGTCCCCCATAGCACTGCCTTCCACAACCAACAGATGGCTTCGGGAGCCTCCAGGGCGAGCCAGGCCACTTTTGCATAGAACCTCGGGAACCCAGGGCCGTCAAGGTATCTTGGATGCTGGAGAGGGGCAGTGGCCCTGCAAGGCTGAAGGCTGTGCCTCCAGGGTGCCAGCAGGGGGCACTGCCTGCTGCTTAGCCTCCAGCCTGCGCCCTCGCTGAGGGAGCAACTGAGACCCCTGCAGGCTCCCTACTCCCATCTCCGCCAGGCTGAGGCTCACCCTTCTCCCTGAGGTCATCAGACTAGGGCTCCCTGCGGGGAGGAGAGTGGCTTCCCACCTCAGACTAGGGGACGCCCCCACCCCCTCCAAACTCCTCACACAGGGTGGTGTGAGGAGCAGCCCATCACCTTAAAGGGAACCCCATTGGGGTACAGCCGCTGGAGCTCTGAAGGGAAGAAGCCATCCAGCAGGTCTCTGAGGCAGCGCTGCGGCAGGGATTGAAAGAGTGAGGCCCAGCTGGACCAGTGCTGTGCCCCCTGCTCTGCTTCCCCTCTGGACAGCCAGCCCTGGGCCCTGGATTTACCCAGTGGATCACACTCTGGATGTTCTCAGGGCTCCAGGACTTGGGGGGGGGGGGTTGGGGGGCACAGTCTGCAAGTTGCACGTGGACTTGGGTACCTATGGAGGGTAGGTTGAGCTGCCCCCCCCCATCTCCAGCTAATGGTCAGGGAAGGCAGGGCAAGGCCACCAGAGCGGCCTGTCTCCCCTCCCCACAACTCCTACCTGTGTGGAGGGGTCACGGAAGGGCCGGAAGGGCCCATCGAACATCATGAGGCCATTCCGATAGAGCTTCAGTGGGATGGGCTCAAGGACATGGAGCCGTGCTCCACCAGGCATTGGTGTCACCTGGGTGTCACCGTCTACCACCAGCTCACTGAGATCCTTCAGGCTGGCCAGCAGCCTGTCAAAGTCCACCTCGGGGGGCGCCAGTGAGTCCCCTGGCAAAGAGGATAAACAGTCATGAGCCCCTCTTTGGGCAGCTGCACGCTCCAGCAGCCCTGACTTCCATGGCCCTGGCTGGCTGAGCGGTGGCCTTGGCATCTCCGTCAGTGGCCATCTCGCCCGGGGGGAAGAGGGAGAGGAACAACTGCCCTGCAGAACAGCCATCTTTTGTTGATTCCTCACTTGTGCTAGGGGCTCCAGACCTCTCGTGCCCCTCTTGTCCTACAACCCCTATGCTGTAGGGGCTGTGATCGCCCCCATTCTTCACATGAGGAAACCACAGGTTAGAGAAGGCTAACGGCTGCTCTTAATGGAGCAGGGGTGGGATCTGATCCAGCTCCACACCTGTGTCAGCTCTGGGGATCCTCTGGGTTCAAATCCCAGCTCTTCAGCTTCTACCTATGTGACCTTGGTCAAGACATGAAAAGCTGTGCACCACAGCCTCCCCTCCTATGTGGATCCGGGAAGGTGACCGTGAGAGGGCCCGCTCAGAGCAGGCCCTCTGCCGTGGGGGTTATTGTTACCAATTCTTGCCTTGTGCCAACGGGCCTCAGGCCAACCTAGAGGCTATGACGCAAGAGTCATTTATCTCCATTTGACACATGAGGAAACAGGTCCACAGAGATGAAAAATGACTTGCCCCAGGTCACTTGGCAAATTAGAGGAGGGGCTGACTTTTCCCACCCATCTGCACCATCAGGAAGCGGGGGTTGGGGTAGGGACGCATGGCTGTTGGGGGGTAGGGAGGCATGTTGGGACAACTGCTGGACAGAACACATATGCGGCAGACCTTGGCCTGTGCCACTATTTGTGGGCCACACACCCCTCTGAGAAGCTGACAGACATTTGGGCCCCCTCTTCTGAAAAATGTGTTGCACACACAGGTGTGCCTAAGCTTCAGGGGGCAGTGGGGACAGCCACAACAGACACCAGAACAGAAAGGCTGGAGGGCAGGTGGGATGCTGGAAGGGGCCAGGCCCGGGCCTGTTGTGGGTCTTTGAAGGGATCTAGCTCCCAAGTCCGTCATCCCCTGGAGCGTAGCCCTACAAAATCTCCTGTTTTCACCAGGACAGCAAGGCCCCAATCCCTTTCCTCACAGCAACTGACAGGGGGGTCTGGAGCTATGGGGCGGGGCGAGGAAACATCGATGTGGGTGGCTTTGTTTCCTGTTGCCTTTGTGGCTGCTCAAGGCCCCAGCGGGACTCCGCCCTCCCCTACATCTGCCAGGTGGTACGGGCTGCACCTGCCTCCCACCTCATTCCAGGGTCCCCTGGACTTCCCGAGACGCCCAAGAAAAACTCACAGAACACCCTGGGCATCCCCGGCATGAGTCAGAACAATAGCAAGGCACTTTTCTCTTTAACAACGAACTACATTCGGAACACACTGGTAAACCTAAAAATGGCATCAGAAAAGCTCATCTCCTTGAACCCCTGCCTTTACCCCTATGTTCTTACAGACGGGAAAAGTGAAGCCTAGAAAGGTCAGAGGACTGGGCCCACGCAAACCACACCACACTGACCAAGGACCACTCAGATACGCTGCCTCAGATCCACTCAGATCCAGCTGCATCCGGGAGCCAAGGCTTTTCCAGGGAGCTGAAGGACACGGGGTGATGGACAGGGAGGGGCCAGGTGGAGGCCCAGGGGAGGATGCCAAGAAGCAACTGGAGGGAAAAGAGTTTGCTCAGAAAGTCAGCCCTGGAGGCTCTCAGCCAGTGGGGCTAAGGCGTGGGGAAGTCACCGTGCGGTGGGCCGGGCGGGCGGGCGCCCGCGGCGGCAGCAGCCTGCAGGGAGTCCAGGGGCCTGGGATACAACTGCAGCTCCAGGCAAAACAGGCCTGAGAACAAGGCAGCAAGCCTGGCATTGGCACCAAAGAGCAGGGAGTGTGCCACAGAAGCCTGGCCCATTGCCAGGTCACATGGGGTAAGGCAGGTCAGAGGTCTGCTGAGGCATTTCCTCTCAGAGCTGCAGCTCTCCCGTCCATGGAATGGGAGAGAATAGGAACTTTTGTCCCATCCAGCAAGATCCAGCTGCGGGGGACTGACTGTAAGGATGACTCAGTGAGGGTTACTTCGTGCCGAGCACCTAGAGGCAGGTATTACCGCTCCTGTTTTAGAAATGAGGGGACAGGGCCTTGTAAGGTGACATGCTCCTGCTCAGGCAGCTTTCAGGGCCCAGGTGACCCTATGCCTCTATTCTCAGTGACCATGCAGGCTGCCTCTGGGACACTGCTCCCTGGGCTCCCTTTCTAAGGAGGGGTGTGGTGCAGGGAGAGATCATCTCTGAGCCTTCATCCAACTTTGAGCACCCGTAAGTTTATTAAACAGGGGAGTAGGAGGGGCGCCTGGATGGCTCAGTGGGTTAAAGCCTCTGCCTTCGGCTCAGGTCATGATCCCAGAGTCCTGGGATAGAGCCCCGCATCGGGCTCTCTGCTCGATGGGGAGCCTGCTTCCTCCTCTCTCTCTGCCTGCCTCTCTGCCTACTTGTGATCTCTCTCTGTCAAATAAATAAAATCTTTTTTTAAAAAAGTGGAGAGTTGGGGAGGCATGGAGATCAAGACCAAGTTCCTTGGCCTAAAGCCTGAGACCCCTGGGACCCAGGTTCCCCATCCTCCCCTCGGCCTGCTCCTCCATCACTCTCTGGAGCCGTCCTCCCAGGGCTACTGCTTCCAAGCTGTGTGATCCTAGACAAGTGGGTTGACCTCTCTGGGCCTGGGCCCCCTCTTCTTTGAAATGAAGACAGTTACAGTCTCTACTTCACAGGTGGCTGTGAGGCTCAGAGGAGGTGCCTGGCAGAAGGTGGCCTTTGTTGTCACTGACACCCTACCCTCTTGCTCCCCACCGGCTCAGGGAACAACCTCCTCTGAGAGGCTTTGCCAGGAGCCCCCGCCTCAGAGACTCAGCCTCCTGAGTTCCTGGAGCCCTCAGGCCCACTGGGGAGCACGACACATATCCCAGGCCATTGTCCTTTCCTGGTTGCTTGTCTTTCCAACCACAGCGGGCACTCCCTGAACACAGGCTACAGGATCGAGACCTGGGCCTGGCCCGGAGTGGGAGTTCAAGAAGCACATACTGGATCCATTCCTTCCTCCCTCGGTCCCGCCAATATGTCCAGACTGCCCAAGCCCTGCTGGGCCCTGAGAATCATGGCTGTGCCCACACCCACAGTCCTGCCCTCCTCACGCTCATACTTGAGTGAAGGAGACAGGGTGACCGCAATGACCATGCACGTGGTTAGTACCGCTGCAGAGGCCACGGAGCCCAGAGGAGGGCCAGCCCGGGCCGCACTCAGCAGGGGAGTGGTGGGGCTGCTCTGGGCTGGCTCCTCACACATCAGGCAGGGCCACCTGCTGCTGCAATACCACCACGGTGCCCTGGGGCCCTGGCATGCCTGTCCCCACCGCTTCAAGCAAAGGCGGGGCAGGAACCAGACTGCTGTCTCCAGACCTCCGCAAGCCTGGCCCTGCTTGGGGGAGCTACATTCGCTCTGCTCTCAGCGGGGCTGGTGGAAAGAAATCAGGCCCTGAGAGTGTGGTCCCTGCCGGCTCACAGCCAATCCTCTGGCCTCCGCAGCTGAGCACCGTGCACCCCGTTCCCACTGTTCCCACCTTGCCCTGTGCAGCAGGTCGTGTGCCGGACCATGCAGGCCTGGGCACACAGGCCCAATGCCCTGGCCCCTGGGCCAGGCTCCATGCTGGGTTTTCTGCAGCCTGGCAGGGGCTAAGTAACCATGGCTCGGTCATTGTTCATCCACCATCAGTGGCCTGCAAGAACCACCACGTGCACAATGGCATTCTGTGCTCTCAGCGGCCCGGGCATTAACACACCCATCTCCTCATTTGAGCTCGGAGGGGGCAGGGATGAGGGGGAGGAGGAGCTTAGAGGGAACAAGGATGAGAGGGAGGAGCTTAAGGAACAGGAAAGGGGGAGCAAGGAGCTCAGGGAACAGGGAAGGGGGAAAGCAAGGAGCTCAGAGGGGACAGGGATGGGGAAGGAGGAGCTCAGAGAGGACGGAGCTGAGTGAGAGTGAGGAGCTCTGAGGCGATGATGAAGGGAAAGCAAGGAGCTCTCAGCCCTGAGGCTCAACACCTGGCAACGGGTTGCACCAGAGCAGGACCATCCCTTTCAAGTCCCCGCACACCCTGGAGGGCCTGGCATCCTAGTTAATGCTCAGTTCACGGGTAGAGAGGGCAGGGAGGGGTGAATGATCCAGCCGGAGGCCACATCCTTGCAAGGCTTCCCCTGGGCCGGGTCCCCTTTGTGGGACAGAGAACCCTTCTCCCCAGGGCAAGAGTCCTGGTTCTGGACCAGTTACCCCATCCAGATGCCCAGCCCACCTCCACGGACGCCTGGGGCCTACAGGGAGTGGTGGCCAACAGAAGGAGAGCCAGAGCAACGAGCCAGGGCATCAGGGCCACAGCAAGAGGCTGGCTTCATGCCCCTGAGGGCCCTTGGGGCAGCAGCAGCCTGGCACCTGGGGACAAAGCTGGGAGGGTGGGGGAGAAGCCAAGGAGGCGGGGGCGGGGGGGTGCGGCACCAGGAGGAAAAGGTGCTGGAAATGAAGAGTGTTCATTTCATTCCAGAAGAGTGTTCATTGTTCAGCTGGCAGCAAAGCTAAGCTGAGGCCCCTCCATGCTGAAGAAGCAGAAAGCAAAGAGGAGGAGGGCACACAGTGGTTTTCACAAGTTGCTCTAGCTTTGAAGCACTGGGCGTAAACATACAACACAGCTTATTCTGGGCGTAAACATACAACACAGCAGAGTGGGGGCTGCCCTGTTCTAGGAGTCCACAGAGCCAGGTCCGGAAGCCAGCTATCTGGGCTGACCCCCAAAGGAGCCAGGAGGTCCCCCCCTGACCAGGAGGAAGGCTGCCCTCCAGCCGGCAGGGGCATGCGTGGGGTCCAGGGTGCCATGGTGGGTGATCCCTAGCGCTAGACCCCATGAATGTTCTTAGAGCATCTGGCAGTCGCCTTTCAGGACTTCCCTGCCTACCCGGGAAGGGGTGTCCCAGGGCCATCCCCGATTCTTTCTGTCCACTCCCTGATGCACAGTCTCCAAGACCATGGATTCCACTTCCTAAATCTGCCCTGCTCCTCATCACGGTGCCCGCCAGGATCACCCTGCCTCTGGACGGCCTCTCATCTCCTGCCTAGATGACTGGGACCACCTCCTAAACGGGCTCCGAGCCTTAAGTCTTGCTCTCTTGGCTCAACAGTCTCCAGACTTCTTAAGTGATTCCCGTCTATAAAATGGAACAACCTGTGGCTTGTGTCAAGGCTGTTGATGAAAATGCTTTGAAAGCTACAAATATTGTACAAGTGGGAAGTGATGTTTTTAGAAGAAGCAGTGGGGGAGTTGTGCCCTGAGATTTAGGGGGATCTGGCCAAAGCTCAGGCCTGAATGGGAGGCAGCACTCTCAGGTTTTGAAAGTTATGAAATCAAGATGGTGTTGTCACTTTCCAAACACTCCCCTCGGGAGCCATGCTCACCCACGCTCCCGGGAGGCTGCCACTGGCATGTCACCGTGGAAAACAAGCAAAGCCCCCCCTGTGGGGCTGATGACATGCAAGGTGAGTGCCAGATGCTCGGCATCGACCCCGCTGATCCTTTCAACTCCGCAGGGAAGAGCACACCCCCACTTACTGAGGGGGACCTGGAGGCTCAGAGAGCAGAAGTCACCCGCCCAAGTCCCACGTGGAGTGAGCAGTAGAATGGAGACGAGCACCCAGTTCTGACCAGCTCCAGAGCCTGGAGAAGTACCTCAGGGCAATCACCTCCATTCTTTGAAGAGAATGGACTTTCAGAAATGGCCAGATCTACAGCTCCACATTTGTGGAGTTCATTCCTCTAGATCAGGAATGGTCAAGTTTAGAAAAAAGAATGGAGGAGTCCCAGAGAAATAGGGCGAGTTCAATGGCTTGGCTACAGCGAGGCTGAAAAGGGAACGCAAAGAGGGGGTCAAGCCTGGCTCTGAGGGCAGCTTCCAAAGGAGAGGACTCGTTTTTTTAAAACTTTGGGATGGAAGAGATTTTGTAAACTATGGAGCCCAACACAAGTGAGGTTGTCTTATGTCTCGTATCTCTTGGGTCTCTCAGGCCTTTGAAAGATGAGCAAGCAGGGGGTCTGAGGCAAGACCAGAGGAAGAACATGGTGGCAGGTCTGGTGCTCAGTGATGGAGGCAGAGCCTGTCCTCCCTGCTCCTGGGTCAGTGTGCGGATGAGACTGCCTCTGGACAGCTGCTGGCCCAGAGTAGTGTTGGAGAACTCTTTTTGTAGGAGGGACTGGGGGGCAGACCCTCTACTCTACCTGGTTTCCAGAACTTCTTGGCTGTCATCCAGTCCCTCTTGCCATCCTCTGAGTCTGCCTGGTTGTCTGAGCCCTCCTGGTCCGCAGACTCACCCACCCACTTCAGCCCGTAGTCACCGAGGAACCGCTGTACGGAGAGAAGGAACAGATGGGGGGGGGGCGTGGTCAGCTCAACCCCCCAGGGAGCAGCCAGCAGCAGTCTGGTCCCCAGCCTCAGGCCTCAGCAACCAGCGCCCACTGGGCAGAAGGGATGGGCCCCTGGGGTCTTGGCTACTTCCTGGCTGGAACCTTGGGAAGCCATTTCACCTTCTAGAGCTGTAGGCTTCTCCCTCCCCTAGAAGCATGCGAGGAGGACTCAGTTAAGATCACTCACATAGAGTGCTTAAAGCACAGTGTCTGGTGCCAGGAACACCTCACTGAAGGTGGCCCCAATGGCAGTGGGGCACCCGGTGCATCTGGCCTGAGTGGAGGAAGGGCAGGGACACGGGCTTGTGCAGGACCCAGAGGACTTTGTGAGCCACATGCAGCTTCTCTAGGGCTAGGCCTCCCATCCCCCCAGCCACAGGAAAACTTCTGTCTTGTCTACACTTCCTGTCGTTGCTTCTTCGACTCCCTCTCTCTCCTGACCCCATTCTAGCCCCGTCTCACTACTGACTGGAACTGCTCAGGTGCAACCACCAACGGCCCAGCCCGCCCAGTGCCAAACCCAGCGGGTTTCTGTCGTCAGCCCCCCAACACGTCTCGTTCCTTCTCACTTGTGCCCAGCCCGCCGGCCACACTTCAGAGGTCTCACAGGCATTTCAATATGAACTCGTCCCCAACAGCCTTAACTCCGTTGTCCCCATCTCCCAAACATCTGCCCCTCCAGATCTCCAGTCTCAGTCAATGGCACCCCTCCACCTGGGCCTCGGCCACGACCCGCAAGGCCTCTGAGCGCCACCAGTGACGCAGACTCGGATCCCTCCACTCTGCCCCAGCACCTCGCTCAAGCCCCGGCCATTCCCCACCCTGCACCCCCCCCGACGACTCCAACTGCTCTTCCACAGGCCTCCCCGTCCATGCCTCCGAAACCTTCCCATGGCCTCCCATCCTGGAGGACAGAATCCAGCCCCGCATGACGGGTGGACAGGCTCCCCCGACGGTCCTTGCCGTCTCTCCTTCTCCCTCTTGCTCTCCACGGCCACAGGAGTCTGTGTGGCATCTCTTCGGCCTTGATCCTCATTCCCCGATCACCTCTTTATTCTCCAGATCTGCCTGATGCCACCCCGCAGAGCGGCCCAAACTCCAGCTCGCCCCTATCCTGTCACCCAGCTAAGTACAGAAATATTTGTGTACCCACGTCCTTGTTTATGTCTCTGTCCCCTGCCAGCCCCAGGGACAGGGACCACGTTTACATCCCGGCCCCTGGCCGGCTGCCTGGCACCCAGAGATGCTTTGTTTGAGTTAAATGAAGGAGGAGTCAATGTGTGAAGGCCACCAACGTGGGAGCCGCCAAGATACCTTCTGCCCTGAAGCTGTGGGCGTGGCCCTCACCCCCTGTGGCAGCAGCTCAGAGAAGCCCCCCCCAGGCCCCCCAACCAGCACTCTCAGCAGAGAGTTCAGGCAGCCCCAGGGTATGGAATAGGCCCCGGGAGCCAAGGGCCCTCCCGCAGCTGTGGCCTGGTCGCTGATTCTGTGGTCTCAGTTAGGATGGGGCTTTGGAAGCCAGCTCTGTGAGAGGGAGAGATTTTGGGGGTGGGGGAGCGCCAGTCATCAGGGGCAGGGGGCACTGAGGAGGCATGTGTACCTAGTACCCTCCTTTGGGCCTATGGTCCCTACAGTTCAAGTCTGGCTTGTGAATAGATAAGTCAGTAGGGGCAACAGGTGGCAACAAAGGCAAGTGATGGCCATGACCCACCAGTAACCACACATGACCTGGCTGTGTAGCAGCGACCAGGAAGAAAACAGTCCTTGCCTTGGTGGGAGCTCACTGTCCCACAGGGGAGACTGAGGCCCCCTGGGAAGGGCCCCCACCCCTGATGTGAAACTGACGATGACTAACAAGACCCACCAGGGGAAGGTGGAAAAACACTCCTCAAGGAGAGGAAACAGCATGGACCAAGGTCCTGTGGTGGGAAGAGCTCAAGGTGTCCAGGGAACCAGAGGCAGGCCCGTGGCTGGAGCCGAGAGGCTCCCAGCGAGAACGAGGAGGTCAGGGGGCCCAGCGGGGTCAGGGCGCTAGATCCTCCCCGGCTCTTCAGACTCTGGGTTAGTCCTGAGGAGGGAACCATGGGGCGTGCAGGGGCTGGAGGACCCAGAGCCAGGTCCTGAGGGCCAGATAGCTCTGCCACTGCCTCTCTCACCTCCATCTCCTCAACCTGGCGCTGGAGCCGCAGGCATGTGGTCTCCAGGTCCTGCTGCTGCTGCGTCCTGACCTGGCCTGCAGGGAAAGATGAGCAGCAGGGAGGCTGCCGGACCACCTCTGGCCTTGCCTGTCGTTCTGCCCTCACTGTGCTTTGGAGTAGCTGCCCCTTGAGAACTCAAGGGGTCCCCTGAAAACTGCCTCTGGGCCTCTCCTCCGATCTTGAGAGGGGAGGCCCGGACTGACTCTCAGGAGACCCCCCACCCAACCTCAGCCCCCTGAGGCTCCCGAGGGGGCTGTGTTCCTCCACACTTTCGATGGCGTGCCCAGTGCTCAGGGCTGGGCTACGGCTGCGCTCTGGGGACTCAGTCCCACAGAGGACATCATTGTCCTGGTGTATCATAACCACTGTCTGGGCTCAGCTGTCCAGGACCCATGAGGGCTTGATGCTCATGGAGCCCTGCTGCCCAGCAGCCACCAGCCCAGGGGAGGTGTCCCGGGAGGGCTGAGCAGCCGACCAAGAGAGCCTCTTACCCTGGTGCTCCTGGAGGTTCTGCACCATTTCCTCCAGGGCTCGTATCTTCCGATCCTGCAGCAGCAAGACAAGGAGGGACAGGCAGACCTGGGGGTTCTCAGAGTGCAAGGGAGCCCCTTCTAGATGGGAAGACCCAGACTTCTTGCCTCTGTAGAACACTGGGGAGTTTAAAGACCCTGTCCCTGCCCCCCTTTGGCACAGCCACTGCTCCTACCCCTCAGATACCCTTGTGGTTCCACTGTGGTGAGGAGAGGCAGGGAGCACCTCCAAGTGCCCCACAGCCAGCAGCCACTGCTACCACCTTGTCCAAGGCTACCGGCCTCACTCAGCTGTAGAGAAGACCCTTAGCCTCTCTGCTCAAGTCACAGGGACCCAGATCAGCCCCAGGCCATACCTGGGGCTTGAACTGGGAGGTTCATTGGGAGAGACGGTTCTAGAACCCATCCGCCCTGGCCTACTATGGTAGTAAACTCACTGACCTCCCCAGCCTGGGCCCTTCTACCGTTCAGACCAGACCCTGTCCCTGTCCCTACTGGGGTCCCACCTTGGACAGCAGCTCATCAGTCTGAGACCTCACTTGCCGCTCCAGATCCCGCATCTTCTTGGTCAAGGTGGCCACCAGCTCCGAGTCACGGAACACGGGGACTGCCAAACAGACAAAGTCCTGGAGCCCAGGCCTAGAGAGGAGGCTGAAGTATGGGGGTCCAGTGGAGGGCGATAGGAATTCCCAGAAGCAGAAAGAACAGTAGTAATAGAAGCTGTCACTTAGATATTAGAGATTGTCCAAAATACTTTGCCTGTATCAGCTCATGCTGTCCCCACAGTGTGCCTCAGTTTATAGGAACGCAGCAGATAGGGGAACGAGTCAGCACAGAGGACAAGCAAGCACCAAGATCTGTGTGTGAGCTCTTCGAGGGACATATGGCCCGGACTTCTCAGAGTCAGTTTCATTTTAATCTTAAAAAGGCAAGGACAAGGAAGGGTGCATGGGTGGCTCGGTTGTTAAGCGTCTGCCTTCGGCTCAGGTCATGGTCCCAGCATCCTGGGATCAAGCCCCATATCGGACTTCCTGCTCAGCAGGGAGCCTGCTTCTCCCTCTCTGGCTCCCCCATGGTTGTATTCCCTCTTTCACTGTGTCTCTCTGTCATAAATAAATAAAATCTTAAAAAAAAATAAAAATAAAAAGGCAAGGACACTGTTCTACAGAGGTATAACAATCAAACGCAATGCCCGACCCAGATTAGAACCTAGCTCAGGAAAAACAATAGCCAGGAGCTAATTTTGGAATATAGGAAATCTGAGTGCAGAAGAGGGGCTGGAGGGCGTCTCCGAGTCATCCACATTCTCGGGGGCTGTCCCTGTCCTGTGGGCATGGGTTCCCTTATTCGGAAGAGATACTCACTGAAGCATTTAGAGGTGAAATGTCATGATATCTGAAATTGACTTCTAAATGGTTCATCAAAAAAATACATTTACATTCATACATATGTGTATATGGACAGAGAAAAAGCAAATTAGTGGCAAAATGTCACTCACTATTGCATCTAGCTGGCAGACATACAGGTGTTCACTATACTATTATTTTAATTTCTGTATAGGCTAGACATTCTCCAAAATAAAGTCTAGGAAAAGAAACTAAGGAAGACCCAGAGGGGAGGAATGGGCCCTCTCCTTCCCTGGCCCGCTGCCCTATGCGTGAACCAGGAACTGCTTGTGTCGCCACACAGCCATGTGGGCAGACAGGCCAAAGATGGCTCAGTGGAAAGACAGAGAAACCTGAACTTCTTTTTCAGATTTTATTTATTTATTTGAGAGAGTGAGAGAGAGAGAGTGAGCACGAGCCAGGGGAAAGGGTAGTGGGAGAGGGACAAGCAGACTCCCCACTGAGCCCGACTCAGGGCTCCATCCCAGGACCCTGAGATCATGACCTGAACTGAAAACACACGTTTAACCAACGGAGCCCCCCAGGCACCCCAAAACTTGGCCTTTCAATGATGTCTTTGAGGGGATGGATTAACAACCCTGGAGTTGCCTCCTGGATGTCGTGCTACTCGGGACAGTAAGTCCTCCTCAATGTCCGTGCTAGCTGAGTAAGGGATTTCTCTGCCTTGCAGTCAAAGCCCTATAACGGCTCTACGGACCTCCGAACCCCATCCATGCCTACAGCGCGGATGAGCTCACTGAGGCAGCAGGGGGAGAGAAAGAGAGAGATGGAGAGAACCCAGGGGAGAAGCATCCCCACTGAAAAGCTAGGAGGAAAAGAAAAAGCTAGCAAAGAGAGGGAAGAGCCTGGGAGGCAGGAAGAAACCCGATTGAGTGGCGTCATGGTGGCGAAGAGCCCAGAGCGATGTGAGAAGGAGGGAACGGTGACCCTTGTGGAATGCTGCTGTGCAGAGAAGTGAGACAGGGCAGGCGAGTCCTTGTTTGTGACCTCGGTGGGGACAGACACTGGCTGAGAGTAGGGTGAGGAGCAGATGCCAGGGGGAGAGGCAAAGAGCACATGGAACAGCTCCTTAAGGGGAGGAGCTGGGTACTGGGGTTGCTAACAAGTGTGTCCCCAGCCGGGCTGCAGGAGAGCCAGACTTTGTGCCTGTATGGTTGTGGGGCCAGGCTCTTCTGGCTTCCTTTTACAGCCTCAATTCCCTGTTCTATCCCATGGCGGGGTTCAGAGGAGGAGTGTCTCCCCACTCATAGACAAGGAAATGGGAGGCACAGAGATAGAACATTGCTTACCCAAGGTGTTACAGCTGGTGGAAACTTCTAGTCTTGTCCCCACTTCCTCTGGGCTTGCAGCCGACTCTGACGACTCTGCCCAGGTTTCCCCTGTGCCCGGGCCCATTCCACCCTCCACCGGGAAGCTGCCCAGTGGGCCCCTCTGGGCACCTCTGAGATTGGTGTCACCATGGTCCTTTGGGGACAGCGCAGGCCAGGCGAGGAGCGCTGTCTGCGGACCAGGGGCTCACCCACAGCAGGCAAGAGTAGGTCCATGCCTCTCTGGGCCTCACCCCCTCCCTGAGACCCTCTCCTGCTGCTGGGGACCAGACCCGTTGTAGGCCTCTGTTCTTACCTTGTCTGCTCACAGGCGCACCAATGCCGCCATAGCAGGAAGGGACAGCGATCTTTTCTTCTGGGCCAAGTCCATTATTCAGCACGTCTGCCTCGTCTTCTGCAGACAGGCATGCCCAGGTCACTGCTCTGGGGCTGAGGCCCAGAGAACACTGGGGCCCCGGGCTCTGGCCCAGATGAAGCAGCCTGTACTCTGTACCCCCAAGTATACACGAATAGAACACGTGGGATGTCAGGGAGTAAGGATCCAATCAGAGCAGGCTTTCTTGCAATTCTCCCAGCCTGGCTCCCAGGAGGACCTGAGTAGCCGATGCCAGCCAGGGGTGGCAGCAAGAATGGGCTTGGGATGCAAAGGTCTGAGCCTGCGGTTGGCGGGGCAGCCAAGGGAGGATGGGGCTTCTGCAGGGGAAAGGCAGGATGGGCTGGAGGAGGCTGTCAGGGGAAGGACTGCTGGGGTCTGACCCCCATGGCTTCTTGGCACCCACTGGCCAACCCCACAGTGAGTGGAGGGCTTCCCATGTTAGCAGTGACATCTCTGCTAAGGGTGTGGGGCCTCTGAATCAGAGAGCTGCTGTGGGTCCTGTCCTCAGGAGGGCGTGAGGGCCCTGTGGGTGGGCCAGCTGTTCTGACAGTGGCCGCCATCTTGCCCCTTCTCTCCATCTACACGACCCCAGGAACACCCAAGAGGTGTGAGGAGAGGGGACATGAGGGCAGAGCCCACACTTACCATCTCCATAGATTTTTATCCCTCGCCTGCTGGAAACCCGGGCAGGAAAGAGAAGGAAGACAGACAAGTTAGGACCCTCTGGAATGTCATCAGGGGAGCGGCTCCAGCCCTAGGGGCCCAGCCAAGCCTAAACGAGATGGAGGCTGGGACTCTGCCTCCCGAGGCAATCTCCTCCCCAGATCCCATCCTTGACCCTGGGGCAAACCAAGGGACAGGCTTCGAGGTGTCCCCTTGTCCCAGTGGGGAAGGGCAGGGAAGGGCTGAACGGGGCGGTGGGGGGGGGGGGGCAGGGGGTTTGGATGGAAGACACAAGCACTCCCAAGCCCAACAGCCCAGCCCCAGCTCTGCAGTGAAATGGCTGTGGGACCCCAGGCCTGTCGCTCAGCTGCCCTAGATCTCCCTGGCCTTCAAATGACTCAAAGTGGTGTTCAGAAGAGCAAGGAGAGGGGTATAAAATGCTTCAAAAGGATAAAAGCGGGAGGCAGATGTAAAGGATTCCCCTTACCAAGGGCTCAGCACAGGGCCGGGCCAGAGAAGCTGCCCATCGGTTTTGATAAACCGACCCCAGAACTCTGTGTACCTGGGGGCCACGCCGCTCCCCCCCAGCCCACACCCTGGCAGAGGGCCCAGGCAGCGTCTGCTCCAACGAGCTATGGAGCCTCTCTGAGGAAGTGGTACAAAGAAAGATCCAGTGGTCAGGGAAGGTTATGTAACTCCTGGTTTTTGCCCTAAGACACTAGGAGCCATCCTCCTAGTCCACAAGGGCCAAAAGGCAGAGACACCAACACAAAGATCCCCCCACCGCACCCCCCAACCCCCTCCCCCTCGCCCCAGGCAGGTTCCTTACGCTGGATTCACAGGCTCTGACTGCAGGGGCACTCTTCGGGTCTTGCCAAGGGAGGCCAAAGGTGAGCCCATAGTTCTACTTCGAGACGCTAGCTGTCAGGAACTCCCTGAAAAGAAAGAAGAAAGTCAGTCCTTGGGGAATGAGGGGGCCCAGGGCTTCGGGACCAGGGAAACTTCCTCTTCCATGGTTTCTTTTCCCAGGAAGAAGCACTGTCCAGGGAGCAGCGCCCCTCACTTCTTCCCACCACCCCTGCAGAGGTTTCTGGAAGCAGCTTGGTCTCAGGATCCTTGTGCTTGATCTTGGCCTGAGCCTCTGGATATCCTGTTCTCTGTTCTGACCCTGGAGGCCCCTGGCCTGGTTGGGAAAGGGTGATGGGAGTTGGGGGGTCCAGGTCCAGAGATGGGCCAGGAGCCTGGGATTTTCCCCCACTTGTGTCCTGGCTCCATCCTTCAAGGAGCTGGTTGACACAAAGCTCAAGTCCTAGGATCATGCACTGCATTTGATAGAGAATTAAATAAATAAATAAATAAATAATAAAATAAAAAAATAAAAATATTTAAAATTAAAAATAAATAAATAAAATCTTAAAAAAAATTTTAATGTGGCTGTTGTGGCTTTTGTTACTATACACTGAGGACACTTACACATGTCTGTCCCCCTCCTTCTCTCTTCTTCTGTTAAGATGAATGCACGTCAGGGATGGAATTAAAGGCCACTACTCTATTCAGTGAATTGAATATATTATGTGGCTAATATTTAGAAATCCTAGAACCAAAGGGGCCCATCAGGGCCTGAATCAAGTCTTTTTAGGACAAATCCAAGACAGCTGCCCTTTGAAAATGTGTGGCATGGCCTCCCCCCTGCCCCGAAGCTGCCCAGCAAAGGGAGCTGTGCCACTGGGAGGCAGCTACTCTGTCTTCACTGGAGTTTGGGACTCCTGCCCCAGACCTGGCCTTTCCTCACTCCCACCATCGGCCTTCCCAGTCTGTCCCTGGCCTGCCCCAGTCCCTGCCTTCTTGTCCAGGCATCCTTTTGTTTTGTGTGGCCAAGTGTGACAGCCCTTCCTGGTTCCCTGCACAGGTTTCCAGCTAGAGGGATCTTCAGAAACATAAAACTAATACGTCACCTCCTTTTTTTTTTTTTTTTTTTTCAATATGTCACCGCCTTGCTGAAAGCTCCCAGTGGCTCCTTCTTGCCCAGAGAAAAGAAATTCAAAAGAAGAAATTCAAAATTAACAGAGATGATCTGGTCCCTGCCTGCATCTCCTGACCTCACTCCCCCTCACTCCTACACTTGAACCTGCCCGACCTCAAATGCTCCCCTGGCCCAGAACTCCTTCCTAGAATGGAGTCCCCACTCCGACCTGCCCCCTTCCTTCGATTGAGCTAACTCCTCTTTTTTTTCTTTGTTTTTGTCTGTCCTTTAGTCATATGTTAAGTTTTTACTTTTAAATTACTATAGATTCACAGGAAATTAGGAAAATAGTATGGAGGGGATCTGTGTGCCCTTCACCCAGATAGTCCCAACAGTTACACTACATGTCTGTATCCTTTTATGGACATTCCAGGTAACCGCCACTATAGTCAAGATAAAGAACTACTCCATCGGGGCGCCTGGGTGGCTCAGTGGGTTAAAGCCTTTGCCTTCAGCTCAGGTCATGATCCCAGGGTCCTGGGATCGAGCCCCACATTGGGCTCTCTGCTCAGCACGGAGTTTGTTCCCCTGGCTCTCTCTCTGCCTACTTGTGATCTCTGTCTGTCAAATAAATAAATAAAATCTTAAATAAATAAATAAATAATTTAAGAAAAGAACTACTTCATCACCACAGAGATTCCCTCACCCCAAGGATCTCCCTCATATCAGCCCCTTCCGGTCACACCCATACCATCTTCAAACCTGGCAACCACTACTGTTTTCTTACTTCAGGAATGTTACATTAATGGAAACATACGGTATTTACCTTTAAATAAAAAACAGCTTTATTGAGATCTAATTCACATACTTAACCCTTTTAAAAGAGTACAGTTCAGTGGTTTTTGGTATATTCACAGAGTTGTGAAACAATCACCACAGTCAATCTTTAGAACATTCCATCATGCTAACAGGTGATGTTCCTCTCCCAGGTAGCACTGTTCTACATGAGTTTCCTCTGGCCCCAATTACCCCTCCCTTCTCCAAATTCTTATCACCATAACAGCCCCTCAAAAGAAACTAGTTAAAAAAAAGACAGAAGTGAACAAGTGTTGGTGAGGAGATGGGGAGATTGGAATCTTAGCTGGAGCAGAAAATGGCGTGGCAGCTGTGGAAAACTGTCTGGCGATTCCTCAGAAGGTTACTTTATGGCTCAGCAGTTCTGCTCCTGGGGATCTACACAGGATGAAAACTTATATCCACACAAAAACTCACCTACATGTTCACGGCAGCATTATTCATAATGTGCAAAAATGGAAACAACTCTAATGTCCACCAGCCAAGGGACACATAACTCTGGTATGTTCTTACAATGGAGTATTAGAAAGCAATAAAAAGAAATGGAAGCCAGGTCACCACGTGAATGGACCCTGAAAACATTATGCTAAGGGAAAGTCACAAAACACCACATATTGTTATGAACCCATTGATATAAAATGTCCAGAATAGACAAATCTAGAGACATAAAATAGATTGGTAATTGCCTAGGGCTGGAGGCCATTCGAGGGTATATGGTGTAGTTGATAAAGGGTATAGAATTTCTTGTTAGACAGATGAAAATATCTAAATTGATTGTGGTGGTGGTTGCCCAAGTCTCATGAATATCCGAAAAACGGTTGAAGTTTACATTTCAAAGGGTGAAGTATATATTATGGGAATTATTATCTCAACAAAGCTCAGAAAAAAAGGGACCCAGTCCCCAAACCAAACTCAACATCTTCCTTCAAAATAAGCTCCTCCCACTTCCCCCTTCTTAATGCGACCCCATCATCCAAGCACAAAGTTGTCCTCTCTTTCCTCTTCTCTTAATCCCATCCATCGCCAGACTTTGCAGGTTAAACTCTGCAACGTCTCTCACACAGCTCCTTCTTTCCATGCCCACTTTGGTCATCCTCGTGGGGCTCTCAGGGACCTTCCTTGGGGCTGTCACGATAGCCGGCAAGTGACTTCATGCTTCCTGTCTCGCTTCAGACCAGCACACTGTCTCCAGATTAATTTTCCCATGGATTATAAGAGACCCCTGACTTCTGGGGCTGGGTCTCCTCCTTCCTGAGACCCGGGGCAGAGGTGGGCCTGAGGATAGAGCCACGTCTACTCCCCTCACATGGGGGCTTCCAGGGACTGACTGTTGACTTCCCCCTCAAGCTGGAGACGCCTACAGGTTGGACTGTGTCCCCTTCAGGCTGGGGCTTTGAGAGGAAAGCTGTGTCTCATGCCCCTACATCTTTAAGACCCAAGTCAGGGCGGTGCTTGACTGATTATATCCTCCAGCAGACCTACGCGGTCTATTTGCACAGTTCACCCCAGGCCCAGTGCTTTCTCGCGCGGACAAGGCCTGGCAGGCTGCACGCCTTCAAGCCCTCCATCTCCAGCTGGAAGCGCTCACGACGCGACTTCAGTCACGACCTAACCCCTCCCCGGGAGCTGCGTCGCCTCCTCCCGCCTCCTCCGGTAGCCACGTAGGCGGGGACCTGAAGCCGCTCCCATGACGCGGAAGCCTGCTGGGCCACCCAACCGCTGGACTCGCGGGTCCTCGGGCTCTCGGGGCGAGGGCCCCAGCCTGCGTAGGGGACTCCGGGGCCGCAAAACTTTGAACCGGGACTCACCGCGTAGTGCCACGGAGCCGTCCCACGGCGCCGCCATCTTGTTGTCACGCGGTTTCCCAGGCGACCAGAACCCGTGCGCTTCTCATTGGCTAATTCGGCGGATGCCACCTCCTGTGCTCGAATTCTATTGGCCCACGAGTCTAAACTCTTCGCGGGATACCTCAAATCCCAGAATCCACCACCGTGTACGCCCTCGGTGTCTGGAGAAGTGGAGGGTTCAATTATACCTCCCACTCCCCAACCTCGAAAAAGGAGAGAAGCTGGGGTTAGATTCCCGAAGCCTCTGAATCCTGAATGGGTAATCCGACAGAGCAGCCGTCTTTGCTAAATTTATTTGGGGGAAGATTAGCCCTCTGAGTCTCTTGTTTCTGCATCCGATCAGTGCAGTACATCGCGGGGCTTTTTTGAACATGAATTGAAATTATGCCAAGTACTTAATAAATGTTTCCTAAATCCGAATTTCTCTGCTCACTTCGTGACCAGGGATGCTCAAATCCTAGTTCCTTCGTGTTTAAGTTCAGGTGAGACTCCCTTTGCCTTTGGATAAGACATTGACTTTGGGTGAGATATTTACCCTCCCCAGCCTCATCTAAAAAAGTAAAATGTTAGAAGAACTAGAGGCAGTTTAATTAAGAGCATGGACTTTGGCCTCAGGAGTCCTGGCGCCTGACTTGTGTGTCCTTGAGCAAGTTTTTCGTTTCTTCATCTGTAAAATGGGGATAATACCCACCCCACAGGGTTGTCTTGAGGATTAAATGAAATAATTATTCACAGTAACAATCACAACACCCATACAGAGTAAGTTTTCAAAAACATTTCCTGCTTTTAACTATCTTTATCATCATCTCTCAACCTTTCAGCGGTGATGGTCTAAAAATCAATGACTTCTACTGGCAGGCACCCACTTCCTTAGGCCTGGGCTCAACCACCAAAACCCTTGCATATCACAGACTGCACTTTGTAATATTTTCCATTTGACTTTCTGGTCTGCCGCATGCAGGGGAGGGCCAGCTCCTTGAGGCATTCCTTACGAACCAATTGGAGGCTGAAGGGAGCTACGAATTAATGAGTGCCTTCCAAGTGTTGGATGCCAACATTATGAGGTTTGCAGATGAGAAAACAAGCTCAGAGAAGTGAAGGTATTTGCTGGGGACCATGCAGGTAATCAGTAAAAGTGGTTTCAAATCCAGAACTGTCTGCCTCCAGAATCTGTGCTCTTTCTAGAAGCTCCCACTTTGGTGAAACGGGCAGACAAAGATAGGCTGAGGGGCAGGTGGTACAGGCCCACAGCCAAGGGAAGGGTTCCTGTGGAAAGTGACTGGAAGTGGGAGGTGGAAGAGCCCTCTTGCCACTGAGCTTCTCCCAGAAATTTCTCTGAGGCTTGAAGTATGTGTGTTGAGAAACCATTAGGTTATGCTGGGCCAAGTGTTTTGGGGGGCTTGGAGCTCTGATCAGCAAATTTATAGTGTCACCTTGCTTATGTTTGTTCTGCTCTTGAAGGTAAGCAAGGACCAACAGAATAGGAGGTGGGGCTAGGGGGGCATTGGTCAGGCCTCATAAGCCCTGCTGTGGTGTGCCTGCTGTCTCCCATCTCAGTGAGACTGGGGAGCATGGATTGTCATTTATCTGGGCATCAGGATTTGCCACATTCCTCCTTCCTACCCAGGACCTGAAGCACAGCCTAAGATCCTGGCGCTCAGTAAGCACCTAGTTCATGTCTAGGTCTAGTTCATGGCTAGAGAGAGGTGAGAGCCCTTGACCCTGGTAAGCCAGTTTATTAGTCTTTTTAAAAAACATTTGTTGGGAAAAGTCAGAGGCTTATTATAAAACAAGTATACATTTTCACATAGAAATTTGGAAAAGAATTATAGCCATCATTTATTGAGGATATATTATAGGCCAGCATAACTTATCAAGTCTATGAAGCTGGGATCTGTCACTTGTAACTTGTTCCAGCTCAAGCTACTTCACTGAGCCTCAGTTTCCCTTCTAATAGAACCCACCTCATGGGATTTTTTTTTAAAGATTTTATTTACTTGAGAGAGAGTGACAGAACATGAGTGGAGGGGTGGGGAGGGACAGAGGGTGAGGGACAAGCAGGTTCCCTTTTAAGGGGGGAGCCCAATGCAGGACCCCATCCCAGGACCCCAGGATCATGACCTGAGCCAAAGGCAGGCGCTTAACCGACTGAGCCACCCAGGCACCCCTTACCTCATAGGATTATTGTGCAAATTAAATCTCATAACACTGTCACATTATTGATTTTAAAAATGTGTTTTCCAGAAAAAAAAGTTATGAAAACAAAATCAGAGTCTAAGCTCACCGAATAGTTATTTTTCTTAGATTTCACTATCCCTCATTTTAGATAGTTCTGGAAATCTTTGCAAGGGCTCTAAGCTCACATGAGACTTGGGTGTTAGGAGGACATTGGAGGCCAACTCTGTCTAGTTTCCAAGGATTCCCTCTGGACTTCTGGGGTGGGGGCCACTCAGCCTCTTCATTCCATCCCAGGGAGGGTGTTCGCTGTTTGACAACAGTGGACAGACCCTGGACCAGGAGGAGGGAAGTCCTGAACAAGTCTCTCTCTGGGCTTGTTTTCCCACCTGTGAGATGAGGAAGTAGACCCCCGACATAGCATTAGATGATTCTGGAAATCTCTATTCTTGGGAATGGACAGAGTCCTCTGCTTTAGGTCATTTCCTTGAAGATCTTTATCAATTATGACCCCTTTGGGGTTAAAAAACTTATTGGTTCCAAGCAGCCGAGGAGGGAAAGGTAAATAATAGAGGAGAGAGAAGCCTTCAAAGTCCATACATTCCTTTCAAAATAAAACCCTGGCCATCTCTCCCACCTTCCCTTCTTCCCACCCACAACCAGGCCATTTTATACGTCTTTCATGCCCTACCATCTCTAGTTTAACTGACATTTAAGACCTTCTAATTATGAGTTCTGCCCTCCATCCTTCTCAGTATTCCAGAAACTATCACGCTTTCTCCTATGTTTAGGCCTCTCCTTCCAGTGAGAACATCTACCTTTGCCTTTTTCCCCTGGGAAAACCCCTCTTAATCCTTCAAGGACTAGCTCAAGTGCTCCTTCCTCCATGGATACGCTCACTCCTCCCAAGCAGAATCACACTCTGCATTCTAACTGTCCTGCTGCCGATATAGCATTTCTTATTCAGTCTTGTGATTATTACAGTATGTGTCTCCCTCTTAGACTACAAACTCGGGTGAAGAGACCCTCACTCATTCATCTTGCCTGATACTCAGTAGGAATCAATAAATTGCCTGAAATGGATGGATGGGCAGATGGAGGAAGATTTACCTTAGAGTGCTCTGTGGTACTATGGGATCACATCCTTCTCTTAGTGGGGATGTAAGATGCAGGGTGGACCATATTGTAATATGCGTTGCAGTCCCCTTCCCCTCCCTCCCAGGGCTTGAACCCCAGTGACAGATAGTTGAGGGCTCATCCCAGTTCTCTCCTGAACCAACAGCACCCCCCTGCCCAGGGGCCTCAAGACTCCTGCTCTCTCCCTCCCTACTTCCTGGCTTTCTCTCACCAGTCTTCACTCTCAGTTCTTTTCTCTCTCTCTCTTTCTTTTTATCCAGAGATGGAGCCCCCTAAGTGCCCACTCGGTTTTTCTAAAGCTTGCAACAGGAGGCTTAAAACCAAAGAAGGGAAGCGAAGGGGGTTTCTTTTACTACCTGGCATGCAAATGAGGCAAAAAGAGACCATGGAAGGGTGAGTGGGTGAGACTAGAGCTGGGCTTCAGAGACAACCACTGTGTCCTCTAAGAGGGAGAGGGGCAGGGAATCAGTGACTACGAGGGCAGCCCCCGAGGTTACATACATGACTGTGGCTTCAGACAGACCTGTATTCAAGTTCAAATGAGGCTGACTCCACCATTTACTACCTTGAACAGGTCACTGAATATCTAAGCCTCAGTTTCTTCATCAGGAAAATGGGGATAATTGGAAAACCTATTGCAGAGCCCCACTGAGAGAATAAAGTATATAAATGTATGTATATATTTATATGTATAAAGAATGTATAAAGAATAGAAAGAATGTATAAATATATAAAGAACAGAGCACCATCAAAGCAGCTTTGTGATTTTTCTCATCCTCCACCCCTTGCTGGGACTTGAGGACCATCCCCACTCCAAATCTCTTCCGCTACAGTTTAGTCACCTGCTTGCCCTCCCCTAGCCCTCCTCCCATCCATCCTAGATTGATAGTCTGAAAATTAGTGAAGGGAAACCTCATTAAGTGTGTTCAGGAGGCCAGAAGGGGGAGCTCTCACGCCATTCCATTCAAGGCCAATTACAGGAAGACCTGTCAATAACAGACCCCAAGAGAAGAACTGTGGACAGAAAGAATCATCAGTTACAGGCCCAAACATGAAGAGATGTACATTGCATCTCCTACAAGAAATCAAGTACCCCTGCAACTCAGCCAATGAAAAACTGTCATCACCTTGAACTCGTGCTTTTCTTCATTGGACTTTTCCAAACTACTCCTCCCAACTTTCTCCTTCTTCTCCATAAAATAATGTTTCTCTCCTTTGTTGGACTAACCTATGGTATTTGCTGTAGTTTGTTTGTCCTAAAGTGTAATTCTCTACTTATGCCCAAATAAACCCATTTTTGCTGGTAAAATAACTGACAGTTTTATTTTCAAGGTTAACATCCTCTGGTGTCAGAAGTGGGATCCAGAGACGACTCTTACTGAGTCTTTCTGCTGGACTTCGAACTCCATTCTCATTGTGTTCTGTGCTCTCCAGGTTTTATTCAGGATCTGTTTCAAGGATTTGTCCTTTCTGAGAGTACTTGGCTTTTGGTTTGACTTCTTTGGGGAACCAGGCTATTCCTATTCAAACTATGCTATTTAGGACTTTATCCCCCCCCCCCCTAGAAAAGCCTGTAAGAAATGGGATCCCAGGAATCAAAATGCTTTGACAGTGCATCCCCCTTTCCGGCACCCCAGCTGGTTTTATTTTTTAAAATTTCAGTCCCTTTTCATATGCATATCTAACTAAATCACGTAACCAAAAGTAATTTAAAACACAAATGCTCATTATGGGGAACTTTCAATCACCCCAAACTTACTTTTTTCAAAACTGAATTGAACAACCATGGCTTAAAAATTGTCAAAATGACATGGGATGCTGCATGGCTTAAAAATTGTCAAAATGACATGGGATGCTGCTTCTGATGTCTTAAAGCTTCCAAATGTTATCAGGAATCTAAAATTGCCTCTCTGAAAAATACACTTTCTGGACTGAGGCAAACTAACAACTAAAAATAAAAGGACTTATGAGGCCTCTCTTTTCCCTCCCCCATTTCCTTTGTTTCCAAACATACAGTCCCTTTAAAATTAAGTCTTCTGAGGATTCAAATAACCCCCAGATGTCTTCTGTTCCCTGGAGGAAGGCCAAATTGTGAGCCATAAAGAATTTTTTATGAAACTGACTGAGGATCCTCATGGGTTTGCTGAAGAATTAATAGCTATTCAAACTTACCAGCCTGGTTTCTCAGATTTGTATCAGTTAGTTTGTTGCTGAGGACCAAGCTAACCCTTGGCTAAAACTAGCCTGATGGGCACATCATAAACAGGATTTAAAAAACAAGCCCCTGGATGCCTGGGTGGCTCAGTGGGTTAAGCCGCTGCCTTCGGCTCAGGTCATGATCTCAGGGTCCTGGGATCGAGTCTCGCATCAGGCTCTCTGCTCAGCAGGGAGTCTGCTTCCTCCTCTCTCTCTCTCTGCCTGCCTCTCTGCCTACTTGTGATCTCTCTCTGTCAAATAAATAAATAAAATCTTTAAAAAAAATAAAAATAAAAAATAAAAAACAAGCCCCTAACTTACAGCAAGCACACGTGCTGAAAACCTCCACTGAGCAATTGCAATAGCTTTCCCTCAGTCTGTTAATTGGAGCAGAATTCAGGCTTGCACACAAAAATCTGATGAACCTGTCCATGACCGTTATAATCAACTTCACATTGTTTTCAAAGAAAACTATGGTCTTCCTTTAGATGTTGGATCCTCTTGGGGAGAGTTTATTCATGGGCTGAGGCAAGATCTTTCTCTTTCAGTTAAAAGGACCAGGATGGAACAGGAAACTATGTCCACCCCAGACTTCGTTAATTTGGCAAACCAGGTCGCTGGCACCCTAGATGAGGCACCTAAAAGAAAGACTGCTAAAATTAATTTTCAACGCTGGCAAATCAAGGTCCCTAAACAAAACAAAAACATCCTAGTTTCTTCTGTTATGGCAAAGGGCCAGGACACTGGACAAAACATAGTTATAAAGTGCTCCAGGCATCTTTAGCCCCCTAGGCAGCCTTTCCAGTGTCCTCCCAATTCCCAGGGTTGGGGCTCTGAGGAACTACAGAGGCTCTTCCCAGCCCTTCCTCTATATCAGCTCAGAGAAACCACTCTCCAGAATGAGAGGGAATCTCTGTCCTTACAGATACCAGCCCTACACTACCAGTGCTCAGCCCCACGGCAATAAAACAGCACCTGCCTTGGAGTGCTGAATCAGTTTGCTCACCTGGGCAGCACATACACTAAAACTGGAATGATAGGGAGATTGGAAAGGCCCCTGCTCAAGGAGAAATAAACAGCTCACATGGAAGGATCTCTAATAAATCACAACAGGTTCCATCTCTGTTCCTTTTCTCTTTCATTTAGGCTCTTTGAGATACACACACATTTTTCTCTGAAGTTCTTCTGTCCCTATTGATTCATTAGGCCAAGATTTCTATTTTTTTTTAATATTTTATTTATTTGAGAGAGAAGGGCCACAAGTTGGGGGGAGAAGCAGAGGGAGAGGAACAAGCAGATTCACGTTGCCCAACATGGGCCTTGATCCTACAACCCTAAGCCTAAGCCGAAATCAAGAATCAGACACTCAACCAACTGAACCACGCAGGTGCCCTATCAGGCCAAGATTTCTTTAGAGAAGTATCAGGCCAGGATTTCCTTCTCCCAAAAGGGGGAAATAATTCTAGAATTTGAGAGTAGCCATCAAAATAGCCAAGCAAGTGAATTAAGTGACCATTTGACTTTTTTAATTTGCTCTATTTCTAATGACACTATGGCTGAATCCGGGGACATGGATCATTAGTCCCTATTAGATCTGGTACCACCCTTCTTATGGGCAAAATCTTCAACTGATATTGGCAGATTCCATAGGGCCTACCTCCCCTGTCCCACCTGTCTGAAATAAAAATCCAGGGAAATCAGTTGGCACTGCTTCCAGACACTTTAAATGGCCTAATGGACCTTTTGAGTTTTGACAAATAGACTTCATACAGCTTGCCCCATATCTTCAGCATAAATACGTTTTAGTCATGGTTTGTGTGTTTTCTCACTGAATTGAAGTCTTCCTTTATAGACAGTCCATTGCCTCTTCTATGGCTAAAATCCTGTTAGAAAAGATTATCCCTGCCAGGGGAACCCCTCTTGAACATCACAGTGATTGGGGAACCCATTTTACTGGACAGGTGCTTTGACAAGTCTGCTGTGTGGTCAGTTTTGCAATACTTTCATTGTGCATGCCATCCTCAATCCTCAGGGCTAGCTGAACATGGTACTTTTTTTTTTTTTAAGATTTTATTTATTTGACAGAGAGAGACACAGCGAGAGAAGGAACACAAGCAAGGGGAGTGTGAAAGGGAGAAGCAGGCCCCCTGCCAAGCAGGAGCCTGATGTGGGGCTCAATACCAGGACCCCTGGACCATGAACCGAGCCGAAGGCAGGCACTGAAGGACTGAGCCACCCAGGTGCCCCATTAATGTGGCACTATTAAAACTCAATTAGCAAATTTGTAGAAATGCTCCAAATACCTTAGCCTGATGTATTGCTACTGTTCCTTCTAAATCTCAGATCCACCTTCTTGAGAACCTGTAGACTCTCACCCTTTGAGATAGTTACAGTAGGTCCAATGCTCTTGGCCCCTGCCTCCTTTGACCCACAATTAATAAAAGATGTACTTCAATATGGTAAAGGTGCAATTGCTTCCATGAAAAATAACCATGCTGGGTGGTACTGGCACAAAAACAGACACAGATCAGTGGAACAGAATAGAGAACCCAGAAATGGACCCTCAACTCTATGGTCAACTAATCTATGACAAAGCAGGGAAGAATGTCCAATGGAAAAAAGTCTCCTCAACAAACTGTGTTGGGAAAATCAGACTGCCACAGGCAGAAGAATGAAACTGGCCTTTTCTTATACCATATACAAAAACAAATTCAAAATGGATAAAAGACCTAAATGTGAGACAGGAATCCTTCAAAATCCTAGAGGACAACACAAGCAGCAACCTCTTTGACCTCAGTCACAGCAACTTCTTGCTTGACACGTCTCCAAAGGCAAGGAAAACAAAAGCAAAAATTAACTATTGGGACTTCAAGATAAAAAGCTTCTGAACAGCAAGGAAAACAGTTGACAAAACCAAAAGACAACCAACAGAATGGGAGAAAATATTTGCAAATGTCTTATCAAATGAAGGGTTAGTATCCAAAATCTATAAAGAACTTATCAAACTCAATACTTAAAAAAAAAAAAAAAACCCCAGTCAAGAAATGAGCAGAAGACATGAACAGACATTTCTCCAAAGAAAACATACAAATGGCCAACAGACACATGAAAAAATGCTCAACATCACTCGGCATCAGAGAAAAACAAATCAAAACCACAATGAGATACCACCTCACAACAGTCAAAATGGCTAAAACCAACAAGTCAGGAAATGACAGATGTTGGTGAGGATGCAGAGAAGGGGGAACCCTCCTACACTGTTGGTAGGAATGCAAGCTGGTGCAGCCACTCTGGAAAACAGTATGGAGGTTCCTCAAAAAGTCGAAAATAGAGCTACCCTATGACCCAGGAATTGTATGAGTGGGTATTTACCCAATAGATAAAAATAGTGATCCAAAGAGACACTTGCACCCCAAAGTTCATAGCAATAATGTTCACAACAACTAAACTAAGGAAAGCCCAGATGGCCATCAACAAAACGAATGGATAAAGAAGGTGTGATATATACATGCAGTGGAATATTACTCTGCTATCAAAAAATGAAATCTTACCATTTGCAACAATGTGGATAGAACTAGAAGGCATTATGCTAAGTGAAATAAGTCGATCAGGGAAAGCCAATTATCATACAATTTCACTCATATGTGGAATTTAAGAAACAAAACAGAGGATCATACGGGAAGGGAGGGAAAAATAAAATAAGACAAAATCCGAGAGGGAGACAAACCATAAAAGACTCTTATAGGAAACAAACTGAGCGTTGCTGGAGTGGGGGCTTGGAGGATAGGGTAACTTGGTGAAGGACATTAAGGAGAGCTTGAAATGTAATGAGTGCTTGGTGTTATATGCAACTGATAAATCACTGAACTCTACCTCTGAAACTAATAATATACTATATGTTAATTAATTGAATATAAATTAAATTTTCATTAAATTTTTAAAATAACCATGGTGGGGTGCCTGGGTGGCTCAGTCAGTATCCAACTCTTGATTTTGGTTCAGTTCATGATCTCAGGGTTGTGAGACTGAGCCCCACTGGGCCTGCTTAAGATTCCCTCTGTCCATCCCCCCATCTTCTCTAAATAAACAAACAAATAAATAAACAAATAACCATGCATTGGTAGAGCAATCTTTTCATCTTGCACTCTTGGGAGATTAAGATCTTAAACACCACTCCTTGCAACCTGAAGATTTTGTCCACTAGAAATGAGACCTCTAGAAAGACTTTTCAACCTTGCCAGAAAGGCCCCTCTCAGGGGTCACTAGCCAAATTCCTGGGCCTAGAATCTTGGATTCACATGACACAAGTAAGGAAAGCACCACCTGGTGACCTGAAAATCAAGATTTCCCAGAATCAGAGAAGAGCACATCCAACAGACAACGTTCCCAAGAAGTCCACACCAGGCCTGTTAGAAGGTTCAGGATTCACCGAAGTCTCTCTTTTTCATGTGGACTACTAACTTACTAACTAGTAGTCTGAATTCTTATTCAGACTCTTCAGAATACTCTGAATTCTTTTTCACATTCACATTTTCTGAATTTACAGGTTTACTGACATTTCATGTCAAAGAATTCTTTTAAGAATACCATTGTTAACGGGTGCCTGGGTGGCTCAGTGGGTTAAGCCTCTGCTTTCAGCTCAGGTCATGATCTCAGGGTCCTGGGATCCAGCCCCATGCTTCCCCCTTTCTCTCTGCCTGCCTCTCTGCCTACTTGTGATCTCTGTCTGTCAAATAAATAAATAAAATTTTTTTAAAATAAAAATTTTTTTAAAAACCTGTGTTTTTTAAAATTTATTTATTTATTTATTTATTTTAATAAACATATAACGTATTTTTATCCCCAGGGGTACAGTCTGTGAAAAAAAAAAATACCTGTTTTAAAACATACTTGAAGTTTTGCTATTTTGCAAAAACTTCCCCAAAGACTTGCTTCCATGGTCATACCTGCACTGTATCTTCACCACCAATGTCCTCAGTGAATTCTTTCAAAGAACGCTTGCAGTATTTTCACCGCTGAGTTAAACAGGCACGTCCAGAAGGCATAGGTCACTGGGGGTTTGCCTCCACTGGGAGAACTTTTCTCCCGTATGCTGGCATAAGTTCCAGTATTTTCAGTTGGCTGCTTTCAGAGCCTGGATTTGGAGCCACAAACTGTATCTTTGGAATCGTCATATTACTTTTGATTCTGTACTTGTTGCCTGTCAGACCTTTCTAAAACGATGTGCCCAACAAGGAGATGGTCTCTGATACTACGATCCTGATTAAGGGAACTGTAAGCGGGAAGTGCCTGAGAGTTCTGCTTCCCCTCCTTCTTCCTCAAATGGGAATTTCCTATCGGCACAATTACCGATTTGGGAAATAACACTCAGGGAAGGCCCCTCCTGGCACCGTGGGACAAAAGGCCACTGAATTAGGAAAACCGGACTATTGATAAGGGATAGTTTTGGAGAAAAATCTGGATGAAAAGGAGGAAATGTGCAAAGAAAAGGAAACCTCACGAAAATGGAGGGAGAGGCCACCAGGAGGAGCTCTCAGGCCATGTCGCTCAACCTCAATTACAAAAAGATTTGTCGGTTACAGACCCCGACAGGAAAAGCCGTTCATTACAAACTCCTGCAAGTAGCGGACCACCCCACCAGCGCAGCCAATGAGAAATCATCACCACCTGGACTTGCCTCCTTCTCTCCGTTAAACTTCTGGTCAAAACAATTCCTCCCAACTTCCTCCTCCAGAATTCTCCATTAAATGAGGCTTCTCTCCTTTGTTGGGCTAGCCTCTGGGTTTTAGGGTACCTTGCTGGTCCGGAATTGCAAGTCTCTGCTATTCCCAAATAAACCTGTTTTCACTGATCGAATAACGGTTTCATTTTTAAAGTCTACAAACAACCCATCTGCTATTTTTGTATCTGAATCACAAAATTCTAGGCCTTAAAATAATCATCCATTCCAGTCTTCTCACTGGAAAGGTGAAACATGAGACCTGGAGGGAATGGGCTCACCCAGAAGTTAGGTCTCCGGATCCCCTTTGATTTCACAGACAACTATTAACGCTAAGTTTTCATGGTCCCCAAATGTTTGTTCTGAACCTGTGAACCCAGCTAGATCCTTACCTTGAAACCTAAGCCTATCTCAGCCTTCTTTTCAGCTCCTGTCCCCTGCTCCAATCTTCCTAATTTTATTACCTTCAGTCCTCTGACAGCTCTTGTGTTAAAGATTCAAAGAGGCCAGTTGCTAGCCCAGGTCTCCGGGTTGAGAGGTGGTTATTTCCCTGAGTGTTATTTCCCACTCTGGACTCCAAGCCCAGGGCCCTGTTTGCTGTCCCACAGATGCTCCCTTGGTTTGCCTACCTCCCATCGTGACACGTGCCTCAGTCCCTATCTAGAACCTACCATCTACAGAGGGCCTTAGAACCTAGGGCCTGTTGTCCTCAATCATGAGGCCTGTAGAAAGGTAGAAGCACCCCACCCCACAGCCTGGGCCCTCCTTCTTCCTGCTTCTACCCCGCCTCCTCTGCCTCCTGGTTCAAAAGTAGACAAGCCAAGAGGCCTGCAGACAAGCCTGAGCTCATCTCTAAAAGACTGCTGCCAAGACAGCCACAAGATTCTCCAAAGATGAAGGGCTTCTTCTTCCTCCTACTTACCATCAGTATCCTGGTTATGATTCAGGTAAGAACAGCCCCTTGGAGCCCCCTGACACCACCACCCACGACTCCCCAGACCTGCCTGGCAGGAGAGGGAGGAAATGCAGGCTCCTGGGCACTCAGCCTCCTTCCAGGGGGAACACAAGGTCCAGCAGGTAAATCAAGGACTCAGGGGCCCTGGTCCCAGCCTTCCAGCCCTTTTGGCTAGGACAGACTACTTGGGGGGGTATTGACGGGGTGCCGGGCACAGCGAGGCACACAGTGGGCTGACATGGAATAGGAAAGACGAGGCTTGGGGAGACAGCTGGGAGTGAGGATGGCACTGACCCCTGGGGAAGCGGGGGAAGTGGCCCTGTTGGGAAGGGGCCAGGATAGGTTCAAGTGGAGCCAGAGCTGGTCCTGGATATCGGGGACACCCCAGGGAGAAAAGCCTGTGTGTCTGGGAATGTAAAGAAGACAGAAATCTCCCACTCCAGAAACAGCTGGATTCTCAAAGTCAACTGCTGTTTCAGGAGGCAGCCCTGGCAACATCCCATGTGCCCTCATGGCGCTAGTCCACATAGGAGACTAGAGGCATCAAGTTCTAGATCAAGAACAGCTCGATCAAGCATCAAGAACAGCCTGATCACCATCAAAAACAGCTTCATCTCCATCAGGGGCAACTTTACTTGTAGCCTCATCAAGCATTGAGAACAGTTTGCTCACCATCTGGCAATTTCCTCAGGCAAGAGGTCACACGCTCCCCACCTCCTCGCCTGCCCACACTTTGCCGGTGTCTTCTCCCCAGCCCTGTCCCACACGACCTCAAGACTGTGATGGGCTCATTCAGGAAACGAGGAAGCAGGCTCAGAGAGGCTAAGCCCCCTAGCCCAGTTAGTCAGGTCAAGGGCTGAAACCACGGGTTTCCTGTCTCCTACGTGCTGGAGGAGCTGGTGGCTTGGCGGAGGTGAAAGGAAGGTTCCGTGGGAAGCAGAAGAGGGACCACTTTTGAAACTGCCTGTTGTCAAGGCAGGAAGGTCCTGTCCCCATAGGACCTTGTGGCAGAAGTTGTGGTCATGGGGGACAGAGAACGGAGATCTGTCATATCAGAGTAGGGGAACTAGGTCTCTACATAACGTGAGCTTCGAAAGCCCCTGAGCTTGCCCTCACTTCTCTTGCAGATACAAACTCATGTCCTGGGAAGCAATACAACCAGTACGACCACCAGGAAACCCAAGAGTGCGACCCCAGCACTCAGCAGCCTGGGTGGTGGCGGTGTCCTTCTCTTCCTGGCCAACACCTTCATCCAGCTCTTCTATCTCAGCTGAGGTGACATGCCTCAGCCCTAGCCCCAGGCCCCCTGAGACAGCGGCCACCATCACTAGCAAGAGAAGCTCCCCCCGCCACCATCGCCACCACGTCCCCGGGAGGGGTTGATGCCAGAGATGACCAGGCTGTAGGAACTGAGAGGCAGTGCCTTGGAGGCAGTGACCCTCACAGGGAGGTACTCATACATAGGGGCAAGCGCCACCCAGTTGGGGGTCAATAAAGATGTCCTATATTTGGCCTAGGGTCTTGTGTGTGGTCACTGGACATCGCTGGGCTCCAAGAGCCTGGCTTGCAGCAGCACCAAGGATCTGCCCTCGCCCCGTCAGCAGGAGCGATGGCACTGGAGAGCTCCTACCCTGGTGTTCCAGCTCCCAAATTCCAGGGCGGAGGCCTCTCCCCTCAGGCTCACCTGGGAGGGACATGGCCCCGATTCTGCCACCCTTTTTAGTTGCATCTGCTTCCCCCATCTCTGGGTGTTTGGGAATGACGGTCCCAGAGGATCACTCCCATCCTGCCCCTGGCCATCCCAAGCGGCAGAGGCTCAGAGAGTCCCTGGGTGGGTTCAGAACGCCAGATTCAGAGAAGCACCCGCCCGCAGCCTCTCTTGGGGTCTCAGCCCCCAGCCTCGCCCCTTGGGAGACAGCCCTCCTGTCCTCACTGGACACTGGACATTGGACACTCGTCCACCAGGGGTGCTGAGAAGGATGAAGAGAAGGCCGTCCACTGATTCCCCACCGAATCCAGGCTGGGAAGGCAGGAAGGACACACAGCTGCTCTAACCACTTCTATGCTCCTGGATCTGTAGTGCTGGTCCTGGGAGCTGCGAGGAGGGAAGGGAGCCCCAGAGAAGCCCCAAGGGCCTTGACCTTCTCTGTCTCTTCCTAAAGGACCTTGGCCAAGGGGCTGAGAAGTGCCTGCTAGATTGGGGGATGGAGGGAGCTGCTCCTCTTCGATGTCCTGCCTTCTCTAGGCTGGGTTAAGAACCCAGACCCCTTGTCCTGGCTTCTTCAACTGAGAGGCCAGAAAAAGTGTGGGCCTTGAGACTGGAGTTGGGGGAAATTAAGAGGAACGCTGGTAGGCAAGGTCCCTGGGGGTGGGTCTCCCATTCAGCTCTCCTGCCTGATCCGCTGCGACCCCATCACACCAAGCTTCCAAGTTTTCATGTCTTGACTTACCTGCATCCCAGAACACTCTTCCTCTGCCACCCCCTAACCTAGCTGTTCCCTGCCCTTCCTCCACATCCCAGCCGATTATCCCTTCTTCCCAGCACCCTGCCCTGTGCTCTTAAATGGTTCCCGTCCCTCCCCTGTGTACCCCTCTATTTCCCTTCTTATCCTGTTGCTGAGTGTATCACCCTCCCTGTTGCAACCCTCCAGCAGCCTGTGAGATCTCTGAGGTCAGGTAAACACTCTCACAGTTCGTCTGGGCCCAGGGCCCCCTCTGGTGGCCGAGGGAGGCCTTACACCTGAGCCATGGAACCAGGGCTGGGAGGAAAGAAGTAGGGCACACACGTGGGAAAGGAGGCAGGTGAACAAATCCTCACCCCAGCCCCAAATATCAAGGTGCACAAAGATGAAGATACCTGGGAGCATATTAGAAAACAGCTTATGTTACAACAACAACAACAAAATCTACAAAAAATATTTCATCCCATGGAAAGCCTCCAGGGCTGGGGAACGGGAGGCGGTCAGAGCACATGGACGGTCCAGATCTGGGACGCCCGGTCCTCGGCCAGCTCCCACAGCACCGCGTGGTCCCGGTCGTAGCCCCGGCCACCTGGCAGAAGGAGGGAGATATGGGGAGATGCTTCTTTTGACCCCAGTGGCCACAGCTCCCCTCAGGTGCCTTCTCCCACATACCGGCCCCCTTACCCTTCACATCTAGGATCCGCCCTTCAAACATCTGGCTGCAGATGTGGCCCGATTCGCTGATGCTCCACGTCTGGCGGGGGAGGCGGCTCTCAGCCCACAGCACCGCCTTGGAGCCCGTGCTGGGAGGCCCGATCACCTGCAGGCTCATGGTTGGGGCCACCTGAGGCCCCAGGAGGTCATCAGTGACTCCGCCAAACCCCATACCCTTAGCACACACTCGGCTTTGAATCCTGGCTCTCACGGACTGTGACCCTGGGTCAATCTCTTAATCCTTCTGAGCACTGGGTTCCCTGGGGATGGGAATCTCTGCACGCTGGCTGCTGCAAGCCTTCAATGTGAAAAACCGTGAAAGGTCTGGAAAAATGGCTCCTCCAGGAAGCCTCTCATGACTGACTCCCAAAGCATAAGACTTGGCATAAGACAAGCTTTCACCTACTATTGTCTGTGTGACTTTCGGCCTGTTACTTAACTTCTCTGTGCTCTAGTTTCCTCATCTATAAAATGGAGAGTATGGCAAGACCTGCCTCATTGTGCCCTCTGAGGATCGTACAAGGCATTCGTGGGAAGGGCTTACCACAGCACCTGCCACAGGTTCTCTCTTGTTTCAAATGAAAGGCGCAACTCCTTCAGTGGCCTACAAAGACCCAGAGCCCTATAACCTTTCTACTTCCCTCCCTAGCCCTCCCATGATGTGAGCTGGCTGGTCCTGTTGCAGGGCGGGTTCCCACCTCAGGGCCTTGCTGCTGCTGTTTCCTCTGCCAGGAGAGCGCTTCCTGCGGACACCGACATGGCAGCCTCCCTCACATGCTGCCTTCTTAGAAAGGCCCTCTCTTGTCGGAGCTACAGCCACTTCCCAGCCCCCTTTCATTTCTTTTTCCCCTAGTGCACCTCTTGCCCCCCAACGTATGGAGATGTTTTACTCATTTAAATGGTTTCGGTCTCTCCCCACTACGATGTCAGTTCTGGAAGGCAGGAGTCATTTCTATTCCGGGCCCCTAGCTCATAGTAGGTGCTCAGGAAATGTTTGCGGAGTGAATCTATCTTTATTAATAGGATCCAAGTTCTGTCCCAGGATATCAGAGCTGGGAGTTCCCTTAGAAGTGTCTGGTTCTACACTCTTGTTTTGCAGATGGGGAAGGGAGGCTCAGAGAAGAGCCCAAACAGCCCAGGGGAGCAGAGCCTGCTGTCTCCCCCTCCCCAGGGTCCTGGCAGGTGTGTGTGTCTCTGTCTTTCTGGCCCGATGGCAGGTCCCCACCGGCTGGGACTTCCCCACACAAGGAGCCTTCGAGGGCCTGGGGCTCTAGGGTCCCCTTCCCAGCCCCTCAGCTGGTACCTGGTTCTTCAGTAGCCCATCCTCGTAGTACCAGACGCAGCTGCCTCCCGCTTGAGGCTCGGAGACCACCACACGGCCCGCCTTCATGTCCTCTACGTGGTCTGGCACTGCCAGGAATCCCCTCAGGGCAGCATTCCAGAGGCGAAAATAAACCCGGCGCTGGGGGGGGGGGTGCAGAGAAGCTGAGAGTGAGAGCCCCCCACCAGCAGGGCTGCTCCCAGCTGGGCCCCTGACACCCTCAGCTGGGGAGCCGCAAGGATCCCCAGCCCTCTAGTCCCTCCTCCCTGCCAGAACCCCTCCTTCTAAGCCCCTTCTTCTCTCACACATGGGTATCAGAGGGGCAGCCGAGGTGCACACCCGTGACCACAGACACCTGCGGCCACGTGCTCGGGGACATGTTGGCAGAGACGCCCCAGGTCCCCGTGGTTGGGCAGAGGTTTGCAGCAGCCACAAACACACGGACACACACAGCCATGCACACACAGCCCACCACCCCCCAGCCGACTCCACACCCCATGTTTGCTAACAGGACAGACGCAGGTAGGCACATGGACATGCACACACACACACTGGGCTGAAGAGCCATGGTGGGGCGGACACCTGGTTGTCACACATCAGACCAGGCTCTGCCACAGATCAGCCAGGGGTCCTGAATTGTGGCAACGGCACTAACAGAAGAACCGCACCTAACGGGTGCTGAATGCTTACCCACACGAGTACCCTTCTAAGGGCTTTGCAAACATTATTTATTTTCAGTCCTCAAGACAACTCCATTACATGTGTTATCCCCATTTTATTTCTTTCCTAAGATTTTCTGTTTGTTTGTAAGCAATCTCTGCACCTGAGATTTTTAGTCCTAAGTGGATAAACGTACTGCTAAAAATTTAACGGTAATGCATTTATTATAATGCCAATGAAAGAAAAATCCTACAAACACACACATCACACCCATGATTTTATGGGTATCACTCCTTAGAAGGAGGATAAAGGGAAAACAAAAAGTGAGTCAGTTTAGAAAAAAATACTGAGTAGATAATGTTTGAAGAGGCACAACGATGTGGCAAAATTGTGACAGAAGTACCCCAGTGCTGAGTTTGGGCAACATGGGAAGGGCATGGCGCGACAGAGCGGCACGGGCACGTGTGAGCCGACGTGCTACTGACCTGCCTGATGGGGTAGAGGGAGCCCACCCTCTGCGTCCCGCTGTACGTCAGCCAGTTGGTGATCTCGCAGCTGCCCACCAACCACTGGCGGCCCCGGAAGTCACTGTGCTCACACAGCACCCAGCTGGGCCCCACAGGTGCCGGAGATGCAGAGAGGAAGACAGACAGACAGACAGACAGACAGAGGAGGAGGCACAGATATCAGAACATTCTCCACCTCCTTTCCTCTCACACTGAGACTTCTCTGCCTGGTATTAGGATCCCAAGTGTGGGGAGGGGGTGCCGGGAAGTAGATTTGGGGTTTGCAGGACAAAGGAGGGTCCTAGAGGATCCAGGCTGGGGGTCCAAGGCCCTCCTCCCACTACCCCACTCCCTCCCTCCTGGCTGTGGGGTGGGGAGTGGAAGGGAAGAGGGAGGGACAAGAGGCCAGGAACCCAGCCCTCACTCCCCGGCAGCCCCCACCCTTGAGCCCCCCTCAACACACTCACATGCCCCCGCTGATCCGCACGGACAGCACGTGGTTGTTGAAGCCCTCGGCTTGCAGGCTGCGCACCTCCCTGCCCAGCTCAATCTCCTTCCCCTCGAAGCACTCCAGTCCATACAGGAAAATGGAGGGCTCTGAAAAGTGCTGGGGCCGGGGGGTGGGGGCATGGAGAAGGGCTGAGGCCGAGAGAGCCCCGGCCCCTGCCTTGGCCCCCAATTCCAGATACTCCAATTCTCAGATCCGCATTTCAGGCCGTCTTCCCTCCCGAGCTCCGCCCCACAGGGCCCTGGACTCCCGGACACTGGCGGCAGGGTGTCCCGCAGACTCTCAGATGCAGCAGGTGCCAGACTGGAACCCCACCGCCCCCTCAAATCTCATCCCAGTGCCAGTGAATGCCACTTCTAAGGACAGTGATGACAGTAGTAATTACAGCAATTCTCACGTGTTTAGGGCTTAACCACTGGCTGGATTCTGCACTATGTGCTTTCCCTGATTTCTTTACAACTTTTCGACATTTCTCTAAGGTAGGTGCTAATATTATCATCTCTGCTTAACAGAAGGGAAACTGAGCGGGGTGCCTGGGTGGCTCAGTGGGTTAAAGCCTCTGCTTCAGCTCAGGTCATGATCCCAGGGTCCTGGGACCTGGGCCTGTTTCCCTTCCTCTCTCTCTGTCTGCCTCTCTGCCTACTTGTGATCTCTGTCTGTCAAATAAATAAATAATTAAAAAAAAAAAAAAGAAGAAGGGAAACTGAGTTCGGAGAAGATTAAACCTCTTGCTCAAGTCCCTAGAGCTGGGCTTCAGAACCACATCTGTCTACCTTCAGAACCCGATGTATATTTGCGGAGCTTGGACTCAGCCGCTGGGCTGCCTCTGGGAGAACTCGGCTCTGCCTGTTACCACCTTTGTGGCCTGGAGCAAGTCGCATGACCTCCCTGTGCCTCAGATGCACATCTGGAGAAGGGAGATAATGGCAGTAACGAACCTCACGGGGTTAAATGCCTTAGTGCCGGGGAAGCCTGTTAAACGCTGCATGGAGCCAGTCTGTGCTCCGCGGTCAGCTTCCGCGGTGCTGGCACGGCCAGCCCACCCTATCCTCCAGACTCCGGTTCCTTACTGTGGATGGGCCACATCCCTCCACCTCCTCCCTGGTCCAGGACATCATCATTTGTTCCTGCCTACGGGAGCAGCAGCCCTGCTGCCTCGTCCCCACCCCCCCACCCTCCCCACACAGCAGAGCTGGCTCTCCCTCGGCTCTCCCTCTCCGTAGGCCTCCCTGCACAGAACCCCCAGTCTGCGCTCCAGGCCCTGCCCCCAGCCCACCCGAGTGCTGCTCCCTCCTGTCCCCACACCACCTCTAGATCTGGACACACCACTCTGCAATCTTCTTTATGTCAGTATGGCTGTGGGTTCCAGGAAGGCAGGGTTGGGTCTGATTCATTTCAGCGTCCCCAGGACCTGTCACGGTGGGCCCTCCATAAATCTCTAGTGAGGGAAACTACCTTTGAAGCCAGAGGCTCAGGGGAACCTGGGCAGTTCTGACGAAGACTGGCTCCAAGCTCTGGCAACCTCACCCACAGTGAGAAGAGACTTGGCACCCAGCAGCCCCCGCTGCCTCAGGGGCTGCCTGGACCCAGACAAGGTGACTCACCAGGGGTACCTTCTGGAGAGAGCCCAGGACCGTGGAGGCTAGGCAGCCCATGGCCGTGAGAGTAGGGAACTCGCCCTCGGAGAGAATGTGCTGGTCACCCTCGAAGTTCTTCTCATCAAACAGGATCCAGCTGGGGAAGGGGAAGAACGGGGGGATGTGAGTAGGTATCTGAGCTTGGCCCATCCTGTACTTGGCCTGCCAGACCCTCTGATATGCAGCAGAGTAGAGGCAGACTTGATTGTGACCCCCACGCCCCCAAGCCCATGAGAGGCCAAGGGTGTTCAGGCCCTGCAGCAAGAGACTGAAGTCAAGACTTCAGAAATAATGGAGCACCTGGGTGGCTCAGGGGGTTAAACCCTTGCCTTCGGCTCAGGTCATGATCTCAGTGTCCTGGGATCTAGCCCCGCATCAGGCTCTCTGCTCAGAGGGGAGGCTGCTTCTCCCTTTCTCTCTGCCTGCTGCTCTGCCTACTAGTGATCTCTGTCTGTCAAATAAATAAATAAATAATCTTAAAAAAAAAAAAAAAAAGACTTCAGAAATGATTGCATAAAATCGCACGGCCTCTAGGGAGGAAAATCAGGCAACACGAAGCAAAGCTCTATGTACAGTCACTCAGCAATCCCATTTCTTGCAATCTTGAAACCTTTAAAAACCTGAGATGGCACCTGCACAAAATTCTTTGTGCAGCGCTGTTGGCCGTGGCCGTGGGGAGGCAGCCCACAGGCCCATCAAGAGGGGACAGTCAATTAAACTAAGAATATAGATCAGCAGCTTTCTCTACCCACAGGTCCTGTCCCCATGCCTTAATAAACTGCTATTCTGCACCCCGAAAAAGCCCACCAAAAAATAAAACAAAACAAAAGCCCGCTAAGAATGTAGAGTATAATAACAGAGCAGTGAAAAGGAATGAGGACGAGCTCTTAAAGGGATATAAAGAGATCTCCACACTGTTAAGGGAAAACAAACAAGGGCAGAACAGTGTCTGTAGCATGCTTCCCTTTTGAAAAACTGTGATAGAACCCGCATAGCATAAAATTCGTTCTTTCAAGTGTACGATTCCGTGGTCTCTAGTATATTCGCCAGGTTGGAGTATACATCTTTTTGTGTAAGAAAATAGGGGGAGGGGCACCTGGGTGGCTCAGTGGGTTGAGCCTCTGCCTTCCGCTCAGGTCATGGTCTCAGGGTCCTGGGATCAAGCCCCGAGTCGGGCTCTCCGCTCAGTGGGGAGCCTGCTTCCCCCTCTCCCTCTGTCTGCCTCTCTGCCTACTTGTGATCTCTCTCTGTCAAATAAATAAATAAAATCTTTAAAAAAAAAAGGAAAGGAAGACACAGGAGCACTTTCTCCACCACATGGGAACATAGGAACAAATCAGCTCTTTGCTAGCTAGGAAGTGAGCCCTCCCCAAAGAGCTGAGAATGGGCCTGCACCTTGACCTCCCACTTCCCCGTCTCCAGAACTGTGAGAAAATAAATTCTCGTTATTTAAGTCTTCCAGAATATGATATTTTGTTGTAGCAGCCCAAGCTAAGACAGGGACACTGTAATTTTTTATTTAATTAAAAAAAATAGGTAAAAATGTAAAGTATTCCAAAAATTTAAATAAATTAAATTAAGGAACCTGAGCGTATACCAGTATGGTTGGTGGCATAACCACACACACGAGAAGTATTATTTGAAATGTCTTAACAACGATATTTTGAAGTGGGATGTTGGTGAATGTCCTGAGGACAAAAAGAACCACAGAGAAACCTCAAACAGCATTCAATGCTTTTCACAGTTAGTAGTAATATTCGTATTATTGGGTTCCATATAAATACCACTGGAATTGGAATCCCTTGGTAGATAACTGATTTCAAGTTTAAGGCAGAAATGTACAAAATTATCCTGGAGCATCTTATTGTACCAGAAAAACAAGGAAGTTATAAAAAAAACTGCTGGAGTCATATCAAAAGCAGACAATTTGAAGGGGCTCCCAACTGCCAAAGACAGAATGATTAGGGCACACAAGAGAATTAGTTACTCCAGTGGATGGAGGCATTTCAATTACATATAAATCCATGAGTTCATAACAATACTTTAAAAAAAATATTTCCCTAGTCAGCTCTGGAGGTTGCTAGGGCACCAATCCAGAAATTATTCTGAAAATTGGTCAAGAGAAATTGATCCTTGGCAAAGGATCAAACTGCCTTTTTTGTATAAACTATTTTGGGTAAACAAATAGTTGAAAGGGGAATGCTCTTTATAGATGTATTCCAGCGAACACATGTAGAAGGAATACCAAAAATCTTAAAATCATCATTTTGTGACCTCTAAAGAAACAGTGAGTCTAGGCAATTATCATCAGTGGATAATAAAACCACTACATGAGAGAGAAATGGCAAATCTTATTTTTTTTACATGGCAAATCTTACAATGTAGAGATATTTTTTTAAGATTTTTTTTTAAAGATTTTATTTATTTATTTGACAGAGAGAGAGAGAGATCACAAGTAGGCAGAGAGGCAGGCAGAGAAAAAAGGGAAAGCAGGCTTCCCGCTGAGACCAAAACCTGAGCTGAAGGCAGAGGCTTAACCCACTGAGCCACCTAGGTACCCGCAATGTAGAGATCTTATTATCATTAAAAGTGGGACAACCAGGCATGTGCCTGACATAATGCAGTAAGTACAAGGTACCACCTATACAGTCTTCTTGTCAATGGAACAAAACATGCTTACCCTCATCAAGCGTCCAGGCCTACCAGTTTATAGGAAATACGGGACACAAAGGGGAAAAAGGCACCAGAAGGAAGCAATAAGCCAAATTCAGAAGAAGGGAAACTTACAGGGCAAATTATTGGTTTTCTTATCTTTTCTTTCTTTCCTTTTTTTTTTTTTTTTAGAGAAGGAGGGATGCAGAAGAAGAGAGAGAAAGAATCTCAAGTAGGCTCCATCCCCAGCATGGAACCAGATACTGGGCTTGTGGGGCTCTCTCTCTCACCACCCTGAGATCATGACGTGAGCCAAAACCAAGAGTCTGTGGCTTAACCAACCGAGTCACCCAGGCACCCCCTATTGGGTTTCTTTAAACAAATAAATGGTATAAAACAAAAAGAAAGGAGAGAACCACTATAAATTAAAGATCAAATTGACCAAAAGCAGTGTGTGGACCTTGTTTGGATCCTGAGAAAAACAAACCCATTTCACAAAGGCATTTTTTTAAAGACAGTGGGAGAAATCTGAACATGGACTGGACATTAGGTAATATTAACAAACTACTGTTAATTTTATTAGATGTGATAATAAATTGTAGCTGTGTGGGTTGGGGAGGGTCCTTTTTTTTAAGAAAAGATTTTTTTTATTTATTTATTTTTTACATAGATCACAAGTAGGCAGGGGGGTGGGGGGCCTGATGTGGGGCTCGATCCCAGGACCCTGGGATCATGACCTGAGCTGAAGACAGAGGCTTTAACCCTCTGAGCCACCCAGGTGTCCCAAGAAAGGTCCTTTTTTTTTTTTTTAAGATTTTATTTATTTATTTATTTATTTATTTGACAGATCAGAAGTAGGCAGAGAGGCAGGCAGAGAGAGAGAGTGGGGGAAGCAGGCTCCCTGCTGAGCAGAGGCTTTAACCCACTGAGCCACCCAGGCATCCCGGGAAGGTCCTTTCTTTTTAGAGATATATATTTAAGTATTTGCTTGTGCAATTTTATGTTGGGTCAGGGGATTTTAAAATGTTCCACTAAAAAAAAAAAAAGGCAGAGAGATAGATGAAACAAGATTGGGGTTCTTTATGCTATACTATCTACAAGTTTTATGTTTTCCATTAAAACTTTATTTTGCTTTGGGGCGCCTGGATGGCTCAGTGGGTTAAGCCTCTGCCTTTGGCTCAGGTCATAATCTCAGGGTCCTGGGATTGAGCCCCGCATCAGGCTCTCCGCTCAGCGGGTCAGCAGGGAGCCTGCTTCCCCCTCTCTCTGGTGACTCTCCCTCTCTCTCTGTCAAATAAATAAACAAAATCTTAAAAAAAAAAAAAAAAAAAAAAAAAACCACCAAAACTTTATTTTGCTTTAAGATTGAATGATTCGGGACAGAATAGCTAATCTCGAGGAGGAAAAATCATTTCACAGAAAGACCCTCCTACAGCCTGGATTTCCAAGCTGAGTTAAGTGCTCTGGGCAAGTGGGCCCCACATCTACCCTCTCCCCATGTCCTCACCTGCCCCCGTGGACTCGGCAGGACTGGGCCTGGAAGGAGGCGGGCAGGGAGGCCTGGTCATCCTCGAAGGAGATGTGGTCGCCCAAGAAGTCGGGGCCGGAGAAAAGCTGAATCTGCAGGCAGAGACACGAAGAGAGGAGAATGGAGGGCGATGCAGTGGGACAGAGAGAATGGGAAGAGGAGACATGGCCCCCACCAGCTCCTTACCTTTGAGACAAAGTGCAGATTGTGCTCGCCGACCTAAAGGAGGGCCCAAAGTTTCGAGACTTAGGGAGGGTACCAGCCTCTAGCTTCAGTTTCCCGACCCTTTTCACAGCTCTCGGGTAGCTCCCCGGTTCCAGAGGCCCCGCCCCGCGCTCCAAGCCCACCCCTTCCAGCCCCGCCCCCCATCAGTGGGCTCCTCCCCAAGACCCAAGTCCCCGCCCCCAGGGCCCCGCCCAGCGCGGCTGGCTCGCACCTGCAGGACCGGCTGCAGGGAGGCGAGGGCGCTGTTGCCGGTGGTGCCCCAGTCGTCGCAGTTGCGGTACACGCCCTTCTCCAGCACGTACTGCTCCCCGGAGAAGCCCACCTTCTCATAGGCCACCCACCTGCAGGGAGGGCGGGGCGCGGGTCAGCGGGGCGGGGTCGGCTCCTCCGCGGGACCCGATCCTGGCCCGCCGCGCTCCCGGAGCCCGGGTCACTCACACGCCGCTGAGCACGTGGATGGCCTGCGTATGGGGGCCGTGTCGCGCCAGCTCCACGTCCGGCAATGCCTCTCTCACTTCCACTCCATGCCCCTCGAAGTCCATGGCCTCAAACAGCACCACGGCGGGGTCCCCAAAGTCCTGGGCCCCAGGGATAGTCAGATCTCTCCTGCCCACCCACGGAAACCCCCGGGAGTGCCCAGACCTCGGGGACGCAGCCCACCAGGGGATTTTGGAGTGAGGCGATCAGTATGGCTTGGGAAAAAAACAGCAGAAAGGCAAGAGGCTAGACCTCAGGGAACACTTCCAGGCGCTCTGGAGAACTGGGAAAGATGGCACAAACTCTTCCTTCAACAGACTGTACTGGGGGCAAGGGTGGGGGGCATCTGGCTGTGGCCACAGGCAGAGAGATGGCCCAATTGTTCTTGCTTACCGTCCGGATGACCCGCAGGGAGGTCAGCGCCTCGTCATAGCCTCCCCAGTGTGACCAATCAGCATATTCCCCCTCCTCCAGCAGGTACTGGTGGCCCCGGAAGCCTGCCTTCTGGTAGCCCACCCAGCTGGGGGAAGGCGGAAGGACAAACAGACTTGGTCATGGAAGGCCCATGGCTGTGTAAGACAGCTGCCCCCCTCCCCTATGCAGCCGGGGCCATTCCCCAGCCCCCACTGTAGAGGCCAGAGGGGAGGATGAAGTAGGAGGAAAGGTTCTGAGTCCTCACCAGCCCCCAAGAACCCGCAGGGACCCCACAGAGGCCAGGTGGGGGCTCTGGCTGTCCTCTGGCTGCTGAAGGTTGTAGATGTCTCTGCTCACTTCCCAGCTCTGGCCCTGAAAGCCTGTGGCTTCGTAAACCACAACCTGGGGAAAAGCGGGTGGTGTGAGGGCACTGGGGAGCCAGCCAGCCAGGGAGGCCCTGCCTTAGTTAGCCCAGAGCTAAGTCCTCCCACTCTCACCGAGCTCCATTCTCTTAGGTAACTCCTGTTTCTTTTCTCTGACCTCTGACTTGCTTCTTACATCAAAAGCCAGTTTCCAGCGAGCCCGTAAGATTCCACCTTCCCAAACCCAGCTTCCGTTCTCCCGCACTCTCCTCCCCTGTCTTCCGGTCCAGGCTGTGTTAGCCACCCGCAAATCCCACACACCCCACCCAAAGGCCCTCTTCGACCCTGCAGCCCAGACTCTTACCTTGGGCTCCCCTGGCTTCTCCACATTTGGGCAGCCCTGCAGAGGAGACAGAGCTTAGACACCAAACCAGAGGTAGAGGAAGAAGAGGGAGGACGGGTAACCCAGGATTTACTTGGTCCTGAGATCCCTAAGAATGGCCAACCCCCTGTCTTCCCTCTGTCCCAGCTGTTGGGCTAATTCCCCCTCTCCTCAATCCCATTCTTAGCAGGAGACCCCCAGGCCCTGCCTCTTCCCCACAACCTGCAGGGCAAGGTAACTTGTGACCACTTGCTCCTTACCAGTCTCATGGGCTTCAAGGAGCCCACCGTAGGGTCCAAGGCACCCCAGGCCTCTGAGGTGAGGTACTCTCCAGGCTCCAGGATGCAGGGAGTGTCTTCAAAGTAGGGCTTGGGGTAGAACAGCCACCTGGGGGGAGAGGAAGAGAGACAGCTGTACCCCAGAGACCCAGGGACACAGATTGGTGATGGGGGAAAGGTTGAGAGGGGGGAAGAAGCCCCCATCAAGACGATGCGGAAGGATAATTCAGTCCTCCATAATCTCTTGCAGTAGCCACTCCATCTGCCCCCTTCCTCTGGCCTGGCGCTAATTTCACACAGCTGGAGAGTTCTTTCCAGCACACATACCTGCTTAGGGACCCCCAGTAGTTCCCTATTAGCCCCACAATATAGTCCAGCTGCACAGAGGCCCTTTGCTATGTCTCCCTTCCTGACTTCTCACATCTCCTCACCTTCTGCTTTCTTGGGCCAGACTGAACTTTCGAGGCTTAGTTCTCTCGCCTCTGGGCCTTTGCAGGTGCTATTCCTTCTGCTAGATATACTCTTCCCCACACAATTAACAAATATTTAGGGGAATCTACCCCATGCCAGCCCCTGCTTCAGGCATCAGGGAGACAGTGGTGAACAAAACAAGGGCAATCCCTCCTGCCCTGCTCCCCTTATGCTAAGATTCTCCTGTGGCCCACTCATCCCAGCTGAGATGTCTCTTCCTCCAGGAAGGCTTCTCTGACTTCAGACTGGTTTGGTGCTTTTCTGTGCTCCCCCATCCCAGAATTCTGATCACCACCGCCTTCTTACTTGCCTGTCCCCTCCAGTAAAGTACTGCCCGAGGGAAGGAGTGTGTCCTATCAGCTCTGTGTCCACAGCACGCTGCACAATGAATGTTAAAGGAAGGGATTCCAGAATTGCCCAGACTCACAGTCCTGCAGAGACAGTGGCGGATGCCACCTGCAGGGGCCTGTCCAGGCCCTGGGAGTCCTCCAAGGCATCCATTAGCTTCACTTGCTCCCCCTGGAGGCCCTCCTCAGAGTACAAGATGATCTCTGGGGTAACGTAGTCCTGCAAGACAGAGGTGGAAAAGGGTATGTAAATAGCCCCCCTCAGAGACGACCCCCCACCCCGCCCCTAACAGCTTTCCCCAAGCCTGTCCAGCCAGGGTCCCAGGGCGCTTCTGGGAGACCTCCGTGGCCATCTCCACAGAAGCCAGGAGGGTGACTGGGGTGTTCTCTGCAAGGTTGGCCAGACAAGCCTGAGACCAAAGCCCTCTCTTTGGCACTGAACCTTTGGTACCTGTGACCAAAGTTCCCAGTGGGAGCCTGCCAAGTGCCATGCCATTCACCTTGCTTCTGGGTAGCCTGAAAATCCAACCCAGAGAGAAGGGGAATGGACAGCTGTCACCTGAGGTCTAACTTCGGCTCTTCCTTTGTAAACCATTCCTGCTCTAGTCCACACTGGCTTCTACCTGCATCTCATCCCAGGCAGCAGCGGATGCTCTCTGCATTCTGGGTGTTTCTTTCCCGCTAAGACCATTTCATTCCCTTGCTCCTTCAGCAAACGCTTATGAAGCATCTGCTGAGGGCAAGGCACCATGGAAAGGGCATGTCCTACTCCATCTCAGCTGGCCCTCCCAGCGGGCACTCTTACTTCACTCACAGGCTAGGAAAGTGAGGATCCGTGCAGTTGGGCGGCCTGCCTGCGGGCACCCAGCCCGGACGTAGCAGAGCACAGAACAGACCTATGGAGTGTGTGTTCAATGTTGCAACCAACCCCTCCCACGTGCCTGGCACACACGAGGAGCCCAGTCCACGCTGAATGAATGAAATGAAACCAGGTCCGCCCGACTTCAAAGCTCTCATTTTTTTCTCTTCTACCTCATAACCTCCTACATGAAGATGCGTTTATTGTGAGAAGCTCACAATAAATCGTCCACAAACATTTGTGTGTTTCTGGAGAGGCTTTCAAAACCATCTCCTCCTTTGCATAGCTGGGCCACTGCCCTGGTTAAGACTCGTCCGCTCTCGCCCTCTTACTGGGAGGATTGCAACAGCTCTGTCTTGGAGGTGCTCATGCTTTAATTTAAAAAAAAAAAAAAAAAAAAAAAAAAAGTGTGATAGGCCCTGCTTTTAGGGTTGGGCTTTCTCTTCTGTGTCTCCCTACTGGCCAAGACAGTTTTGTCAAGCTTAATTTCGGTAGTCTGTACATCTGTGTTACAAAAATTATTTTGTTTTTTCCCCCACTTTACAGATATGGAACTATAATATTGACTGGGCCTGTTCAAACCACGCATTTCTCCCTCCAAATTCAGAGGTGCCCCTCACCTGGAAATCACAGCCCTGCCTGGTCTTCCTGAGTCCCAGATTTCTCCTCCCCACAGCCAGAGGGATGTTTATGAATCCCTAATCTGATTATATGGCTTTCCTGCCTCAGGTCCCACCCTCATACCCTAGCTTGACCATGAGTCTGACAGGGCAGAGAGCAGGTCTCCCCCGCCCACCCGCTGCCTGGCATGGTGCCTGGTACACAGCAGACATTAACCAGCATCTGTGAGCAAATGAACAAACATCCGTGGCACCCTGGATCTGACCTTGGGCCTGAGATCCCAAGCCCAGGGCAGGGGGGCTGGCTCCTGCAGCCACTCCCAACGTTTCTGTTGCTCTCACGAGACCCTTCAAGCCAGCTCCAATTTCCCCAGGCTGCTTTCCCAAGCTGGGACTTGGCCTCTGTCTGCCTCCTGCCTCCCCAAGGCAGGTCAAGCACCCCAGAACTCCTTTCTTCCCCAGGTGGAGCTCTGAGATCAGGACTCTACAGGCGAGTCCATAGTGAGCTCCCTTCAGGCTCCTCAACCATGTGAGCTCTCCTGGCTATTCCAACTCCAGGCACCTGAGGCTGTCCCCGTCCTCAAGGGCTGGGGCCTGGGGAAGACGGGGCAGCATCTGGTGTCCACTCCCAGCCACTCACCCGGACAACTCGCCTCAGGGAACCGATGCCTTGAGTACTCCACACAGACTCTGGAGCTCCTAAATCCACCATTCCTTCAGCCACGACCAGCTTCTGGCCCTGGAACTCAGGCTCTTCGTAGAGCACCCAGCTGTGGGCACAGAGACCCAGGGTCACCGGCAGGGAGAGGGTGTAGCCACAAAGCAGAGTGGCTGAAGGGGTTTCAGCTAGGTTGGCCTAGGCACATCTCACCACCCTGGCATCCCCCAGGTCCACAAGCAGCCCCCTGCCTCGTCCTGGCAGTCCGCACTCACCAGCCTCGAACTACCCTTACGGAGGCCACGTGGGCCCATCCGGAAGTGTCGGCGATGTCTTCCCACACCTCCCTGCGGCTGCCTTGGCAGCCAGGCTCTGAGAAGAGGATCATCTAGAAAGGACACAGAGGGAATCCTCAGGCCCCATCCCCAGATCCTGGCCCCCTGCTGCCCGCCACAGCCTTCCCCCCACCCACCCCCACATGGCGTTCCCCCCTTACCTTTCCAGGTCTGATGTTCAACTTGCCCTGGGTCTTTAATGCTGGGCTCTGGCATGGAGGGAGGTGATAAAAAGTCTTATGGTGTGGCCGCCTTACTGCCTCCCCATAATCTGTCATTCCAAGGATCCCACATGTTCCCTACTGGCCTCCACTCCACTGGTCCACAGAGGATGTCACCAACCTCCAGGGGGCTCATCACCCCATCCCAGGGGTGTGGGTGCCTATCACTCCTTTCCCCCAGCTTCCAAGAGATCAGAGCCACCAAGCCCTTTGAGCTCCACAGTGCAAGCCTTCCGCTGTGTGAATAGGGAAACTGAGGCCCAGAAGGATGTCGCTTGTATAAGATCACACTAAACCAGACATCAGACTCAAGGCTCTGGCTTCTCGAGACTCTCTTCCTAGTGTTCCGGTCCTGATACCATTCAAACCCTGCCCCAGGTGAGTCCAGCTGTCCCCCCCCCCGCCCCCACCACCTTGCTCATCCAAGGCCTCACTCACCCAACCCTCCGGAGGCCAGGCACAAGCAGGCTTCTCCAACGGTGACCTTTCGCTGCAGAGCAGGGGCAGCTGTCCTGGCACTTTCCTGAGTCCCGGCGTCCCGTGGGGCGGCAGGGCAGATAGTTTTGTACCCAGTGGTTCTGAGGCGGGGCCCTCCTGGGGGGTAGCCACCAGCCCACCGAAGAGAAGGCTGCCTCCGAGACGGGAAGTGGGCCTGCTCCCTGCTGGCCAGTCTGGCCCCAGCGCTGAGGGGACACCCTTGGCATCTGCTACATGTTTCTTCATCATCTCCAGAGGAGAACGAGAGACCTGGGGGGGCCTCACAGGGCGAGAGTCCCAGGAGGGCCTGGGCCCAGCTTTCTCCTGCCTGCGCTGGAGCTTCTCATCATCGCTCAGGTAGGGATTCTCTGGTTCTTCCTCCTCCTCTTCCTCCTCTTCCTCCTCCTCCTCTTTCCCTTCTAGTGTGGGTGCCTCCTGGAGGCTGGGTCCCAGCACCCATGGTCCAGGCTGGTCCTCCTCGATGGCGGGCAGCGTAGCGTACATGGCCAGGTAGGAGGAGCGGGGGGCTCGTGGCAGCCGATGAGTGCGGAGGATCTCAGGGGGCTCCATGCTCCGCAGCGTATCCAGGAAAATCTCTAGGTCGGCAGCCAGGGCCACCTCCTCCAGGGATGTCTCTGGGACCATCTCGCCCTCAGTAGAGTCAGGGACAAGCCGGGACTCCGGGCTGGCCTCTGCTACCATCAGCACCAGGGCAGGAGGGGCTTCGGTGCTGGGGGACACCTCACCCCCTGAGGAGGGGGCAGGGAGAACAACAGCATCCGGGATAATCCCCTTCTGGGTGGAAAATGGGGTAGCAGAAGCACTGGGATCCTGGACAACCTCTTTCTGGGTGGGAGATGAGGTGGGACTCACCTCGGAGCCCTCAACAACCTCATCCTTTTGGGGGGATGGGAAAGAGGAAGCAGTCAGGCCTCGAACAGCCTCGTCCTTGCTGAGAGAAGAAGCAAGACTGTCTTTAGTACCGTGGACAACCTCTTTTTGGGTGCGAGGGCTGCCTTCTGGGGCTTGGACAACCTGGGCAGGCTTGGGGGGTGAGGCAGCAGGAACACCAGGACCCTGTACAACCTCTTTCTGGGCGAGGGATGGGTCGGCATGGACCCCAAGGCCCTGCGCTACCTCTTCCTGGGTAAGGGAGAAGTTAGGGACATTTTTAGAGTCGTCAACAAACTTATTCAGTGGGGAGGAGGGAGCAGAAAGCCCTCCTGAGCTGGGGACAGCCTTCCTTCTTGTAGAGGATGGAGCAAGAGGCTGTCCAGGGACTGTAACAGCCACCTCGCTCTTCACCTTGGGCAGGATGGGGACAGCAGAGGGATCCGTGAGCCCTTCCCTTTTCACAGAGTGTAGTGCCTGGGGTCCCCTGGACTTGACAGTGAGCTGGGTCCTGGGGTGAGTGGGCACCACAGGCTGCTCCGAGGGGCAGACTGGGTCCAGGGAGGGGGTAGGGGTCTGGCGTCTAGGAGAGGAAGGTGACAGTGCCTGGCCCTGGGAAATCTGGAGAGGGGGCTGGGGGAGCCTGGAGGCTCCCTGATCCCTTGGGACCTCATGGGCTCTGGCATCAGGGGCTCTGCTCTGGTCTTGGTCTGGGCGAGCTGCAGGGACATCCTGGTTCCAAGGTGGGTGGACATCCTCTGGGATGCCCACAGGGACCAGAGCAGCTTTGTCCTTTGGCTCTGCTGTCCCTGTCTCAGGCAGCTGCCCTAAGCCTGCGCCCCCTGCACTGCCCAGACCCGGACTCCTTGGCACAACAGCTGTGGGCCTGGGAAGCCGGCTGGCGGCGGGGCTACGCTCAGCAGGCACAAGGCTACTTAGCAGCTCCCGGGCTTGGCTGAGGCTGGGTGAGCCCTCGGCCTCGGGACTCACCACCACTGCCCGCACGGTACGAACAACTTTGCGGCCCCTCGGCGGGGCCTCGCCTGACAGCACCGGCCCCACGGTCACAGAGCTGTTCACCCGTCGCTCCGTGTGCCCTCCCACCACCACGGTGGTCTGCACGGTGCGTGTCACCCGACGCTCTTCGAGGCTCCGGGGGCTCCCACTGATGAGACTTACACCTGGGTGGGGGCTTGGTTCACGGGGCCCAGGCAGGGGCACCAAAATCTCATTCCTGGCCATGGCTCCCAGGTGTGGTGGCTCAGTCCTGGGCTCGGGGGGGCTGCCATCACCCTGGTCTATAGCCTCCTTCAGCCTTCCCACTCGCCTTTTCTCCTTGGGGAGTAGTGTGTACTTCTTGGAAAAGATGGGCCCGTGGCTCTGACAGCTCTTGGAGCCGGCCCCATCCCGGGGTCCCTGGTAATTTATAGTCGTTTCTTCCCGTGTCACAAAGCCATTGACTTCCTCTCGACAGTGGCTGTGCTCAAACACCTCCTCCCGGGGGGCTTCTGTCTGCGCCCCCGACACCAGGGACACCTTATGAAAACGGTGTCTCATTTCTTCGTGGGCAGGGGGCGGCCGCCGCCATGTCAGAGTGGTGCTTACCACGGGAGTCTCAGCCTGAGCCAGGGGCCCACCTGCCTCCTCCATGTTGGGCCCCGGCGACCTGTCTTGAGGTGTCCTTGGCTCACTGTGCTCCAGCTCCCTGCAGATGGTGCCGGGAAGAAGAGAGACAGGGTCAGGGGGTGATGAGGGTGGCTCTCGGCAGTGCAGAGTAACGACCCCTGCCAAGCTCAGGCTTGGTCACCCCAGGCAACCCATTGGACTTTTTGGACCTTTGTTTCTTCATCTGTAAAATGGGCATGATACTCCCAGCTTTCCCACCATCTCCCCACTTTCAGATGATCCCCAATGCCAGGGTCCTTCAAGGGGTGAAGCTGAGGCCTGAGCCTGGAAGGAGAGAGAAGGGAGAGAGCAAAAAAGCATATGGGTGGGGTTGTGACTCTACACAAGGAGCCCTGGATCTAGCCCTCCGGAAACCAAAAACTAGAAAACCAGGCAACTGTTCTGACCCTGTTCCTGGCCATGATAAAGGAAGGAAAGGAAAGATGGGCTACGGCCTCTGGCAAAGCTAAGTTTCCCCTGACCCTGTCATTTACTAACTGGATGACCTTGGGCCACAGCCACTTCTCCCCTTCAAGCTTCATGGGCTAGGCACCTTGCTAACTGCTTAATAGTCATTGTCCTTCTGAATCTTTAAAAGAATCCCATGCGTTTGATACCTCAAAGAATCAATTATAAACAAACATTCCCATTTTGCAGATGAGGACAAAGAAGGCTCAGAGAGGTTAAGAAACTTACCCAGAATCACACAGTGGCAGAGGCAAGACTTGAACCCAACCCTAAGCACTTGACCACCATACTAAACTCCCTAATATAAGTATCTGGTGAACCAAGCTCTGTGGTTTAGAGATTTACTTTTAAGGGGGGTCACAGTAGTCCTGGAGGGATCACCCAGCCCCCACTCCCACTTCCAGGCTGTGCTGACCAGGACAATCCTATTCTCAGATCCCAAGGACCCAAGAGGCAGCCCCCAGGCCATTTTAAGGGAAGCTAAGACCAGAAATGCACCCCTACCCCCAACTTCCCTCCCCCATCTCTATCTTCTTCTCGCCTGAGAAGCCAGTGGAACCCAGAACTTTGATCCTGCTCTGTGGCCCTAGCAATGACTCAGGTTTTATGAGGAACAGAGATGAAAGGGGCTGAGGCCCAGGGAAGCCTGACTTGACTCCAGGAACCTTGGGAGCTATGATAGGGTCTGAGTGGCATATTGGGGAAGGGAGGGAACTGACATGAATCCCAGACCTTTCCCCAGACCAGAATTCCCGAGAGCAGGGCACAGCCAGACACCTGAGACCCTAGATCAGGGCCCTTTGCCTGAGGCCACGACCCTCTCCCATCCTCACTAAGGAGCCCCTTTTCTTCCAACAGAACCATGGCCTTCTTGTTGGGATTCCCATTGAGCCCCCCACTGAGTTTCCTCTTTACTTCTGCAATAATAACTAGGATTTCCCTGAGATTCCCTGCCCCTGAGGCTATTAAGTAGCCGAGCCTGGGTTCTAAGTCACTGATTGATTGATTGACTCATTCATTCATTCATTCATTCAGGGCTAATTGTGTTAGGTGATGTGCTGGGCCCTGGTTTGGTTCACCCAAAGGCGGTGTTCTAGGAGTCTGCGGTCCAAAGAACCGGATGTAAAAACAAGAACCACATCGATTTTGGCAAAGCAACAAGAGAACAGCTTCAAAGGAAGCCATTGGTCATCAGATCAGATACTGTAAATGACCTCCCAGCAATCAAAATTCCACGCCTTTCTCAAGCCAGCCCAGCCCCTGAACAACAGCCGGGACAGTCACTCATTCCATAAACATGTGGTCATTGGCTTCTGCTTGCACACTTCTGGAGATACAGAAGTCACCATCTGACAGCATCTGTCCTATCCCTGGACAGTCATGACTGCTAGAGTGTTCTTCTAACTGTGCTGGAATCTACCTGCCCATAGCTGCCCCCTTTCATCCTTGCTCTGAAGACACAACACACTCCCATGGCCCAGGATGCCTCCGAGGCTAGCAGAAGTCTTCAGCCCCAGAGCCCTCTCTTCTTCAGGGCCCCAGACCAGAAATGGATCTGTTGGCAGGCTGACTGTGACCTCCAAACAAGGTGTGTGGGGCCGGGAAAGGGAGAGGCTGAGGAGGGGGCGGGGGGAGTGTGGGAAAGAGCCTGGTCTAACCGAACAAGTCCTGGGTTCTCCCCGCTTACCTGTGAGTCACCCCCAAACTAGGCCAAACCAGTCCACAGGCCCACAAACGCATGCTGCGTCACACAGACACATACTGACACCCAGACAGACACCAGCACAGACCCACCGGGTCCCACGGGCACAAAAACAGACCTACACACTTACACAGACAGACACGGTCAGACACACAGCGTTACACACACTCAGAGACACAGTGGACACACGCATCAGACACACACACACACACACACACACACACAGAAACACACAGACACAGTGACATGTGCCCATGTTCACAATACACACGGTCAACTCACAGCCCTCCTCCCTGCTCGGGAAATCTGCCTACACTCAACACAGCCACCCATGAATGCATATATGTCTTACACAGCCCCGCATGCCGCCCCGACTGTGTCCCACCTCCCTGCCCCTACCCCAACATCTGCCAGTCCTGACCCAGGGAATGCTTCCCCCAGAAAGGGGTCACAGAGGTCTGGTATCCCCAGAGGTCGGCTTCCTGCTTCTCTAGCCTCCAACCAGAGTCTGTCATTAGCTACCTGGTCCCAAAATAGCCAGGGAGTGGCAGGGAGAGCCCTAGTCCCCTCAGCTAAAACCTGCTGCTTCTTCCTTCTCCTCTCTAAGGCTTGCCTCCTCCGCGTACCTTCCCTCTCTCCCAAGTCCTTCTCTCCCAGCTGCGGTGCCTGAGCTGGGCCACCCAGGGTCCCACCTCTCCCCCTCCCTTACCACAGGACGAGTTACCCTGACTCCTGCTCAGGGGCCTGGGCGCTTCTGAAGCTGCCAAACCCACTTCCATGGGATCACTGAAAACCCTGTACAGCAACCAGTCAACCCTGCATGGACGGCATAAGGCCAGCAAGTCCTCTGGGAGAGGCAGGTGGAAGCAGTGGTTAAAGCACAGGCACCCAGGTTCAAGTTCCGACCCCTTCACTTTCTACTTGACTTTGGGCAAGTGATGTGATTTCCCTGAGCCTTAGTTTCCCTATTGCGGTGAAGGCAGTCAAAAAGATTAGTCCCGCTTCATGGGGCTTTCTGAGGATTTAAAAGAATTATGCTTACGGGGCATCTAGGTGGTATAGTCGGTTAAGTGTCTGACTCTTGGTTTTGACTCAGGTCATGATCTCAGGGTCATGGGCTCAAGCTCTGTGCCTAGTAGGAAGTCTGCTTGAGAGTCTCTCTCTCTTTCACCCTCTCCCCCTCCCTCCTATGCTAGAATGCTCTCTCTCTCTCTCTCTTTCTCTAAGATAAATAAATCTTTTAAAACAGTAAAATTTTAAAAATAAGAATTAAGCTTAGAAAACAAGCTATGGGGCATCTGGGTGGCTTGGTCAATTCAGTGTCTGCCTTTGGCTCATATCGTGATCCTGGGGTCCTGGGATCAAGTCCTGTATTGCATGGGGGTGGGGGGTGGTCCCTAGTCAGCAGGGAGCCTGCTTCTCCTTCTCCCTCTGCTTGCCACTCCCCCTGCTTGTGCCCATCTCTCTCTCTGCCAAATAAATAAATTTAAAAAAAAAAAGCCATAAATAACAGCCACCACCATCATCATTAGGAACTTTTCAGAGCCCTATTTGAGCCCCAGTGCCCCTTCCTGGTGACCCTCGAGACATCACCCCTCCTCAGTGAGTTTCAGGGGACCCATCCTTCCCCCTTTGGGCCTATGAGGCAGATCCAGGGGAGTCATTTTAATGCAAATAAACACCAAGGATTGGGAACCTTGTGCCTGTTCCTGAGGTCGCCACCCCAGAGCCAGGTGGGGTCATTATCGCCGGGACTGCCGCATTAATGATAAGCATTCCTGCTATTTGGGTGGCCCAGATCCCTGGAGTTCAAAGCACGTCCTGTGACGACCTCCTCCTTCCTCACCTCCAGCTACCAAATCTACTCAACAACTCAAGGCCCAGAGAGGTTAAACTGCTGGTCCCAGGACACCCAGCACTTTGGCTGGGCACCTATTCCTAGACTGAGTCTGTGGTGGGGTATCACTGAGGAGAAGGTCACTCTCCCCAACCCCTCCATGACAAGCTCTGCCTCTCCTCGGGCAGACAGGGAAGAGCAGCAACAGTTCCCCCAAGGTGGCCTGTGGGTGAGGGGAGAGAGAGGAGGGAGAGCTGAGTGGGCAGAAGATGGCCGAGTTAGCTCGTGCCTGGGGAGCCAAATGAATGGGCCTTGGTTTGGAAAAGCCCAGACACCAGGCAGAGACCCAAAAGTGGGCAGCCAGGCCAGTTTCCCCTCCCGTCATCGCCCCATGTGGGGCCTGATGTCTACTCACCGTCCGTGTGGGGATCCGGGCGTCCAGCGGGCCTGGTGCTCCTGCTGCTGGGCTGTGACCTCCTGATGCGGTGGGGCTCTCAGCCGGGGCTCCTGGGGCTGGTCTGTCAGGCACCCCGTGATGGGGCGGGGCCCCTGGGGAGGCTCCTGCCAGCCCCTGGATTCCTCAGGGCCGCAGGGGTGGAGAGCTGGTTGGGCAGGTTTAGGCTCTCCACCCTCCTCCCCAGGTGCCCGCCTGTGGCCCTGGAGGGTGATAGCGATGTGGTAGCGGGTCCTCCTGGCAGAGGGACACTTGTGTAGGGTCTGGGCTGGATCGGGCAGGACTGGCCCAGGTGTGACAGGCTCGCCCTTTGCCCCCTCTCCTGTGGGGAAGGGTGCTGGGCAGGGCAGCAGGTTTCCCAGGTTGCCGGGTGGCTCAGGCCTCACAGGAACCCCTGGGGTAGGGTACGGAGGTTGCAGACAAGTGCAGCCTGGGGTCCCTTGCTCCACACATCCAGGAGCTAGTGCCGGGCATGAGGGGCTCTCCAGTCCCACGGAGGCGTAGTTGGCCAGGTCAGAGGCACTGCCCACGGCTGGCCTCTGCAGGCGCCCCAGGGGTTGATGGGGCTCCCCTGAGCTGTGTCGTCTCCTCCAAAGCCAGGAACCACGGCTCCCTGTCCGAAGGTCCCATTCTGAGCAGCTGTGGGATTGGGCCTAGGGAAAGGAGAGGCAGGCGACTGGTGACAGCACTTCTCCTTACCCTCCCAGCGCCCCTCAACATGCTGGACGGTCCTCCTCGGCACGAGAACTGGACAAAAGGGCAGAGCTCTGGGAAGCCGCTCAGTATTTCACTCACGCCCTCCCATTCTGCCTATGAGGGAAGTGAGGCCCCGAGAGGACACTGACTTGACCAAAGTCACTCAGTGACAGCCCTACTCTCAGGCCAACTGCCACCTTCCCAAGCATCCACAGGCCTCTGGCCCTTTAGCAGCAGCTTCTTTGGGGATCAGAGGCTGCGTGCATGTGCACGATATGAGTGTCTAGAGCCTCTGCCCCCTCCAAGCTTTCAGAGAGCTTTTAGATGCCTCCCCTATCCCTGGGACCCTCACAGCCTGAGATTGCTAAGCACATCCGGGAGGAGGCACCTGAGCATAGAGATGTACCTGGGCCATAAGGGAGTCGGGGAAGAGGGTTCCCCCGAAAGTGAGTAACTTCCATCTACTATCTTCCCTTGGGGCCCAGCCTGGCCGTGGGAGGGAGGGGAGAGGGCCAGCGATCCCGGGCCCATATGGACGCTGCTCCCCAAACCACGAATTCTCAGGAGCAGGCTTGTGTACTTGGCAACAGAGGAGCCAAGTCTGGGACCAAAAGTCCTCTCTGCATGGGCCCTTGATCCCAAATACCTCAATTTACTCATTTGAGAAATAGGTACAGCCTCTTGCTCCCCAGGGGCTAAATACCTCAAGAGACAGGAGGGCACCGTGACTTAATGTGGGGGCCTGGAGCCAGGCAATCCAGGCTCAAATCACAGATCAGCTACTTCCTAGCCACAATCTCAGTGTCCCTGTGTGTAAAATGGGTATGATAATAACAGTACCTGCTTCCTGGGAGTGCTGTGAAGACTGAATGAGATAAGCCATGCAGAGTAACCAGCACCTAATGAGTACTCAATTAAATGTGAGTGATTACGAATGGTATTCTAGACCACAGACACACGGCTGCTGAGCCACCTCTAGGAGGCCTTCTGCTCCTCCAAAGAGAGGGCACCCTGTCACTGCTCGAGCCATGCCTCAGGTCCACTGAAGACGGGGAACTGTGCCCAGAAGGTTAAACCACCAGCCCAGCTTTGCCCCTGGGGTTGCAAGTCAGGAATTGGGGAAAAGAGGCCAGAGAGGAGACAAGGGAGTGTAGAAAGGGGGCTCCTGGGTACAGGTACTGGCCCTCCAGGCTTCCCAAAGGGCCTGAGCATTAGGAAGCTCAGGCTTCCAGAACATCTAGACCCTTGCTGGATGTTCTACATCTATGACTTTCTTTCTCACAACTCTGAGCAGCATTATTGTCCCCATTTTGCAGATAGAGAAACTGATGTGGGGAGTGATCTGCGCAGGGTCACACAGTGAATCAGTGGCAGAGGATTAGAGAACTCCAGGTGCCTGACTTGTAAGTCAGGGTTCTCAGGGCCAGCCCGGCCCCTCCCAGAGCTTCTGACCCCACTCCTTTCCCACCTCTTGGGATTCTCTCTTACCTTAAGGCTGACATTGCTGGTGCTGCCCAGGTCCTGGGCCAGGTCAGGGCAGCTCCGGCCACCCCAGGACCTAGAAAGGAAGCACAGGAAAGGGAGTGAAGTAGCCTTCCCCCCTCCCACGCTCAGACTGGACCCTGGGGCCCTCCCCAGGGCGCATAGGCAGGCTGAGCTTCTGAAACCTTAGGAGTGGGTCTACACAGCAGCCTCCCCTCTGCTCCCTCCCCCAGCTGTCTACTCCCCAAATGAGAGGACAGACAGATGAGTTTGGGACAAGAGTGGGGACTAGGTCTACAGTAGAATCAGAATATAGAAAAAGGATAGCGTCTCATAGTTCAAAAGCTTGCCATGCACTGAGGCCCTCTGGGGGCCAGGCTAAGCCTTAGATATGGTGCTTACGTGATCTCCTTTGAGCCTCAAAATAATCCTAGAAGGTGGATATTATGCCCCTATTTTTCAGATGAGGAAACTGAGGCCCAGAAAGATGAAGTGACTCACACAGCTGGTGAGCCTTGGAGTTAGGACACTAGGACCATCCCATTCCAAAGGCTGGTTGGACATCATGGCACTAATGGGGGCAAGATGGGGAAGTGCCTTGACCGTCTCCCCCGTGCACCCCGCCTCCAATCCCGGGCAATCAGCAGGGATCAGAGAGGCCTGTTCCTTAGTGCTGAAGTCCCACTCCCACATCTGGTGAGAACCGCGTCCAAAGGCACACGCACGGGCTGTATCTTCAGGCTGGCCCCTGAGCATGCGCAGTCTCTCCCCTGTCCTCCCAACCCCTGACTCACCAGCAGGCCAACACTGCCTCCTCTCGAGTGCGGAAAGGGAGGGGCCATGCCACCTGGGCCCTATAGGGCAGGTTCTTGCCAGACCAGGTAATGGGAGAGGGCGTGTCTCCCTGCTGGGGTGGGCAGGGCAGTGATAGGGTGTGGGTACCCCCTGGGGCACCCAGGCTTCCAGGCTTTCCAGGGTGGCTAGGCCCTCCCCTCCCCCTTTCTCTTTGGGGTGAGAGAACAGCACAAACCCCTCCTCTCCCTCTGCGCCTGGTGCTCAGGTACCCCACCCCTCCCACAGCTGCTAAAGACAGCCGTGTCAAGATAAGATCAGAACAAATTGCCTGGTAACTACCTAGAGACACAACACCCCAGTGCCTGCGAGCACATTCCATGCGAGCACATTCCATGCTCTTTTCCGATACGGGCCCTCTGAGCCACTGGGGTCCTCTTCACTCTCCCCCTCCCTGCCATTCAGCTTTGCCACGCAGAGCCTTTTTCCTTCCACTCCGACGGTGGCTACCAGCAAATGGGCTCAGAGAGAGGAAGCAGTATGTTCAAGGGGACCAGGCCAGCGGCAGCTGGGGTTAGGACGGAGCTCTGCCTAGCCCCCCACCACCGGCTTGCAGTCCGGGAATCTCTCCGGGCAACAGAGCAGCCCAGTGCTTCAGGATATGGGCCCTGGAGTCAGACTGCTTAAGCTCATAACCTAGCCCCACCTCCTCCCAGCTGTGTGACTGCGCAGGTGACTTCACCTCTCTGAACCTCCATTTCCACATCTGAATCACACGAACTACACTTGCCTCATAGCGCTGCTGTGAGGATTTAAATGAGATAACCCACGTCAGGCAAGAAGCAAGTGGCAAATAAAGATTTATTGTTACTACAGTCTGGGGCGACAAGGGAAATCGTGCCATCTGAGGGCAAACGTAGCGCGGTCTGTGACACCTCAGGGGCCTGTCACGCTCATGACAAAGGGAATGAAGACGAGAGGGAAGCTGGCCTAGGATGTGACAAAGTCCACAGCGGCGGGGAGGGGGGGGGCTACGTTTGCCTTTAAACTGTCTCCGGAGAAGAAGTCATCCCCCCTCCCGCCGCCTGACTTCAGGAATTGCAAAAGTTGTTTTAAAGTTTCAAAAGAGCGCAGGTTGTATCTAAAAACCATATTCACAGTCATATATCCAAATCGTAGTACACTGTCACGTATATTTTTATGCTCTCAGACACTCGTACACGCTTATTTGAACACTCACTACCCTCTAACACACACATACGCACACACCCCTAGAGCCCAGGGGTGCCCCTGCAGACCTCCTCCATCCCCCTCACCTATCCCGGGCTCTGGCCTCCTCCCGGGTCCGCTTCCCCCGGCGCTCCCTCCGCAGCCCTAGCCTGGCCAAGCCGCGGGCCAAAAGCGCCCCCAGCCCCGCGTCCAGCTCGGCCATGGCAAGGGCAAGGCCCCGGGCTCCCTGGCACTACAGCTCTCCGGGGCCACGGGGGCCACCCGGATCCGCTCCTCTCCGCTCCTCCGCAGAGAAACGCCTTCTCCGGCCCGCCCCCTTGAACAAACAGGGGCCCCGCCCGCAGTCTGTTCGGGCGGGGGACTGACCCCGAGGCGGTCCTTGCCCCAGGACACGGGGTGAGTTCTGCAGGGGTCGCACCGCCTGAGTCCCACTTCTCCCCGCTCTTGCCGTGCTCTCCGCATGGACGGCGCTACTTCTTTAGGCCTCGGAAGGCTCCAGGGGCACCGCGTGCCGGCAGCCCCCACGGTGGCCTTACACAAGGTGGGCGGGAAGGAGGAACCTCGGGCCAGCGAGGCGGCGCTGAACCAGGGGTCTCTGTCCCCCGAGGAGGAGGGGCTAGAACGCAGGGGCGGGGTCAAGACCAGAGGGGGCATGGTCTTGTCGAGTGGGTGGGGCCTTGTCCTAGTGGTTGGCCTATGGCACAGGGCCAAAGGGGTGACGGGGTGGGCTTTACACCGTGATCTCAATTACTGGGCGGAGGAGGCCGAAGCCGAGCCTGCTGTTGCCTGGACGCGGTGGGCTCCTGAACATTATCGCGCGCGCACCTGGAGGGCGTGAGACTGAGCGTGAAGGTCGCTCAGTCCCCTGCAGGGAAGCTCCTCTCATACCCACGAGGGCGCGAACGGAGCCCCTTGCTGGAACGGTTATGAATGGACGCTGACCTCCTTGTGTTCCTGCCCCGCCACCCCCATGGTGATTGGGGGCTTAGATCCTGGCATGTACAGAGGGTGAAGCACACCCCACTGGACCATGGCAGGGAGTACCAGCGAAGCAGGCACACTGGCTTCCTAGGAACTGAGAGGAAAGTGGTGGGAAGCAGCAGACGTACATCTGGGCAGGTGCTGGAACCCTTGTTCAGGAAAGAGAGCAATGTGCCCAGTGTTTGGCAGCACAGTCTGTATCATGCTGAGTCCCAAAAGGCTGGACCACCCGCTGGCAAGCTGAGATGGGAGGGCCAGGACCAGGTCAGGGAGCAGGACCCAAATTCAGCCGGATGTGGATGGCTGCCAGAGCCCCTACCCCATAAGCGGGCATCACAGGCTCTCTCTGGTTGCATTCTGTGACCTGCTTCCAGGTGAGGTGTGGAATCTGACAGATACACAGTGGCTTCCCCCTCCGCAAATGAAGTCCCAGAGGCCTCAACTTGTCGCAAAGAAAATCTTTTAATTGTTCTGCTCCTGCCCCCTCCCCAGGGCAGTCCTGGCACCAGGGCTCAAACTGGCTGCCTGCACTTTCCCCCAGATGCCAAGGACCGCTTTGACCTTTTCCAGATCCCAGCCCATCTGCTTCTCTGATGGCAGCGCCACGAGATCTAGGGCTTCCTAGTGCCATCGGGCAAGGCAGGCAAGAGACGCCAGGGACAGGTGGGCGTGAGCTAGGCGGGGAGGCTGTGGCACGTGCAGGCGGTGGTGCAGCTTCAGGTGAACGTGCTGGGTGAAGCGCCGGGGACAGACACTGCACCGGAAGGGCCGGGCCCCAGAGTGCAGGCGCAGGTGGGTCTTGAGGTTGCTAGAGTTGCTGAAGCGTTTGTGGCACATCTGCCAAGAATGGGCACAGGTGTCAGCTCTGCCCATGTGGCTGGCTCCAGATCTCTGCTCCCACTCCCTACCTTGGACACCCCTACCCACACCACCACCACCACCACCTCCCTGTGCCTGCCCAGACCCATGATTTCTCCTGGGACGCACAGTGTCTGGCACATTGGAGCCAGGCAGACCTGGGTTAGTATCATGATTCTTACTCCCTGTGTGACCTCGCATAGGTGACATCTCCTGTCTGAGCCTTATTCTCCTTATTGGTAACTACTAATTTGTGACTATTAATACCTAACCTCGTAGGTATGATGGACCGAATGAGATCATCACACAGGACCCTTAAGCATGGGCCTACAGCCTTCGTGAGCGTCATTAACATTTACTGGGAGCTGCCACATGCCAGGAATTGGTCTCACAGAGTCTTCCCGGGGACCCTGGAGAAGGATGACTGAGTCCTTGTGTAACTCCTCTAATACAGTGAGAAAGCAGCAGCTCAGAGGAGGAGAGCCACTAGCCAAAGGTCACACAACCTGGAGGGAGAGCTGGGATCTGTACCCAAGTAGCCCAGACTTAGAACTACGATGCTTCTTTCATGCCTGGGGAAAGAATTTCTGCTGTTCTGACCTCCCAAGGGATGTATCAGGACTCAGAGGGAGCAGGAGCTAACACCCAGCTGCTGTTATCGCTAGTGTTTGTATACTTCGCAAGCACCAGGCCTTCTCCTTCTTCAGCAACCCTGGGAAGTAGGTTACCGGTATCCACTCCCTGGGACCTCCCAGCTTTATTATTCTCCTCCCTTAGACGCACATCTCTAGTCCTCACTCCAGGCCTAGGGAGGGACCTCCAGGTTCACTTTCTGGCCCTTCCAGGCTAACAAGGGTCATTGTCACTTCCCTCCACCTCCCTCACTGCCTCCACCCTTGCCTCCAGTCCTGTCTCCACTTGCTCAGGAGCCCTGGGGAGAGCAGGCTACAGGGCCACCCGTCCGAGAGCCTGGAACTACTCACCAGCCTGCAGGAGTACAGGGAGGGGGAAGGAGGGTCTCACCAGGCATTCATGGGGCCGCTCCCCCGTATGCACCAAGTGGTGCTTCTGCAGGTGGGCCAGCTGGGTGAAGTTCTTCTGGCACAGGCCACATTGGAAAGGGCGCTCCCCACTGTGCACACGCAGATGGACCTGAGCCAGGTGTGGGAGAAAGGCTGCCAACTGCCCAGAAGCCTCCAGCAGGTCCTGTCTAAATCTCTCCCCACATCCCCACAGGACCCCTATTTGGCATCAAGTTTTCTGAGTGCCCTTGCTACCCTATCACTGCCTTCATGGCCTCTCTTCCATTTTTTCAGGATGCTCTTACTCTTTCTGGTGCCCTGTGGACTGGGAGGGGACAGTGATCAGAAGGCTAGGTGAGGGATAGCCCATGTAGATCTTTCCCGAGCAGTGCTGCTCTAAGTGTGGTCCACAGGGGCGCCTGGGTGGCTCAGTCAGTTAAACAACCAACTCTTGGCTTCAGCTCAGGTAGTGGTCTCAAGGTTAAGCCCTTCATTGGACTCCATGCTTAGTGCAGAGAGCCTGGACTCTCTCTCTCACCCTTCCCCCTGCTCTCCCTCACTCTCTCAGAAATATTTTTAAAGATTTTATTTACTCATTTGACAGATCACAAGTAGGCAGAGAGGCAGGCGGAGAAAGAGGAAGGGAAGCAGGCTCCCTGCTGACCCGAGCGCCCTATGTGGGGCTCAATCCCAGGACCCTGAGATCATGACCTGAGCTGAAGGCAGAGGCTTTAAGCCACTGAGCCACCCAGGCACCCCTCAAATAATCTTTTAAAAAACATTTATTTAGGGGCACCTGGGTGACTCAGTCATTGAACATCTGCCTTCAGCTTAGGTCGTGATCCCAGGGTCCTGGGATCGAGCTTCATATCGGGCTCCCTGCTCAGTGGGGTGTCTGCTTCTCCCTCTCCCACTCCCCCTGCTTGTGTTCCCTTTCTCACTGTTGTCTCTGTCAAATAAATAAAATCTTTTAAATTAATTAATTAATTAAAAACATGTATTTATTTTTTTGAGCACAAGCAGAGGGAAGAAGCAGAGGGAGATGGAGAAGCAGACTCCCCGCTGAGCAGGGAACCCCACCCCCCAAGCTGGGTTTGATCCCAGACCCCAGGACCATGACCTGAGCCCAAGGCAGATGCTTAACCAACTGAGCTACCCAGGTGCCTCCTAATGCAAATAATCGTAGGGAAAAAAGTGTGATCCACAGACCAGCAGCATCAGCATCACCTGGGAGTGTGTGGAAAATGCACATTCTCAGGCCTTGCCCCAGACCAGTTGAATCCAAAATCTCTAGGGCTGGGACCTAGGAATCTGCATGTTTCCTAGCTCTCCAGGTTTGAATCTCATTAAAGCTTAAGAACTTACACCCTGGAGGACCGCAAAGGGCCGTTCTTCAACTTCAGTGTGACCTGCACATGCAAAGAGCCCTGACACACAGACAAGGGCCCTGTTGCCCCTGCCCCGGGCGATGTGGATGACAATGCCCACAGTGACACGCTGCTTTGTAGGGTGCAAAAGGCTGGTTGTCAGGTCATCAGGTCCATGCTCTAGACTCACTAAAATCTATCCACTCCCCCACTGGACCTTCAAACAAATAAGCAGGAGGAGGCTTAACAGGAGATCCAAAAAGGTAGTTGTTCAGGAAAGAGGTTTGCAGTAGACCTTGAGAGGCTAATATCAAGGCCTAACCTCACCCTGAAGTCCAAGTGACCTCAGACAAACCTTTCCTTCAGTTTTCCCCTTTTTTGACTGAAATGAGATGTGCTCAAAGACAGTGTCTTAGGGTGGAGAGGACATTCATGGCCATCTTGTTGTGCATCCCCTTTCTGCAAACATGACAGTGAGGGACCCAGTAAACCATTCCAGCTCACAGCCTAGGGGCTGCCCAGAAGTTGCTCCAGCTTTCAGGTCCTTGATTCTGGAATCAGGATAGGAGGGGGCCATGGAAAGATGCTGAGGGGAGCAACAGAGCCCAGGAGGTGGATACCTTGAGGTTGGAGAGCTGCCCGAAGTTCTTGCTGCACACGTTGCACTCGTACAGGATTTTGCCATTCTCTTTCTTCAGTGGGTAAGGCAGAGCTGTGGTGCCTGGCCGGGAGCCTGTGGGTGCCCGCCTTGCTGGTGCCGCCCTGCCCACGAGCTTTGGCCCAGGGGAGAGAGTCCTGGCAGTTCCAGGACCTCGATCCCAGGCTGGGGAAGGTTGGCTTTGGCCAGAGGCTTGTGAGGCCCCTGGGTAAGGATACAGGGTCTCCCTCTGGGCAGCGGGGTGCCCAGCCTCATTGGCACTCATCGGCAAGCTGGTGGCATAGGAGGGGTCTGGGGGCAGCATGAAGAGGGGGGGACATTGGACAGAAGGTGGGGCCCCATAGGTGAACAGGTGAGGTGGAGGCAGAAGTGGATACCCAGGATAGAAGGGGTAGAGGCAGAATGGGAGTTCTTCGGAGATGGGAGTAGGCAGTGGGCAGGAGCAGATGGCCAAGGGCCTGGGGCTCTTCCTGTTCTGCCAGGGGACTGGGGAAGAGCCGCTGTAAGGCGAGAGGGATGGGCAGAGGGCCCCCTCGCCAGCTCTTTCCTGCTGGCCTCCCCTCTTGTCCCTGCTCGCAGGGTACTTGGCTGTGAGTTTCTCATCATCAGTGGAGCCAGCCTGCAGCCCTGGTGGCTGGTGCTCTGAGCAGGAAAAGAAAGACGGTTAAGGCCCAGCAGCCTGATGGAAAGTTCTGCTCCGTATCTATCCGGCCCCCTGGCTAGCTGGGGGTGGGGGAGCTCTCTGGCCTGCCAGCCTGCTGGAGGACTCGGACAGAAGTTCCCCTTCTCGGAGCCTCCCTGGTCTGCACTTGCCGACAAAAGCTAGTGTTTATGCAGCGCTCAAGCGTCTTAGGGAGAGAAAATGATTTGAGCAGCTTATTAGACATCCAGGTGGAAAAGTCAAGTAGGCAGTTGGATGAATCAGTTTGGAGTTTGGTTGGTTCGTTGGCTGGTTTAGAGTTGAAAAGAGAGGTCCAAGCTGAAGATGTACGTCTGGGGACCTGCCTGATGAGACCACCAAAGGGTCAGCTAGATCTGCTGTGTCCAAAATGGGTAGTCGCTTGACACATGTGACCCCATTTCAATTAATTAAAATAAGTACAACCAAAAACTCAGCTCCTGGCTCATATTAGCCACATTTAAAAGGCTCGGGAGGTATGGTAGCAAAGAGCACAAGAAGAGACGAGTGTCCCTGATTGCAGGAAGTTCTATCAGACCGTGCTACTCTCCAGGAAGTGGACAAGACAGGAGAGGAGGGAAAGAAGGGGAGAGAGGAGACCAGAGCAGGGGAGGGGAGGGAAGAAGGCTCTGGGCTGAGTTCCGGAGCATGGCGTTATTGAGGAGGTTAAGTAGAGAGGAGCTAGCAAGGGCGACGGAGATGCAACAGCCAGGGAGAAGGGAGATAATAAGCGAGGAGGGACCTCAAATGAAATACTAAAAAGAAAAAAAATGCCACAAAGTAGACTGTCTGCTTGGGTCCTCGTCTATTCACTCAGCCAACCTCGCTGAACTCTTGTGCTCGGTGCTGGGGAAATGCGGGACGTGGCCGCATGGTTCCCACCCTCCCGAGTTCACAAGTGTGCAATGAAAAGGTGCATTACAGTGCAACAAATCTAGAACAGCTCCTGCACTCCCGCAAGAAGCAACTGGCCTCAGTGATGTGGCCAAAGTCACAGAGCCAGAAGGGGCAGAACCAGGACTCCACCTCCGCTCGCTGGCTCCCAATCCGCGCTCCTGTCCTATAATAAGGACCCTTCTCGCTCACACATTCTAGGCCAACAAAGCATCACCGTCAATGCCTGGGACTTTGGCTACATGTACTCCAGATTTCCCTGCCTGAGAAAGCCCCTGTCCACCGCCTGTGGCTCAGGTGTCACCCTGAAACCACCCCCCACCAAGGCTAGGACTCCAGGCCAAAATGTGGAAGTAAAGCGTGCCTGAGGCTCTGTCCTCATTGGGGACACTGGGTCCCCTCCCTTTCCTGTCCTGGAACCTAGGAGTCCTCCCCCGCCTCCCACCTCCAGCCAGGTGCGGCCCTCTGCCCTGGGCTTACTTGTACTCAAGACATCACTTCTGAGACTCTGCGGAGCTGTGCTCAGTGGTGTCAGCTCCAGGGTCCACAGGTACAGGTCCAGGCCCTGGGGGGCTGGTGCCGGTGGCAAGGGGTGCAACCAGCTGGCCCAGGATGAGCCACGGGAGTCCACCGTGTCAGAGAGTGGCCTGCAAGCTGAGAAGACCTGGAGAGCAGGAGGCAAGGGGCTTCGGGGTGTGGGGCTGGGGTACCTGTGTCCCCGGAGTGGTTCCAGCTCTAGTTTGATGTCCAAAAGGAGAAGAAAAGCTAAGAGCTGCCCTCCACCACGTCTGTCACTCAAATGGCTTCCCCAACCTTCAACTGAAAATTTCTTTCCTCAGGGACTTCCATGCCCATGCCAGGATTGCCCTCCCCTCCCCTCCCCTTAGAACCTCTCACTAGCCATGTGCTCTCTCCCACCCTCCCTTCCTGACCACCCTGGCCCCACTGGGTCTCAGACCATCAACTCTGCTTTGAACGGAGCCAAGATGAACTTGGAGAAAATTATCATCAAAGACTGAAAGCCCCCAAGGTGGCCCTGTGCTAAGGCCCAGACCACATGCTAAGCCAAGCATCCCACAGGCCCCATCCCTTCTGACACCTCACAGGAGGAGTCCAGCCCCTGGGGCCTGGGAGAGGACCTCTGGCACCTCAAGGGCCCTTTGCCACAATGTGCTGGGTGGGGTGGGGATGCCCAGGACCAGGGAACAATGGGAATCTGGTTCCTTCAGATTTTTCCCCACTTCATCCTGACATCCTCTCCCTTCCATAATCAGGCTGACCTCAAAGAGGGGGCTGGGATCCCTCCTTACCTGGTCACTTTGGCAGAGCTGGAAGTCCAGGCTGGAGGACAGGGAGCCCCCTGTCTGCCCTAGAGGCTGAGCCTTCTGGCAGCAGTGCAAGTCTGGAGCAGATTCCCCCTTCATGCCCTCACTACCTGGGAAGACAGGTCAGTCCCAGTGAGCAGGAAAAGACCTTCAAAGAGGAGCCTGGCTTCTAGAGCTGACCCTTCCACCAAGCCATCATGTGACTTGAGCCAGTTGCTGCCCCTCCTGGCCTCTGCTTCCCTGTCTGCAAAACACAAGGGGTGGACAGGTTGTGAGGGCTTGTACTGACACGTAGAGGCCAGTGACAGCTCTCTTGGTAGGTGCTGGAAGAGGACTGAAAGGAGACACTCAGAGGTGAGGAGCAGAGCAGGCCTTATCCTCATCCCTAGGGAAGAGGAGGATAGAGAGGAAGATCCTCATGGAGGTTACTTCTAAACGAACTCAGAGACCTGAAGGAACATTCCAGATTTTCTGGAGAATACCAGGAATTGAGAAGCCACTCCCTTCCATGCTGGGAAAGGCTTCTGCCTCCTGCGAACCACAGCCTCCCCACCAGTGGGTGCCCCTGCACCCTTGATCATCTACACGACTTTTCTGGGCAGCTGAGGGACCCTTAGGGCCCTGCCACCCAGACTGCCCAGGCTCAGGTCCCTCAGCAGGAAGCATCCGAGGGAGTAGGCCAAGAACCTTCTGGGTCCCCTGACTGGCCTGACAGGATGATGCGCCGATTCCTCTGCTGCCGACTCAGCCAGCAGCCCCCTTCTCCACCTTCTCTCACTGCAGGCCACACAGCACAGGGACCACCTCAGCTCAACAAGTGATCCCAGGTTCCTTCCCATTCTCAGGAGTCGCACCTCTCTTCTCCAGCGCACCCGGGACCCTAGCACATAGCCTCGGGTCTCTCAGCCTTCCAAAACCCAGACTCCTTTTTCTCTTCCCGGACTCCTCCCAGCCCTGCCCAGCAGAGGCTTGTCACCTGCCTGCACGAGGCTCGTCACCTAGTTCTGCACAGGTTCCCTCTGCGGGATGCAAGGAAGTGGGCAGGCGGGCAGCCGCCGCGGCTGGGGCCCAAGGGAGTATGAGAGATGACAGGAAGGTGTTACACTTGAAGTCGCCACAAATAGGAAGAAGGGGGTAGGCGGGCAGGCCGGGGATGGGGGGCCCTGCAGGACCTGGTAAGAGGGAACCACCCACCAGCCCTGGCCTACCTGTGGCAACTCCACAGGACAAGGTGCTGATTTTGGACCACCTGAGCTGGGGCTACTGGAAGGTCAGCGTGGGGGGTTGGGAGTTAGGGGCATTGCTATGTCTGGTTCTTAGAGAACCCATGTGACTGAGTCCAAGAGGGACAGAGCAGGGCTGAAAGGCTGGAGCTGGGGTCCCTCTATAGGTGGGGGCCCAGCCGAGATAGAGGCAGGTAGTGGTGATGATGGCAAAGACAGTGATGGTGAGGCAGGGACAGGAATGGGCACAGACACAGATAGAGCATGTAACCCAGAAGGACATGGGGTAGAGAGTAGGAATCTGGTGCCACAGAGCAGAAACCCACGAGGCAGCAGATACACCTTCCTCTTTCTTGTCCCAACTCTGGTCTGCCTATCCCAAGAGCCTTTCTCTAATCCAGATACAGCACTGAGGTCCCAACAGGGACAAGAGGTAATTCAAGGACATTGCAAAATGCTTGTAGGGCATGACAAGATAGCGAAAGGGAAGCTCCATTAACCAGGAAGTAGCTTTTTAGGCCAAGCAAGTTCATTATTTCTGTGAACGAGAAAAGGTGCATCATTTCTAGAGACTCAAATTCTGCCCAGTGGGTGTGTCTGTGTCACACAATGTCTGGCATTGTGTGACACACAGCCCCAACCAGTCATCAGACTCCACCCAGCCATTCCATCTAGGTGGCCTGAAGCACATGGGGACATCTTGGACTGTCTGCCATAGGCCAGGGCATGTTATCAGTGTTTCCCTGCCCACCCAGCCCCTGGCTGCTGACCACCTCCACGGTGGCCTCCATCACTTCCTATCATAATTATCTTCCCACATAACTGACTCCTGCATGTCTGGGAGTGTCTCAAGGACAGGGACCACTGTCTATGCATTTTTGTTTCTTGTGCAGACATCTGTTGGGTTTTTTGTATGCCCAGCTTGGGGAGCTTTTCCCTGACATGAGTCTGAGGGGAGGCAGAAGGCGACTCCCACTATAAAAGCCAAAATAAGAAATAAAAATCTTTTAAAAAAGTAAAAGCCACAGTGGCCACACACTTAATTCCGACCTCTCACTCCCAGCACATGATACAGACACATGACATGGACTGGGCTGATTGGATGCCCCTGTCCAGATGGGATCAGAAGTCAGTGGCCCTGAAGTGACAGCTTCGTGGAGAGTCCACTCTGCACATGATGCCACATGGGCTTCTGGGGCGGCGGCAGAGAGAAAGGGGTTCAGAGAAGGTGGCAGAATCTTCTCGAGGCTGATTCTGAGGTGTGTGGTCCTGGGACTCCCAGCCTCCCCTGACCCAGCCTGTTCTTCAAGCCTGCCTCTGCAGCCTTTCCAGATATTGTGAGTTTCCCCCAACAACTTTTAAATGAATTGCTTTTCCTAAATCCTCCCAAAAGGGTTTCTATAGCTTAAACTGAGAATCCTGCATAATATATGCACAGAAGATGAAGCCACAGGTTTCAGTCTGGAAGAGTCGAGGATCAGTCAGTGGTGACTTAGCTGTACAGACAGCTTCCTGCCTTTCCCCGATCAGCAGGAGGAGCTCCTCCTGCAGCACCCCCTGAAGTCTTGATCCACCCAAACTCCATGCACCAAAAGCCAGGGCCTTCCCAGCCTCCAAGGCCACAGGCCTGCCTCCCTTACCTCTTTGCTGGAATCACAGGGGAGCACCCACAGAAGCCCTCAGTCCCATCTCCCGAGGAGGAGTCACACACACGATTGGCTCCCATCTTCCACCTGCCAACTCCATCTCCTGCTGGCATCACACTCTGCTCCCAACTCTCAAAAAAGTCTGGATAACCTCTTGATTAGAAACAAAAAGGGAATCGACCTTGGAGATTTCTGGATCTCCAACCCCTGAAAGGCCTGACTAGGATGTCCTGGGAGGTGGGCTGAGGACACCGTCCCTCAAGTTCCCACCCCAAACAGCCTCTACCTGTCAACCCCTTCTTTGCCCCCATCTCTTGGGACCTGCTAGGTCTTCTGTCCTGTCAGCCTCTGGGTCCACTATGATGTCATTAGCCAAACTGTGATGTCACCATGTCTGACATCCCTGGGGCGGGTGACACAGGCAGGGGACCAGAGCCACTTAGCCAGGGAACCTGCACAGATGCCTGGACTCGGGTTGAGCCAAGTCCTCAGGGAGCAGAGGGAATTGGCAAGTGCTTGTGGAGAGGAAATAGCATTCGTGTCCTTCTGAGGTCAGCGGGAGACACCAGAGAGGACTCCGACAAGAGCTGGAAGGCTGGACAGGGGTCATCAGGCTCCCAGCTCATACACACTTACTTTTTCCTCTTTTTGTGAATGACAAAATAAAACATACTGAGGGTAAACATTTCAAACAGCAGAAAATAAAAAGACAAAAATGGAAGCTCCTCTCCTTTGCAATATCCCCATAGCCAGTGTGAATTTTTTGGTGTTTATCCTTCTAGACATTTATGTATGAACTTACAAACAAGTAAATGAACTTATTTTATTTTATTTTTATACAACATGGATCACACCATACATACACTGTTGTGCGGCTCTCTCTATCCAACTGTCTGTCGTGGCCATCATTTCATGCAGAGCATACACCACTGCTGGGGCGCCTGGGGGGCTCCGTGGGTTAAAGCCTCTGCCTTTGGTTCAGGTCATGATCCCAGGGTCCTGGGATCGAGCCCCGCATCGGGCTCTCTGTCCAGTGGGGAGCCTGATTCCTCCTCTCTCTCTCTGCCTGCCTCTCTGCCTACTTGTGACCTCTGTCTGTCAAATAAATAAATAAAATCTTTAAAAAAAAAAAAAAAAAAGAACATACACCACTGCCTTCTTTTTCCTGACAATATAGTGTTCCTCTGAAGGGATGGACAAACTATGTGGCATTCCTGTATTGTAGACTCCCAGTTTTATCCTGTTCCACGCAAGACTGGAAAAGACCTTCTTATGGAAGTAATACATGGAGTGATGCAGAATATTAGCTTTGCTGGAGTTAATTCCAGCTCTGTGACCTTATGGCAAGTCACTTAACCCCTCTGTGCCTCTTTCTTCATCTGTCAAATGAGGATAATAATAGTATTTGCTTCACAGCGTTCTTTTGAGAAATCCTCAAGTTAATTCATGTAAAGCTCTTAGAATAGTGCCTGGCCCAAAGAAAGCACTTGACAAATGTGGATTAATGTTAGTATTGTACATTAATCTTTGCCTAGTTAGGCAAGTATCTGCAAGTCAGCTTCCTAATAGTGTTAAAGTGACAAATGTTCCTGACTCACTTTGGAAGACCAGAATTTGAGCGTCAAACCTGGAAAGATTAACTACATTCCATTTTATTCTGTAGCCCCTAGTTGGAGACCACTGTACTCACCCAATGCTGTTCTACCCCTCCACGCCACTCTGCACACCATAGTAATTATAGCTTTTGGTATTTGGGTGCTCACCATGTGCCAGGAACACTGCCAAGCATTTTGACATGTTTTGCTTAACTCAATCAGCACAAGGACCCTCCAGATGAATGCTTTTATTCCCGGTTTACAGGCAAGAAAACTGAAACTCAGAGAAAGAACGTGACTGACTCAAGATCACATGCCCCAAGTTGGGACTGCCATGTCCCAGAGAGGAAGGAGATTTCAAGGAAGAATTGCTAGGGGGACACCTTGAGGATGTACAAAGAGCCACCAGTGTGGTACAATAGAGTCTGTATTCTTTTTTTTTTTTTTTTTTTTAAGATTTTATTTATTTATTTGACAGAAATCACAAGCAGGCAGAGAGACAGGCAGAGAGAGAGGAGGAAGCAGGCTCCCTGCTGAGCAGAGAGCCCGATGCGGGGCTCGATCCCAGGACCCTGGGATCATGACCTGAGCCGAAGGCAGCGGCTTAACCCACTGAGCCACCCAGGCGCCCCAATAGAGTCTGTATTCTTTTCACGACTATGAGAACTATGTCTCAGGCCTTGGACAAGTCGCTGGGATTATCACCCATGGAAATATGACCTAATCCCTGGAAATTCACAGCTCAGTTATCAGAAGGCTTGTTGAATGTTGCTGAAATAGAAAGTGGGATGCAATTCTCAGGATTTATTATTAGTAGAATAGGCACACTCTACTCTGGGCTTCGAGTTGTCTCATGCATTAAGAGGGAGAAACAATGGAACCACAAGCAAATGCCCTACTTCCTCTTTGCAAACCTCAAAAGCTTCTCCAATCCACAACGATGGCCATGGCCAACCTTGAGGCCAGCCAACTGAGCTCCTTGCTGGCTCAGTGCATGGGTCCTGAAGCTTTGTTTTTCATGGATACTTTTGAAGGACACCAGCTAAGGAATCTAGGTCCCCTCTGAGACTGTCATTGGTTCAGAGGGTTAAGCAGCTGTGTGGGTGACTCTGGACAGGGTTAAGGGTGGTGAGCTCCATGCTCTGACCTCACCCTGCTCTGTGGTTGACACCTCCTACCCCCACCGACACCCACTTATCTCATCTCCCTGGACAGTCTGTCAAATGCAATGAGTTCGTTTTGGCTTCACACCCTTGGGTGGGGAGATCCTGAGATAGGGTGCACCAGCTTTCACATCTGCAGAAGGGCCTCAAGACTCTTGTATCTTCCCCTGCACCCACCTGTGACCTTCTAGGTGGGTGCAGGGGAAGGTATAAGAAATTAAGAGATGTCTTCAAACAACATGTGCATTCATTCCACCCATCCTCTCATCTCAACCATTCCAAGAGGATCAGAGGCAAAAAAAAAAAAAAAAAGTCACGTGCACTGGATTCAAACCCAGTAGGACTGATATACTCTTAAGCACTATGCAATGCTACCTATCGTGCACATGGATGTCCTTTGCACCCTTGTAGGAAATGGAACAACTGAAGTCCACCTATCCACTATTAGAAGAATGTTACATATAATGTGTATCCATGCAACAAAATACTGTGCAGCCAGGAAAAGCCAAGGGGTACATTTACTGAGTGACTCCCACATGCTAAACCGCTTGACAATCATCTCATTTAATCTTCTGCAAAATCTTCAAGGTTGAAAAAAAAATCTTCTAGGGCGCCTGGGTGGCTCAGTGGGTTAAAGCCTCTGCCTTCAGCTCAGTTCATGATCCCAGGGTCCTGGGATCGAGCCCTGCATCAGGCTCTCTGGTCAGTGGGGAGCCTGCTTCCCTTCCTCTCTCTCTGCCTGCCTCTCTGCCTACTTGTGATCTCTGTCTGTCAAATAAACAAATAAAATCTTTAAAAAATAATCTTCTATAGTAAGAATTACTAATGTCCCCATCTGACTTTTGATCTCAGGTCCATGAATTTGAGCCCCTCACTGGGTATAGAGATTACTATTTAAAAATGTAAGTATAGGGGCACTTGGATGGCTCAGTGGGTTAAAGCCTCTGCCTTCGGCTCGGGTCATGATCCCAGGGTCCTGGGATGGAGCCCCAAATCGGGCTTTCTGCTCAGCAGGGAGCCTGCTTCCTCCTCTCTCCGCCTGCCTCTCTGCCTACTTGTGATCTCTCTCTGTCAAATAAATAAGTAAAATCCTTAAAAAAAAAAAAAATATATATATATATATATATATATATATATATGATTAAAGACAAGTGTTGGCAACAATGTAGAGAAGCCAGATGCTCCATGGACTGAGACAGCCAGCTTCCCCTTATTATATATATATATTTAAATTACATCCATCCTAATGCTCCTTCAAACATGTACGTACAGGTGCTTGTTTGAACACCTGTTTTCATTTCTTAGAGGTATATGCCATAAGGGGAACTTCTGGGTCATACGGTAATTCTTTAACTTTTTATTATTATTATTAATAATTTATTTGACAGATAGAGATCACAAGTAGGCAGAGAGGCAGGCAGAGACAGAGAAAGGAGGAAGCAGGCTCCCCGCTGAGCAGAGAGCCCGATGCGGGGCTCCATCCCAGGTCCTGGGACCATGACATGAGCTGAAGGCAGAGGCTTTAACCCACTGAGCCACCCAGGCGCCCCTCTTTGTTTAGCTTTTTGAGAAACCACTGAACTGGTTCCCACAGCAGCTGCACCATTTTGCATTCCCACCAACAATGTCTGAGTGTTCCAATTTCTCTACAACTTTGCCAACACTTATTTTACTTTTATTTTTAATTACAGCTACTCTTTCCTTTCTTGGTAGAATCCTTTGAAGCGTAAACATTTTTAATTTTATAAAGTCTATTTTTTACTATTTTCTACAGTAGCAAAAAATAAAGGAGTTCAGATGTCCATCAACAGATAAATGGATAGTGGTTGTATACATAACCAGTGTAATCTTATTCATGCATTAAAAAGGAGCGAAGTACTAATACATGCTACAATGTGAATACATCTCCAAAACACTATGCTAGGTGAAAGAAATCAGACACAAAAGGTCACATGTGATATGATTCCATTTATATGAATGTCTTGAATAGATAAATCCACAGAGATGGCTGACTGGTCATTGCCAGGGGCCAAAGGAAAGAGAAAATGGAGAGAAATTGCTTAATGGCTAAGAGATCTTACTTTGGAGTTATGGAAATGTTTTGGAACTAGATACAACTGGTGGTTGCACATTATGAAATGTGCTAAATACCAGTGAATTGTTCACTTTAAATGGGTAATTTTATGTGATGTGAATTTTATTGTTTTTTTTTTAAGGTTTTATTTATTTATTTGTCAGAGAGAGCACAAGCAGGGGGAGCAGCAGACAGAGCAAGAGGGAGGAGCAGTCTCCCCACTGAGCAGGGAGCCCATGGGATGCAGGACTCAACCCAGGACCTGGGGACATGACCTGAGCTGAAGTTAGATGGGTAACAGACTGAAACACCCAGATGTCCCAGAATTTTATTGTGTTTAAGCATGTGAAAAGACAACTCACAAAATAGGAAAAAATATTTTCAAATCATATATCTGATAAGAAATCTGTACCCAGAGTACATCAATAACCCTTATAACTCAATAAGAAAGGATAAATAGGGGCGCCTGGGTGGCTCAGTGGGTTAAGTCTCTGCCTTCCGCTCAGCTCATGATCCCAGGGTCTTGGGATCAAGCCCCACATAGGGCTCTCTGCTCAGCAGGGAGCCTGCATCTCTCTCTCTCTGCCGACCTCTGAGCCTGCTTATGATCTCTGTCAAATAAATAAATAAAATCTTTTTTAAAAATTTTAAAAAAAGAAAGGACAAACAACCCAACTAAAATGTGCAGAAATGTTCATGCAGACATTTCTTCAAAGAAGATATACAAATGGCCAGTAAGAATATAAAGAAATGTTCAACGTCACACACCATTAGGAAAAAGCAAATCAAAACCACTATGAATACTGTTTCGCTAACCCTAGGATGGCTGTAAGTTTTTTAAATGATTTATTTATTTTAGAGAGAGAGAGAACAAGCAGGAGGAGCAGAGGGCAAAGGAGAGAAACTCTCAAACAGATCCTGCACTCCACCTGGAGTCTGACGCAGGACTTGATCCCATGACCCCGAGACTACAATCCCAGCCAAAAGCAAGAGTCTGACCCTTAACTGACTGTACCGCCCAGGTGCCACCCTCTCCTTTTTTTTTTTTTTTTTAGTGGGAGAGGAGCAGAGAGAGAGAGAGAATATCCCAAGCAGGCTCCACACCCAGCATGGGTTAAGTTAAACAGAATTACCATATGACCCAACAGTTCTACTTAGACAGATACACCTAAGAGAATTGAAAACATATGTCCATACAAAAACTTGTGCACACATTTTCATAGCAACATTAGTTATAAAACTAAGAAGTAGAAACAATCCAAACATCCAAGAACTGATGAACAGATATACAAAATGTGGTATATTCATACAATGGGATATTCTACAACCATAAAAGGAATGAGGTGTTTACACGTGCTACAATACGAGCACTGAAAACATTATGTGAAATGAAAGAAAGAAACCAGACACAAAGGTGACATACAATTCCATTTATGTGAAATGTCCAGAACAGGCAAATCTATGGAGACAGAAAGTAGATTAGTGGTTGCCTACGGTAGGGGGCTTTGGGTGCAAATGGGAGTGTCTACTTTTAGTAATTCTAAAATAGATCGTGGTGGTTGCACAACTCTGTGAATACACGAAAAAACCAATGAATTACACACTTTGAATAAATGAATTGCAAAATGTATGTATTGTATTTTAAAGTTGTTAAGAAAAAGAAAAAAAAAGAGTATACCCTTATTTTCCTGACATTGGGATGTCTTCTTGGAGCTTCCCATAAATGCCTCCTGCGGGAAGGGCAGCTCCAAGAAATGAGTCCTCAATGAAATCTCCATTAAAACCTACATGTCAGGGGTGCCTGGGTGGCTCAGTGGGTTAAAGCCTCTGCCTTCAGCTTAGGTTATGATCCCAGGGTCCTGGGATCGAGCCCCCCAATCGGGCTCTCTGCTCAGCAGGGCACCTGCTTCCTCCTCTTTCTCTCTGCCTGCCTCTCTGCCTACTTGTGATCTCTTTCCTCTCTCTGTTAAATAAGTAAAATCTTAAAAAAAAAATTCTCATCCACACCCTGCTGGCTCAGTCAATAGAGCATGTGACTCTTGATCTTAAGGTCATAAGTTCAAGCCCCACACTGGGTGTGGAGCTTACTAAAAATAATAATAATAATAATAGAACTCCTCATCTTGATCAAAACCCCTAAGGCATTCAACGGTATTAATACCACTAGATTTGGTCATTCTTAACACATCAAAGAAAACCAAAAAGGTCAACACAAGGTGGCTGACAAAATCATCCTTTTTTCTGCCCAGGATGGGCAGATTCTAGAAGAATTTGTTCCCTGGGGGTTATGGCAATGCCAGACTCTGCCCTTGACCAGAAGAAGCTAAAGCCCATTGCCCTGAGCAGTGTCAGGAACTGAGAAGATATACATATTCCGAATGGGTTTGGGCCCGTTTTTCACAGACTCTTTTCCCGTAGAGCACTCATAAAGTAAGAATATATTAGAATACTACCAAAAGGTCATGACCTCCAGATTAAAGGAGACATCCCACGGTCTCACAAAACAGGTGTCACAAATTAACTGCTGTTCAGAAATGATAAAAAATGGAGGCACCTGTGTGGCTCAGTGGGTTAAGCGGCTGCCCTTGGCTCAGGTCATGAACCCAGAGTCCTGGATGGAGCCCTGAGGAGGGCTCACCTGCTCAGCGGGTCGTCTGCTTCTGCTTCTGCCTCTCCCTCTGCCCCTTCCCTGTGCTTGTGCTTTCTCTCTCTAACATAAATAAATAAAACCCTTTTTGAAAAAATGATAAAACTGTATCCCTATTTTGAATAGGCAGTAAGCATTGAGTACTACAATCACTGAAACGATAAGACTAGTTGTAAGACACAGTAAATTGATCAAATATCTTAAATGCAAGTCAGCATGTGATTGGGGAATGCAGTAAGAGAAAAGGGAAGAGGGCGCCTGAGTGGCTCAGTGGGTTAAGCCACTGCCTTCGGCTCAGGTCATGATCCCAGGGTTCTGGGATCGAGTCCGCATCGGGCTCCCTGCTGAGGGCAGAGAGCCTGTTTCCTCCTCTGTCTCTGCCTGCCTCTCTGCCTACTTGTGATCTGTCTCTGTCAAATAAATAAATAAATTATTAAAAAAAGAGAAAAGGGAAGAAATACTTGTTGAAATGAAACAGTGGATTTCTGCACTGGGGAATAGTTCATGAAACTTGTAGGAATTCTTGATGCGTTAGTGATGTGTTAGTTCAGGCCTTTCTGGAAGTAAATGTCAAGAGGGGATTAGATGTGGGATAGGTTTATTGGGAAAAAGACTTGTCGGGGAAAATGGGTAAAGAGCTGGAGGAAGCTGAGAGCTGTCAGAAGATGGCGCCCGTGAGACCCGGATGGAGGACAGAGGAAGGGAGGAAGGAAGGTTTGGCAGAAAAAGTCTTAGACTGTGGTGCGATTCTAAGAAAGTTTCGGCAGAGTCAAGCGGATGTCCACAATCCAAAGTTGCCCATCAGAGGACCTTCTCATCTCCCAAGTCCGCGGCTTCCAGTTCTTGCCGGCTCAGTCACTGCCTGGGGGCAAGTCCTTGGAAGCGTGGACTTGGAGAGAGTGTGGCAAGGGATTTCTGCCATTACAGCTGGGGCATGCACGACCGTTTATTAAAGGCAAGGATTATGTCACCGCAAGACCAATCACGGAAATGTGTTTCGTTTATATTATGGACATATTTTTCCGATAAATTTTAAAAGGGAAAAAGTATCACTAGCCTTTATTGTGTTTTAGAATACTACATGAAGTCTCAAAAAACGTTTTGGAAAATTCTGAATTCCATGGACTCCTAACCGAGGATCATTGGGATTGTGAAAAGGAGATACAGGACAGTGTGGGAAATCTGGGGGCTAGCCTAATTCTGTCACTGACTTGCTCTGAGAGCTTCTTCAAGTCATTTCTTTAGTTTCCATACCTTAAAATGGGTGCAAAGAAGAGAGGCTCATGCCTGTCTCTGGGGATCTGCTGTTCAGCGTCCCTTAGAGACAGACTCCTGGGCAGAGAACTCTATGACCCTGTGACTACTTTTGTAGCATCAGAGCATGCTGGTCTTACTCTCCCACCTTGTGCCCACTAGGACATGCCAAGCCGAGACCTAGCTCCCTCCCCCCTCCCCCTGTGGCCTTCCTGAGCAAAATGACTCAGCTTCTGCACTTGTGGTCCCCGCTGTGGGTGCTGGAAGATCTAGTAGAGGCTTTGGAAGGGGGCTGTGGTAGACAGGCGGAAGGTGTCACCTTCCAAAACAACCCCTGGCCACTTTGAAGCCGACTCAGCACCACCCCGTTTCCAGGAAACCCCCAGAAGCTAAGAGAAGGAGGCTGTTTTTAACAAATGTTGTCTGGTGCAAGATTGTAAGGCCTCCTGGACAGATAGGGGACAAGACAAGAGTCTGAAGGTCCAATCAGATTTGGAGAGGGGCTCAGGAAGCAGAATGAGGAGGAGGGGGCAAGGTTAGTGGTGACAAGATCGGGGTGTGAGATCCCCAAGAGTGGGGTCTGTGTCTCCCCCATCCGACCAGGAGTTCTTAGACTGTCATGTCCTGGCCTTCAGGATGAAGAGGTCCCCCAGGGTTGGGCTCTGTGTCATGCATTAAATCTGAGGTTTAATACGGGGTCTCCAAAATGCAGCCTTTCCCACATATTTCCCCAACACTAGTGCAAAGCTTTTTTCCATCTCCCAGAAGTCTGCCTCTCTCAGAGCCCTCCACCCTGTCCTCTGCTACGGGTCCAGCTCTGACACACCGCTTCCAGTTCTGGAAGTTCTGCCGGCTCATTGCTACCGGCAGCCTCCCCGGGGACTGCACCAGCCATCTTCCTGCCTTCTTCCTAGCACACTCAGGCTGAAAGGAGCAGAGGACTCGAGGCAACCAGCGCACTCCTGACCATCAGCTCTAACTCCAGGCATGAACAAACAGTCCATAAAGTAGACCATGCCAACACCGAAGTAGCCATCCTTGCCTGTAGGCTGGCTGAGCACCAGGCACGATGCTAACACTCTACACCTGTCATCTCAGCTCATCCCTTCAAGCTCCTTGTGCACACCGGCCCTGGCTAGGTGCTGGAGACACTATAGTCAAGAGCAGATTATGATCCTTACCTTCTAGGAGTTGACAACCTCGCAACAACTCTGGGGGCTTGGCATTATTCCTCCTGTTTCATATGACCTAGGCTCCTAAAGCCAGTAAGCAAACTTTAAACTCAGCTTTTTTCTGGGATGGCTGGGTGGCTCAGTCGGTTAAGCGTCAGCCTTCAGCTCCAGTTGTGATCCCAGGGTCCTGCGATGGAGTCCTGTATAGGGTTCCCTGCTCAGTGGGAATCTCCTTGCTCAGCAGGGAGTCTGCTTCTCTCTCTGCCTGCTGCTCCCCCTGCTTGTGCTCTCTCTCTTTCTGACAAATAAATAACTAAAATCTTAAAAAAAAGAAAATTCAGCCCTTTTCTTTTTTTTTTTTTTTAAGATTTTTTATTTATTTGACAGAGAGAGAGAAATCACAAGTAGGCAGAGAGACAGGCAGAGAGAGGGGAGGAAGCAGGCTCCCTGCGGACCCTGGGATCGTGACCTGAGCCAAAGGCAGAGGCTTTAGCCCACTGAGCCACCCAGGCGCCCCAATTCAGCCCTTTTCTAAGGCCAAAGGCTTTTTAAGAAATTTGAGATGTTGAGTCCTATAAACTTAATGTCCTAAATGAGTAGGAACACAGCTCCTGCCAATCACTTTCAGTTTATTAAACACTTGCCTCCTTGAAGAGATAGCTGATCTCAGCACTGGGCTGGGAAAGTGTACGTAAGCCTGGAAAGGCTTGAAGGGCCAAAAAGCAAGGAAGTGCTCCAAGAAAGATGGGGACCCTGGACCCAGGCACCAGTTCCTACTGGCCCAACTGACAATTTAAGCATCAAAATAAATGATAAAAATAGATTACAGGCTATTGAAAAATGGAATCCCTGAGTCCATTCTGATACAAATAAGTGAATAACAAAGGGAGAAGGCAAATCTCTCCTAGTAAATATGGATATAATGCAATTAGGAGATCACCATTTGGGGGCACCTGGGTGGCTCAGTCCTTGAGCCTCTGCCTTTGGCTCAAGTCATAATCCCGGGGTCCTGGGATTGAGCCCCCACATCAGGTTCCCTGCTCGGTGGGAAGCCTACTTTCCCTCTCCCACTCCCCCTGCTTGTATTCCCTCTCTCTGTCAAATAAATAAATAAAATCTTTTAAAAAAAAGAAAGAAAGAAAATCACCATTTGGCATCCATCACAAAAAAACAAACAAACAAAAGAAAAGGAAACAAAACAAAACAAAATTCAGCATCCAACTGATGCTGAAACTACTGGGTAAAAGTTTATTTTTAAACTTTATATAATAAAAATAAATAAATAAATAAATAAATATAAATAAACCTAAAGTTTATTTTTAAACGAGATATTTATGTCATCTTGGCAATATGTCCCTACACAATTATTAGAGGGAAAAAATAGGCATTTTACAGTAGAGAAATCTGACACCTCAACCAAACAATTCAAATTCAACATGTAATTGTTGAAATAAATCACATTTTCTTCCTGATGCGATGTACTGCGAGAGGGGTATCTTTTCTGTGATATGCCTGCCAAATGGCAAAATTTGAATCAAATCATGAGGGGATATCAGACAAACCCAAACTGAAGGGTAGTTATTCAGCAAAATAACTGGCTTATTATTTTTTTAAAGAATTTTATTTATTTATTTGACAGACAGAGATCACAAGTGGGCAGAGAGGCAGGGAAGCAGGCTCCCTGCTGAGCAGAGAGCCCAGTGTGGGGCTTGATCCCAGGACCCTGAGATCATGACCCCAGCCGAAGGCAGAGGCTTAACCCACTGAGCCACCCAGGCGCCCTCTGGCTTATAATTATTTTTTTAAAAAGATTTTATTTATTTATATGACAGACAGAAATCACAAGTAGGCAGAGAAGCAGGCAGAGAGAGAGGAAGGAAGCAGGCTCCCCGATGAGCAGAGAGCCGGATGTGGGGTTTGATCCCAGGACCCTGGGATCATGACCTGAGCTGAAGGCAGAGGCTTTAACCCACTGAGCCACCCAGGTGCCCTCTGGCTTATAATTTTTTGAAGTCTCAGGTCGTGAGGGACTCCTGATGAGTCGGTGGAGCATAGGACTCTTGATCTCTCAGGCTCAGTGAATTCGATCCCCACACGGGGTGGAAAATAAACCTTAAAATGCCAGGTCATGAGAAACCAAAAAAATACGAAGAATTATTCCAGATTAAAGGGATAGAGGTCTGAGAATTTAATGGAAATTAAATCTGGATTGTTTCTAGACAAGAAACGGCATTGTTAGAAATGGTAGGAAACATTGGTAGGAATCTTGGTAGGAAAATTGAAAAAAAACTCGAGTAAGGTCTGCAGATTGCATGATAGCATGTTGACTTTGATAATTGTATTATGATTATCTTTGTGAATGTCCCTGCATTTTTAGGAAAAGCACTCTGAAGTATTTAGGGACAATGGGCATGAGGTCAGCAATTTACTCTGAAATAGTTAAGTGTAGAGGATGTGGGAGAGGAGAGGAAATATCAAATGAGGTAGATTTTTATTTATTTATTTTTATTTTAAAAACGATTTTATTTATTTATTTGACAGCGAGAAAGGGAGCATAAGCAGGGGGAGTGGGAGAGGGAGAGGCAGGCTCCCTGTCAGGCTCAATCCCAGGACCCCAGGATCATGACCCAAATCGAAGGCAGACACCTAATGACTGAGCCACTCAGGCACACCAAGGTAGATTTTTAATATTTGGAGAATCTGAGTAAAGGGGAGACAGGACTTCTTTTATTCTTCTTGCGGATTTTCTATAAATCTGGAATGCTCTCAGAATAAAAACCTTATTATACAAATGTGGGTCCAAGGGTTTAGAGAAATGAGGGTACTTCTGTAGGCTGTTAAGTTAGTGGTGGATTCGAACCCAGATCTCCAAGCTTCAGGCCCAAGGCTCTTCCATGTGGATCTGAAGGATCAGTATCCCCCAGTGCTGGGGCTGCACTCCTCGCTCAGAGCCTAAGAAATCACATCATTCAAACCATTCTCACCTCCCCTCCCCCCATCTCAAAATATCTACAGGACTCCAGTGAGTAAGACTCAGCCCCCTTTGTCTGCAGCACAACCTGGAAATAGATCTGTCTGAGACGCCTCTGACTCAGGACTAGCACACACCTGTAAAGCGGACGTCAAAGCCAACAAAGGCCTCTTTGAGCTGCTGGATGGGTCAACAGGATGAGGGAAGGAACTAATGAGAGGATTGATAGCAGCACTCCCACAGTCTCTCATTTCAGCCTAAAGACCTTGGAGTGTAGGAGAGGGCTCCTCTTCTGGGGACCAGCTCAGGAGGGGCTGGCGATGGGGCAGTTCAGCACTGTGTACCCCTCCACGTGCTTCTCCCTGGGAACTAAAGGGCTGCTCTATTCCCTTGGCATTTTCATTACCCATGAGCCATCCACCCAGGGAGTGTAGACCACAGGGGTAGGAGAGACTGAGCAAAGGGAGAGGAAGGGTTCAGGGGCTAGTTAAGATGGGAGAGCCAGAAGACGGGGCTCTGGAGTCCTATTGGGGCAGATCCAGGTCTACTGGGCTGGGAGCTTTTACAGTTTAGGAGGTCCTCTTTAAACAAAGGAAAACAAGATGCCCCTAGTGAATATTTATTTAGAATGAGAAAAAAAGTCATGATAAGGGACACCTGGGTGGCTCAGTTGGTTGGGCATCTGTTTTTGGCTCCGGTCATGATCCCAGTGTTCTGGGATCAAGTCCTGCATCAGGCTCCTTGCTCAGCAGGGAGTCTGCTTCTCCCTCTGCCTGCTCTGCCTATTCTGCCTGCAGCTCTCCATGCTTTTGCTCTCTCTCTGACAAATAAATAAATAAAATCTTTAAAAAATTTAAAAAAAACAAGAAGTCATGATAAATCGCATCTTTTAAAATCTGAAAAGTACCACAAATGCCACAAAATATTTGTACTTTTTAACTGCCTGGCACACTTCTATACTAATTTTTAACAGAGTAGCTGATGGTATGTCACATTTCAAATTCCCAGCTGTGATTAAAATATCTCATTTGTGTACTTTATTTATTTTTAAAGATTTTTAATTAGTTAGTTGAGAGAGAGAGAGAAAGAGAGCAGGAGTAGGCAGACCAGCAAGCAGAGGGAGACAGAAAAGCAGGCTCCCTGCCAAGCAGAGTCTGCCGTGGGCAGGACCACGACCCTCACTGAAGGCAGATGCTCAACTGACTGAGCCACCCAGGTGCCACTCATTTGTGCACATGTTATAAAAATACATGAGCATGTGATGTGTCTTCCCCAAAGCTGTGGGAGGGGCCCCGAGCTTCAATTTACTTCTAGATCTACTAAATCTACTAAAACTAAATCTGCTTCTTTTCTGCCCCTTCTAGACAAAAAGTTTTGAGCTTAGGAAGGGGATGAACAGAAATTCTCTCTTCCAACTTGGTTACTCTAGAAAGGCCCTAGAGACCTGCTGGTTCTCCCTCCTCCCTTTCTCAAAAAAAAAAAAAAAAAAGCAATTATCAAGAAAATTGAGCCTTGGAAAGCTGAGGGCTCCAGCTGTGTGTGTTCCACAATACAAAGGGTTAAACCTCTGACCAAAGCTGAATGCAGCCACCATGCTGGCCTCTTTCCTTCCCTCTGAAGGGGTCCTGATCTTTCCTGCCTCAGGGTCTTTGCACATTGTTCTCTCTGCCTGAAACGCACCCCCTACACACTCCATCTAACCCTCTTTTCCACATTGTCACCTGGTCAAGATTTAGGCATTTGTTAAGTCTCAGTTTAAAAGTCAGTGTCGCAGGAAAGCTTTCCTGATCTCCTTTCCCTTAAATTAAATCACTATAATTATTTATTCACTGTAACTCTATTCTGCTAGCACCACAAAGTCTGGGATCTTGTTTGTCTGTCTGTCTGTACGTGCTTGCATTTTTGCCATCTAGTGGCACAGCGTCTGGTGTACAGTGCCTGGTACATGGTGGGGGCTTAGTATTTTTGAATGAATGAATGAACAAAGGAGCTTGGTTCTGGAGGGTGAATAGAGGGGAAATGTTAATGCAGAGCGCCCCCTGCTGGACACAAGCGTAGCGGGGACCCAGGACTCCTTTGGGGAAGAATGAGGGTGGTAAATTTCTCGTCAGAGGAGTAGTCCTGGGGATTCTAACCTCATTTATGACTCCCGCTGGTTTATGCCTTCTAACTTCTATGAGTTCCACCTCAACTCTGCTCCCAACCTCCAGGGAATAGTCCGAGCCCTACACCCATCCTCCCCACAATGGGAACCACCTCACCCTTCTCCCGTTCCATAGGATCTCTGATCCTCCCCACAATTAATATCCTCCCCCCCTGGACCTTTAGTTTTGAATAAGAATAGTCCCAGATTTCTCCATCGATCCTCTTTTCTCCTCCTCCTTAATCAATCAATCAGGAGTGATTGGCTGGGGCATTAGGGTGGATGTGGGGAAGGAATGGTGGTCAGGGATCATGGAAAGTTGGGGGGGATGGGGCTGGGGGGGGTGAGTGTGTTTCTGAAACATGATCCTGTTAGTGTTAGGGCCAGAAGAGTGAATATGCTCTTGGGGAGAGGTGGAGGAGGAGAAGATACCTGAGATATTTAACCAATGATGGTTGAGGGATTCCTGTCTGCTGCCTTCACTGAAAAAGAGTAAAACATCTCCAGATTATACAGCAGTCTGTGTGTGGTGGAGGAGTCATGGGAGATTAGGCTAAGAGAAATACAGGGTATCAGCGAGAAAGGCATGGGGCTCAGTAAACAGGATGGAGGCTTGAAGAGAGGTTGGAGGTTCAGTGCTGAGAATATGGGGGATGGGACAGAGAGGGCAGGAGTTAATCTCAGGGCAAGGGTAGTGGTCAAGAAGAGATAGAAGTCACTCCGCTGGTGGGGAGAAGCAACCATACCTATGTCTCTCCATAATGGTTCCCATTCTTGGCCCCTCCCCCAGCAGTGCCCCAAGTGGGGCTGGGGCAAGAGTGACAGTTACTTAATGACCCTGAGTCCTGCTCGCTCTTCTGAGCAGCCTCTGGTCACTGGAGGGCTAAAGGGGGTTGAAGCCAAAGTCCCAGGTTATTGATCTCTGGCCCCAAAGGTCAGCATCAGGGGCAGAGGGAGTGGTGTTGCCACAGTGGGGGCCTCGAGGGACCCCACAGCGTGGGGCTGTGCTGCACAGCCTGGTTTTATGTCTGCATCCTTGGCTCCCCACTCCTCCCCACAACACATATGTGTCCCCTCCATCCTGTCTTGCCTGAAGCTTCTGCCTGTGAGATGTCTCAGAAAAAACTCTTGGTATCTGGACTTTTGAACAACTAAAGAGCATAAAAGCAGGGGCTCTGATGGAATTATTTGCAAGTACCCCACCCCCAAGACAAAGCCCTGGGAGTCCATGAACTCATTGGTGAGTTCTGGAAAAGTCGTTCTGGCGATCAGGAAGGACCACTGCAATTTGCTGTGTGGCCTTGGGCAAGTCTCTTAACGGTTATGTTTTGTTTTGTTTTGTTTATTTCTTTCCTTTTTTAAAAAAATATTTTATTTATTTGTTTGACAGAGATCACAAGTAGGCAGAGAAGCAGGCAGAGAGAGGGAGAAGCAGGATCCCTGCTGAGCAAAGAGCCCTATACAGGGCTTGATCCCAGGACCCTGAGATCATGACCCGAGCTGAAGGCAGAAGCTTAACCCTCTGAGCCACCCAGGCACCCCTAATGGTTTTCTTATATATGAAATAAAGAGGTTGAATCAGATGGGCGCTAACATTTCTTCCAGATAAACAGTCTAAGATTCTAAGGAATTAAGTGGGGACAGGGACTGACAGTGGGAGTTAAGAGTAAGAATTAGGTTAGGTTCAAAAGATGGCAAAAAGAATTCTGGACTTAGAAATAAAACCTGGATTCTACTCTTGGCCATTATTAGCCATAGAATCCTGAGCAAGCCATTCATTATTCATTTAATAAAGATTTAGTAAACAATTACTCTTTTCCAAGCTTTTTTTTTTTTTAAGATTTTATTTATTTATTTATTTGCCAGAGAGTGCAAACGCACAAGCAGGGGAAACAGCAGGCAGAGGGAGGGAGAAGCAAGCTCCCTCTGAGCCACCCAGGGGTCTCTCTTTTCCAGGCTTTGTGCTATATTCTGGGCACACAATGAACAAGACAGACATAGTCCCTGACTTCATGGTGTTATATTACGGTAGTCAATGGGAAAGAAAGACAAATAGCCAAATATAACAAAGTGGGGAAAATACTCTGTTGCAGAAGTATAGGGAACTGGGGCACCTGGGTGGTTCAGTCGGTTAAGTGCCTGCCTTTGGCTCAGGTCATGATCCCACAGTCTTGGGACTGAGTGCCATATAGTCCTTGGGCTCTCTGCTTGGAAGAGGGCACCTGCTTCTCCCTCTCCCTCTGCCTGCTGTTCCCCCTGCTTGTGTTCTCTCTGTCAAATAAATAAATAAAAGAAGTACAGGTTACTATAAGAACAAGTGAGAGGGGTGGTAGATTAGCGAGTGGGTAGAGGCAAAGAGATCCCTGAACAAAGTAATATCTATATTGGAGCCTAAAGAATGACTAAGTAAAGGAAAAGTGAAGCAAGAGAAATGGTGCTTTGAGCAGAGGGTAAGCACGTAAAAACACTAGGAAGAAAGGGAGAACAAGGGTATGGAGGCCCCCGAAGTCTCCCTGATGGGAGTCAGGAGTGAAAGTTTGGAAGTAAGTCTGGTATTTTGGGGTAGAGACCTGTGTCATCTGCAAAACTTGAGATAACCACACACCCATCCTTCCTCCCTCCTTGTGCAGCAGCCCTGTTTTCCAGCGTCTGGTGAGACAGTGCATGCGAAAACACTTTGTGGTGGCAAAAGCATTGTACAGAGTAATGCCCAGACAATGGAAAGAGGCTGAGGATCAAGCTGGGTAAATCTGGCTTCAGGCTAGCTTCCAGAGGAACAGTGGGGAAATCAACCAAAATTAAGGCATTGAGCCCCTAACAAATTTGCCCAAGGTCACACAACTGGGGAAGGGCGGTACTGGGGTTTGAACAGAAAACTTGGTCCTAGAGTCTTTGCAGAAGAGGGAGGGGACTTGTTCTAAAGACAATTTGGTTAAAGGCTATACAGATCAGCTTCAATTCAATGGAAGAAAGAACTTTCTAACAATCCAAACTATAAGGGGATGGGCAAGGTTTCCAGAAGCTGTAAACTCCCAGTTGCTGGAGGCTTGCAATCTGAGTGTAGAAAATGGCTAGTGTCGAGGTGTCAAATTCAGGGTCTGGGAGAGCATTGGCCATTCTGCAAGGTCCATTTTGGCCTGAGAATCTTGGAGTCAAGGATCCTGGGTCTCCATTCTCTTCGCTCTATACTCTCTCCTTTAACTGGACAACAGTGGGGGCATCTCTTCTCAGAACCTCAAGGGGCTGCTTGCATTCAGAAGAGGCCAGACAGGGGAAAAAGACAGATTGGGTTTTTTTGTTTGTTTGTTTGTTTGTTTGTTTTTTGTTTTGTTTTGTTTTTAAGATTTTATTTTTAAGTAATCTCTACTTCCAGCATGGGGCTTGAACTCACAACCCTGAGATCAAGAGTTGCAGGCTCTACCAACTGAGCCAGCCAGGTGCCTGAGAAAGCACAGCTTCTATGCATCTGTCCTTCTGTCATTTTTCCATCACCATGGCCAAATCACAAGTGCCCAGTGGTAAGGAGAGGAAAGGGCCAGTCCCTGTCATCTGGAAGCCTTGATTTTGGAGTGTCTTATAGGCAGTGAGGTGCAGACTCAGATGTCTTCACTGGGATGCAGTATAACCTAGTAATTAGAAGCAAAGATTGTGGCATTAGGTAGACCCAGTTGGGTCACTTACTGTCAGAGATATCCCAAATAAATTGTTTAATTTTTGAATCTCTGTTTCCTCATCTTGAAAATGGAGACAATAATTTCCACATCATGAGGTTGGAGGATTATATGAGCTAATGTATGTTTTGACAGAAGTGTGTCTAGCACATGGTAAACATTTTAGCTCTTATTTTTTCTTGTTACTTGCTTGGAGAATTTGTGGAAATGTTTCAAATAGTCTGAGTTCCAATCTTCTCTTCTGTGAAATGGTGAGATAACACCTCTCTCACAGGGTGGTTGGAGGGGGCCATGCCCAGCACTTAGCAGAAACTAACAAAGGTTATTTTCCTCCTTACTCCAAAGGAGGGGAGTCAATGACTCTTTGCTATCTTTTGCCTATTCTCACTCTCCAATTATCACAAATGCAAGAAGAGATCTTAGAGACCATATGTCTGCTCTTCCTATTTGATATATGAGGGAACTAAGGCCCAGAGAGTTCCTCAAGATCACTTGGTGATAGAATTAGTGATAGAGCTAAGACTAGAACCCGGAACATCCTTACTGTACCTTTCTGTCTCTCTTACGGACAAATGTTGAATGAATGTGTCATTGAAGGGTGAATGAAAGAAGGACATGTCTCTCTGTATGTCTTCACAGGAACACAGAGGACTTGCCAATGTGGGAACCAAACTTTGCGATGGTTGCTCAAAAAAGCTGTTCACTTTCAATCGTCCTGGCTTTCATTTCTGCGTGCCTTTCCTCTGGAATGCTCTGCCTTCCTTGGGTTTCAAAGTCCTGTACAAGGTCTAGTGCAATGACACCTTTCCTGTGAAGACTTCCATAGCATATTCTATGAGTTAGCTTTCACTGTTTCCACAGTGTGTCATGCATGCTTCTGTTATATGTCCCAGCCACAATCTGATGGGACATAAGTCTTTTATAGATATAGATATAGTTTTTTTCCCCACTAAACAGACAGGGAAACCAAATTTCAGAAATGAATCCTGAATTTGACCCCTGACCCAGCCATTCCCTGATTGAAAAGGTGATACTGGGAATCCTGGGTTCCTAGTTCTTGTTATTTTATTTTATTTTTAAGATTTTATTTATTTATTTGACAGAGAGAGATCAAAGTAGTCAGAGAGGCAGGCAGAGAAGGAGGGGGAAGCAGGCTCCCTGGCAAGCAGAGAGCCCCATGCAGGGCTCGATCCCAGGACCCTGGGATCATGACCCAAGCTGGGCAGAGGCTTTAACCCACTGAGCCAACCAGGTGCCCCTATTTTATTTTTTTAAAAGATTTTATTTATTATATGACAGACAGAGATCACAAGTAGGCAGAGAGGCAGGCAGAGAGAAAGGAAGGGAAGCATGCTCCCCACCAAGCAGAGAGTCCAGAGAGCCCAACACGCGGCTCCATCCCAGGACCTTGAGATAATGACCTGAGTGGAAGGCAGAGGCTTTAACCCACTCAGCCACCCAGGCACCCTCTAGTTCTTGTTATTAACCAGCAATGGGACCTTGAACAAGTCACTTAGATTTTAGGTCTTTTTTTCACATTGACAAAATGGGTGGGAGGAAGATAAAGTCTGAAGATACTAATTTTTAAGCCTCTCTTAATGTAAATTACTGAATCTGAACATGGATTCCAGAGTCAACCTATCTACCAGGGTTTGAATTCTGAGTCTGTCACTTACTCCATGAGTGTCACCAGTTACTTTAACACTTCTGTGCTCAGCTTCATCTTTAAATGTGAACAATAGGGGTGCCTGGGTGGCTCAGTGGGTTAAAGCCTCTGCCTTTGGCTCAGGTCATGATCCCAGGGTCTTGGGATTGAGCCCCATGTCGGGCTCTCTGCTCCGCAGGGAACCTGCTTCCTCCTCTCTCTCTCTCTGCCTGCCTCTCTGCCTACTTGTGATTTCTCTCTCTCTGCCAAATAAATAAAATCTTTAAAAAAAAAATGTGAACAATAACCATATCTATCTTCTGACTTTGGTGAGAAGGTTAAATGAGATAATTTATGTAAACCACTCATCAATTGTCCGGCACATGGTGAACGTTCAAAATTAGCATTAACTGTTATAATTTTTATTCCACTGATAACTGGGTTCACAACCTCAGAATCTAGAAAAGTCATTATCAAATTCAATGTCCTCAAAGCAAGCCAAGTATCTTTCTCATTTTGCTAGGGGTTAGCATAGCAGAGAGGCAAAGGTATGGCTTTGTTAACATCAAAAATGTAAAGGTAGCGCACCTGGGTGGCTCAGTGGGTTAAGTCTCTGCCTTGATCTCAAGGTCCTGAAATTGAGCCCTGCACTGGGCTCTCTGCTCCACAGGGAGCCTGCTTCCACCTCCTCTCTCTGCCGGACTCACTGCCTACTTGTGATCTCTGTCTGTCAAATAAATAAATAAAATCTTAAAAAAAAAAAAAAAAAGAGGGGTGCCTGGGTGGCTCAGTGGGTTAAAACCGCCTCTGCCTTTGGCTCAGGTCATGATCCTGGGATCCTAGGATGGAGCCCCACATCAGGCTCTCTGCTTGTTCAGCAGGGAGCCTGCTTCCCCCTCTCTCTCTGCTTGCTCTCTGCCTACTTGTGATCTCTGTTTGTCAAATAAATAAATGAAATCTTTAAAAATATATTTAAAAAAAAGACAAGGGTAAAAAAACAAAAAAACAACACACTTAGACTTGCAAGGTCCAGAAAATTTCTCTCCCATGGACCCTTTCATAGGCAGTTACTTGAGAATGTGTTCCTTAAGTGTGACCAAGAAAGAGATTGACATGGGTCCAACAATCAGTGGCTCTAACCACTTTGATGAAGGTGAGAGAGTGACAATCTGTCTGGAGAAGCATGCCCAGAGAACAACCAGGAAGGAAGGCCTCAAGAGAGAGGCTCTGGGAAAAATGAGGGCTAAGTGGAAAAGATAATGTGATGGATTCCTTGAAAATAATTGAGGATATTTTAGTAACAACTATTGCAGGAAAGAAAGAAAGGTGGTTAGAGAGCCTAGGAAAAATAAAATGTGGTAAAGAAAAGAAACTTTTTCCTACTTAGTATACAACTTAGTAATATGCTGAACATTTCCATCCATAATCATAACAATATAAACATTGGATATCAGTTTGGTTGAAAGTTGTGATTTAGGGGTGCCTGGGTGGTTCTGTGGGTTAAGTATCTGTTTTCAGTTCAGGTCATGATCTCAGGGTCCTGGGATCGAGCCCCACATTGGGCTCTCTGCTCGGTAGGGAGCCTGCTTCCTCCTCTCTGCCTGCCTCTCTGCCTACTTGTGATCTCTCTCCCTCTCTCTGTCAAATAAATAAATAAAATCTTTAAGAAAAGAGAAAGTAGTGATTTAACTGTACTAGGAAGAAGGGAAAGGGGAGGCAAGTCTTATAAGAGAGGTAAATCCTCATCTACTATAATAAGAAATCCATAATATCTAAAATTGATAAATCAAGGAATAGAAGGGCAGGCATATTACTTAGAGATATGGAAATATCCTCCAGAAAAAAAAAGACTCAAAGAGTGGTTGCTTTATGAGAGCAGAAGGGGTAGGGTAGTCTGGGGATTATTATTTTTCATAATAATTCTTTCAATACTAATTGATTTTTTTAAAACACGTGCATTATTTTAACTGTTTTTTAAAAAACGTGGACTATTGGAGTGAGATAGATTTGGGGTGCACCCTTTATGATTTGTGAGTCAAGGCAAATCACCTAACTCCACTCACGAAGTCTCAGTTTCCTCTCCAGGGAAATGGGGGCTCAGATTAGGATGGTTGAGGACAGAAAGAGACAATACACGCAAAGCACTTAGTGCACGCCTGGCATATATATAATCAGCTCTCAATAAACAGTACCTACAGAGTCAGGAAAGGGTAGGTTAAAGGCCGAGGCTGAAGTAGTATTAGGAAATGACAGCATTTGGTTAGATACCTTGCCTCCTACCTCCATGATACATGAGCACATACAAACGGATACCAGGTGAATGACAGTTGTATGAGTTGTGACCCATGGGCCAGTCTAGAGTCACAGTGAAGATCACTGAAAGTTTTGATCAGCAGCCATGGAGTAAATTATGGTTGGCCATGGCAAGTTCCATGCAACAGGATATCTGGTGAGTTACAGTCACTGCACAGGGAGCTAAAGCAGGCTCATCATTTCCTCCTCTTGCTTGTACCTTGTGGGGGATGTGTCAGAAGGAAAAGATTTAGAGGCTGTCAGGGTGAGGGTCAGAGGTCAGCTGGGGTCAGGAAGTCTATTTCACTGAGGTCACTCTCGTCTCCTTTCAATGTAATGAAGCCATTATTGGTGAAAGCAAGTGCCTGGCGTCCTGCTCTGTGAAGCAAGGCCCGCATGGGGAGCAGGACTGAAAGAAGGAAGGGGACTCCCTTGGCTCATCCTCCTTCTGCCAATTCAACAGGCGTAGGAGGTGAGAGGTACACAATCCCACTTGATGTAGGAAGCCCTAGTCCCTAGAGTGGGAAGAAGATGACAGCATGGGTGAAAACAGATTGCTTCTCTCTGTAAATAGGAATGGGGTCTCTCTCTCAATCTCTCTGTCCCCGTCTCTCTCTCTCTCTCTCTCTCTCTCTCTCTCACACACACACACACACACACCATGCAAATAACACTTTAGAAGGTCAGAACTGGAAGAACCATTTGTCTAACAACTAATCCACTCCTTCGTTTTACCCTTTAAGGTGAGGGTGCCTTTCTTGAGGTAACAGAGCAAATTAACAAGTTTGAACTCTATATACTATACATTTTACTGAATTGTTTCTTTATTGTCTGTCCCTCTCCTCTAGAATGTAAGCTCAATGAGGGTAGGAATTTCATCTGCTTTACTCACTGACATATCAGCACTTTAAACAGTGCCACCATGGGGCGCCTGAGTGGCTCAGTGGGTTAAAGCCACCTCTGCCTTTGGCTCAGGTCATGATACCGGGATCCTAGGATGGAGCCCCACATCAGGCTCTCTGCTCGCTCAGCAGGGATCCTGCTTCCCCCTCTCTCTCTGCCTGCTCTCTGCCTACTTGTGATCTCTGTCTGTCAAATAAATAAATAAAATCTTTATAAATAAATAAATAAATATAAACAGTGCCACCTGACAAATAATAGATGCTCAATAAATATTTGTTAGGTGGTTGAGTAGATGAATGGGAACACTGCACACATCATATTCCCTTTCTGATGAGTCATACTAAAGGCTTTGAAAAGTCCTGCATAGGAAATCTAGTTAACATACCATCTTCCAAATATTTCATTACGGAAACTTTAAAAAAAAATAGTAGGATGTATTAATCTTCCCATGGAACTAGTTTCCTGATGGACACATTGAGGGAAATGCTTTTCTCAAATGCACACATGTTAGCAGATGGTCAGGGTTTTAACTCCAAACCACCACCCTGGACCTTACCACAGAGTTCTCAGAACACTTCAGAAATGGGGGTTGGATGTAGATGACTGCCCCAAAAAGACCTGCTTTGGCTCTGGCCAGCTCTTTGATTTACAAAGCCAAGGACTTTTGGGGGTGTTGATAAATAAAAATGACAGAGGAGCTGTGGCTCAGGGAAAAGGAATCACAATTGGGTCATATTTATTAATCATTTTGAATATGTAGTCTTGCTCCACAGACTTTTTCTTATACATATCTTGTTCCTTATTGATAAAATGGGGACAGCACCAGTCACACCTTGCTAGGACTATGGAAAGAATATGAGCTTTGGAGTCAAACATGTGAGTTTAAATTTGCTTCTGCCATATTAGCTGAACTACATTAGGCAGGTTATATTGATTCATTGAGTTTCAGTTTCCTCTCCTACAAAGTGAGAATATTAATACCTATTACTCAGAGTTATTGACAGGCTTCAATGAGATAAGAAACATGTGCTTCTTCTTCTTTTTTTAAATTTTTTTTTGGTTTTTAATTTTTTAACTTTAATTCCATTTAGTTAGCATACAATGTTATGTGAGTCTCAGATGTGCAATATGGTGAAAAAATGTGCCTGTATTTTTTAAAAGATTTTATTTATTTATTTATTTATTTGACAGAGAGAGAGAGAGATCACAAGTAAGCAGAAAGGCAGGCAGAGAGAGGGGGAAGCAGGCTCCCCACTGAGCAGAGAGCCCAATGTGGGGCTCAGTCCCAGGACCCTGAGATCATGACCTGAGCCGAAGGCAGAAGCTTTAACCCACTTAGCCACACAGGCGCCCCTGTGCCTGTATTTATTTTTTAGATATTTTATTTATTTATCTGACACAGAGAGAGAGATCACAGGTAGGCAGAGAGGCAGGCAGAGATGGAGGGGGAAGCAGGCTCCCCCGCTGAGCAGAGAGCCCAATATGGGGTTCGATCCAGGACCCCGAGATCATGACCTGAGCCAAAAGCAGAGGCTTTAACCCACTGAGCTACCCAGGTATCCCTCCCTTTATTCTTGATAAATAATAGTTGTTATTACTGCCTGTCAGAATATAAGCTCCACAAAGGCAGCATTTTTGTTCCTATTGTTTATTAATGTATTCCCAACACTTAGAACAATGCCTGCCTCATGGGAGTGCTCAATAAATATTTTTTAAATGTTGAGTGAGTTATTACTCAGACTTCTTCCAGCGCTTCCTTTTATGAAGATATGAACCTACGCAAGAGAAACTGGACAAAATACCTTAGATGTTTTTTGTGTTACTGTAATACCTTTGTCCAAAGAGCCCTTTTGGGGCACCTGGGTGGCTCAGTTGGTTGAGTATCTACCTTTGGTTCAGGTCAGGATCCCAGGGTCCTGGGATTAAGCCCCACATTGGGCTCTCTGCTCAGTGGGGAGCCTGCTTCTCCTTCTTTCTCTCTCAAATAAATAAATAAAATCTTAAAAAAATAAAAAACCCGGGACGCCTGGGTGGCTCAGTGGGTTAAAGCCTCTGCCTTCGGCTCAGGTCATGATCCCAGGGTCCTGGGATCGAGCCCCGCATCAGGCTCTCTGCTCGGCGGAGAGCCTGCTTCTTCCTCTCTCTCTCTCTGCCTGCCTCTCTGCCTACTTGTAATCTCTGCCTGTCCAAAAAAAAAAAAAAAAAAAAAAAATCTTTAAAAAAAAACAAAATAAAAAAAATAAAAAGCCCTTTTCCTTTTTCTTCTTGCCTAGATATTATCATTCCCAGAAAAACACAAGAAACTTGTAATACTTAGCTATCTGAAGTCTTGTCTCCCTAATCAGACTGTAACTTGGAACACAGAGAATCAATCTTTCTTTCTTCTTCTTTCTCCTCCTCCTCATCCTTCTCTTCCTCTTCCTCCTCCTCCTTCTCCTTTTCCTCCTCCTCCTTCTTCTTCTTTTTAAAAATAAACTCTACCCTCAACATGGAACTTGAACTTAGGATCCCAAGCTCAAAAGCCACATGCTCGGGGCGCCTGGGTGGCTCAGTGGGTTAAGCCACTGCCTTCGGCTCAGGTCATGATCTCAGGGTCCTGGGATTGAGTCCCACATCAGGCTCTCTGCTCAGCAGGGAGCCTGCTTCCCTCTCTCTCTCTGCCTGCCTCTCCATCTACTTGTGATTTCTCTCTGTCAAATAAATAAATAAAATCTTAAGAAAAGAAAAAGCCACATGCTCTACCAGCTGGGTGTTGTGGGCATGTTTCTGGTTTACATTTTGGGGGTACATTTTTGTTCATCTTATTACTTGGTGCATATTACTTATCTGATTCTTCCACTGAACTTGTGAGTTAACACATTGACTGGATCACAGTAGATATCTAATAAGTTTTCACTGAGTTAAGGACCCAAGAGAAGAAGGGTTTGGTCAGGAGTTCTCATCTCCACATAGAATCAACCCACTGGGGATGAAGAGCCAATTATGTTGAGAGCCATATGTCCCTTCCTAAAGCATCCTCTGCCTCTACATATGCAAATTTATGAGGTCCTGAGCATCTCCTGTGCTGCATTGTTTAGACTTGAGCGAGATAATCCAGGGGAATAAATATTAGGAGTTATAATGATGTTTACTATTAAATTATTATTTAATTTAATTTAATTATTATTACTATTAAATTATTAATTATCAATTAATTATTAATTGTCAATACCATTAAAGTCAATTAAAGCTTATTCAGGACACTCTTCTTGAGCGTATTCTATGAGCTAGGCACTGTGCTGGGTACTGGTAAGGATGTAGGAGACAATGCAGAAAGAAAGAACACATGAAGGGCCCTAGTCCTAAGAAGTAAGTGACCCAGCAGGTTCTGGCTCATAGAGACAATTGTATGTACAGTAGCTATAATAATAGTCACAGTTTGGGGTGCCTGTGTGGCTCAGTAGGTTAAGCCACTGCCTTCGGCTCAGGTCATGATCCCAGGGTCCTGGGATCGAGCCTCACATCGGGCTCTCTGCTTGGCGGGGAGCCTGCTTCCCCCTCTTTCTCTGCCTGCCTCTCTGCCTACTTGTGATCTTTCTCTCTGTCAAATAAATAAATAAAATTTTAAAAAGTCATAGTTTATATATTTTTTAAAAGATTTTATTTATTTCTTTGACAGAGAGAGAGATCACAAGTAGGCAGAGAGGCAGGCAGAGAGAGAGGAGGAAGCAGGCTTCCTGCTGAGCAGAGAGCCAGATGCGGGGCTCCATCCCAGGACCCTGGGATCATGACCGGAGCCGAAGGCAGAGGCTTAATCCACTGAGCCACCCAGGCACCCCCATAGTTTATATTATTAAAAGCCATCACAGACACTGTTTTATTTTTATTTATTTTTATTTTTTTATGTATTTGACAGAGAGAGATCACAAGTAGGCAGAGAAGCAGGCGGGGGTTGGGGGGAAAGCAGGCTCCCAGCTGAAGCAGAGAGCCCAATGTGGGGCTCAATCCCAGGACCCTAGGATCATGACCTGAGCCAAAGACAGAGGCTTTAACCCACTGAGCCATCAGGTGCCCCAGACATATTTTAAAAGCTTTACATGTATGATCTAACTTTATCCTCATAATAACTGTACGAGTTAGATATTCTCATTATTTCCACTGGACAGAGAGGGAAAATGAGGTGTAGAGAGGTTAAAAAATTTGCCCCACTTCACAGAATTGTGAAAGTAGACTCGACATTCAAACATGGGCAAGCTGATTCCAACACCTGTGCTTCTATTTTCTTATTAATTAGGAAAATAAATAGAAAACAAAGGTTAGTCTCTCTTCTACTTTGGTTTTCTTTTTTTTTCCCTGCTCTAGTTTCTTTTTTAAAAAATATTTTATTTTATTTTTTAAGACATAATTTTAAAAAAAGATTGTATCTATTTATTTGACAGACACAACAAGAAAGGGAACACAGGCAGACAGAGTGGAAGAGGGAGAAGCAGGCCTCCCACTGAGCGGGGAACCCCATGCGGGTATTGACAGGTGGTTCTATCCCTGGATCCTGGGTTCATGACCTGAGCCAAAGGCAGACATTTAATGTCTAAGCTACCCAAGCACCCCAGAGATTTTATTATTTTTTAAATATCTTTTATTTTTAAGTTATCTCTACACCCAATGTGGACCTGGTACTCACAACCCAGAGATAAACAGTTGGATGCTTTACTGACTGAGCCAGCCAGGTGCCCCTACTCTGGTTTCCTTTGAATCAGAAAATACCATCTCCTCTTTCCTCATCTTCTGTGGCCAAATGAATAGTTATATCCATTTTTCTGAAAGGGAGCTTGAGATACTTGCTCTGCTCTCACAGAGTCATATTGCTGGAAATGCCCTCTTTTTGTCATTCAAGAGAATGCCTTCGCTTGTTTCAAGTGTGTCAGCATCACTGAAGGGGTGAGAAGAATTAGGTTTTCTGAAAAGGACTTGGAGTGGGAAGTCAAGAAGGCGTTTTCAAAGCTGGGAGCTGGGAGCTAGGAGAAGCTTGCTTGGCCTTATTCAGCACCGTGGACAGGGCTCCTGGCACTCTCAGGACCTTGGACAGAGAGGCTGGTCGCGTTTGCCGAGGAAACAACTCTGATTAGTGAGCAGACCAAGTGAAACCAAACCGCGAAACTCTTTTTTCCATCTTTTCAGCCAGACCTCAGTCACCTGCTCTTGGATCTTAAGGACAGAGATGCGGGGAGTGCATTATATTTTAAAGGCGCTAGTAACGAGGGGAGATAAGATTCTGAGGTGGGGAGGATTATATAAATACAAATGGCTTTGACTGATGTAAGGTTCTCAGTTGGGAGTGGGGCACTGCTAATGACATTTGTTAATCATATGTATTTTTTAGGCGGAGTAGCAAAAGGCCGCGGTTGTCCTCTTTATCACCCAATGTCCAATTCACCATCCCTTACACTCAAGTTTTAGTCTCTTGAAGAGCATTCCATGTAGAAAAGAGAAAAAATAATCTCTCCACAGACCCTTGCTCTTCTTTCCTTTCCCTACCCCCACTCATTCCCTCTCTCTTTCTCAAATACACATGTGGGGGCGCACGCGCGCGCGCGCGCGCACACACACACACACACACACACACACACACAGGCTCAGGGTGGGAAGCGCGAGAGGTTCTGCACAGTTGGTGGAGAAGACTGAATTCCCAGCAAGCGGATGCCCCCGAAAGCAGGCTCTGTCTCTTTAAATGGGTTGTAGCAGTGGGGGAGGGGAACTGGCCGGAGCTGGCATTGTCCAGTTTGAACTGAGCACCGGAAGTGAAGGGGCAGGGCCAGGGCCGTGCACTGAGCCCCCGGCCATTGTCCATCTCCGACCAGGGCACTAGCCACCCCCTTGACCAACCCTCTTTATTTCTTAGAAAGGGAGGCTACCTCTTCGAGTAAGGAGATCCTATACTTCAGTTCCCCCACCAACCACACTCCTTGTTGGGGGAAGCACACTTTAAGGTGGGACTCTGAAAAGACGAGGGTCCGGGAACCCAGGAGTGTCCGGAATACTGGAAGAAATGCCTCCATCCACCTACCCACCTAGTCCCTCTCCCGCGGATAGGGTCGCGTTTGGGATGGAGACAGGATGAGGACAGCTGGATGAGGGAGGAACACTTTTGGATTCCTCCTGCTCGCCCAGGAAGCACCACGTGGAATCAGTTTTAGACACAGATTTGGAAGGAAAGGATTTTTTACACAGAATCAATTAGGAGCACTTTGAGATATCTAGAGAAACAGTCGAAACTCAGGGAGGCAGAGACATTCAGTGAGTCAGAGACAGCCCCTTTCGAGGAAGCGCCTTGGTCAGGACTGGAGATCAGCCCTGCTGCGTCTCCGGCCCCCCGCCCCCCGCTTCCCCATCCCAGGCTTCCTAATGTCCTGAACTCCAGGTCTATCTAAGCACACGGGGGTGGGGGGTGAGAGCGGGTCAGCGCCAAGCAGCCGGGTCAGCTCGGAGGCCTGAAGGGGAAGGGAGGGGGAGGGGCGCTCAAGAGCTGGGGGAGGGGGAGGGCTCATCCATTTCTCCCTTGACAGGTGGTTTGAGTCTCTGATTGGCCAGGGCTGCCAGGCTCACACCTCCCTCCCCCAACTCTCTGGAATGTATAATTATCTGCGCGGGGGGTGGGGGTGGTGTGTGAGTGTGTGTGGGAGCAGTCACATGGTTTTAGAACTACCCCCCTCCATAAGCCCCCCACCTGTATGCTGCTTTGGGGGGCCCCCACTAAGTCGTTAAAGTGCAGGATTCCAAATTCCGGGGTACTCAAGACTTCTAGAGCTGACGGCCCCCATCTCCAGATGTGTGTGTGTGGGGAGGGGGTGTCAAACCTCAAGGTTCTGAGAAGAGACACCCCAGAGGTGTCAGAGACCACAACGATGGGGGAGGGCCGGAGCTGGAGCCAGAGGGAAAGGGAGGGGAAAGAAGAGGGAGGGGAGGGGAGGGGGCTGCCCGCGGGGGGTTGGGTCATTGTCTTTTAGAATTTGGGAGCCTTTGAAAAGCCGTGGGCCCTCCCACCGCTATTGTGCTGGGGAAGATGTAGCGGCCTCTTCTCCGAGCCACCCCTTTGCCTCCGGACTTCTCTGGGGCCAGCAGCCACCCGACCAGGGGCCCGGGGCCGTGGGCTCAGCCGACTACCATGGGCTCTGTGTCAAACCAGCAGTTTGCAGGTTCGAGCTCGGGACTTACTGGGGACACCTTAGGTTTCAGGGGCGCCCAGGAGCCACATAAAAGGGAGGTGGGGAAATGTCCTCCAGACTGGTCGAAGGACCCTAAGTCTGTGCGGCCTCCTGCTTCAGGGGCCATTTCTGGACCAAGGAACCCTGGTGTCCCAGTGGCGTGCACACCGAGGCTACGGGGGCGGAGGGAGAGAAGAGGAGGGGCCTGTCCGGCCATCTATCCCCAGGCAACGTGTTGTGGGAAGAGGAGCAAAACTTTTGGGGCAACACTGGCTTAAGTGTAAGCTTGGGGAGCGCGGGAGGCGGCCAGGACATGTCTTTCCTCGCCAGGTGGTTGGTAGCTGCAGCCACCTGGGTGCCCATCCGCGGGCTGGACACTCGGGTATCCCTGCTGGGTCTCGAGAGCACCCTCCGATTCCGTGGCCCCCCAGTTGAGCGTCCTCCCAACCTCCAGGTGGCTGCGCCAAGGCGCCGGAGGAGGCGCAGGAGGACGCCGCCCGGGCGGCCGAGGAGCCGCAGCTGCTGCACGGTGCCGGCATCTGTAAGTGGTTCAACGTGCGCATGGGGTTCGGCTTCCTGTCCATGACCGCCCGCGCAGGGGTCGCGCTTGACCCCCCGGTGGATGTCTTTGTGCACCAGGTGAGACAGACGCTGGGAACTTCGCCGGGGGAAGGGGATGTTGGCGCGCATATTCAAGGTTGGGCGGACAGACTCGGCTGTTATATTGAGGGAGATCGTGGGCCCTCATTGTGCGGTCCCATCTGTGTCGTGGCACCCCAGTCCTGAGTCCCCATTAACTCCAACGGGACCGGGAGGGTTGCTGAGTCTATGAACAGTACCCCTAACCTTTCCCGGAACCTTTCTGGCTTACCACGTGTCTGTTACCTCTTTCCCTTGGGAAGGGGGCAGGGGGCAGGGAGGTGACCCCATGTGGCAGAAACTAAGGTTGTATTGTGCTTGCCGGTGGGGGGAGGGCGAGCAGGCCGGCCAGGGAAGCACATGCCCCGTTCAGGGCCTTGAGCGCCCAGCGTCTTTGACTAAAGTGTGAATGGAGCTCTCTGGCGGGAGAGAGGCAGGCAAACCTCTCTGGGATCAAGCAGGGGTAAAGCTGAGAAGTCAGCTGGGTCTCCTCACCCAGGTGGTCACCCAAAACTCAAGCCCTGGGGCCTTAGTGAGTTTGGCCGATCCTTGAAGACTCTGGGAACCTGAAACCTCTTCCAGCGTACCCATCTCAGGCACATAATTAACCTACTGGGCTTTGGCCGTGGAGTTCCACCAGGAAGGAAAACCGGAGTCCAGGCCTTAGATTCCTAGTCCGGGCTGGGAGGGAGTTAGGTCACAACCCCAAGTTCTCAGTTAAAGCAAGGCAGCCCAGTGGGGGTGAAATTCAGTGTCGCAGGGCAGGGGGTGGAGGAGTCTAGCCTCTGGACCTATTCTCTGCTTGGCATTTATGGCCCCAGACGGCCATTGATTGCTGTCCTAACATTCCAGCCTCGAACAAGGAGCCAGAGACTTCAGGTTCCCCTCCTCCCCGGCTTCCTCTTCCTTTCACCCCCTCCTGTATATCTTAGAAGTGTTCCGGTGGTCCTGGGACACCAGCCACCCATAGCAACCACGGAAAGGAAGTTGCTGTTAGAGTCCCTTCCACCTTCGGAGGTTTGGTGTGGGACTCGGAAGAGAAATTGATCATCTCGGGTCCAGTAGGTTGACACCCAGACCGGGCAGGGAGGGGTTACTTCGGAGAGGTTGGCTTTAGGAGCCTGGGGGGAGGGGAAAGGAGGATGTGGGGATTAAGGGTTGGAGCCTCAGGGATGGTATTCTGGAGGGGGAGGGGTGGAGAAGGGAGATCCTGGGTGGACTGGTGGGAGGCTGCCAGGAAGTCTCCCGAGCGTGCTCTTCCACGCGAGGACACGGAGTGGGGAGATGGGGGAGTGCCGGGACCCAGTTCATGTTGGGGTACTTGGCGGGGGGGGGGGGGTCACTGGGCTACTGGAACATCTGCCCTGCCGGGTGGGTACGCCGCAGCTTACTTTCCCACCTCCTGGCTGCGTCCAGTATCTCCTCCCACCCTTTACCCCCACCCCCAACCACCCGACAACTTGTTCAGGCTTTGCCCCCAACTCCCTGTCTCATTTACATATGTGAATGATAACCCACAGGAAGTAATTGCGGGAGAATGAAGGGAATTGGCCTCTTTAGATCTATTAAATCACTTTATTACAGGAACCAGCTTTGAATGGCCCTCCTCAGCGGGGTAGCCAGCTCTCCCACTTTCCCGTTTATCTGATCACAAAGAGATTAAAATCTCTTGGTCTGGAGATGGACTGGACAGCTTCCCCAATTTTGGGAGGCTTGGAATTAAAGAGACCCAACATTCTCTTGCGTCCCTTCCAAAGGCTGCCAAATAGGGGCTGGAAGGAATGTAGCCCCTCATCTGGGGTTCGTTAGTGCTGTCCAGTCCCAAGGAAGGTGTTCCTGAACAGATGAATCTGTGCCCCAATTCACTTAACATTGGGATCAAAAGCAGTTGGAAAATACTGGATTTTCTAGAGGAAAGCCAGGATCTTCAGGTTTGGGGAGTGGAAACTGCATCAAGCTCCTTTAAATGGGTCATTTGGGAGATAATCTGGATTTCAGGGTCTTGGAATGTCCAGGGACATGCCACTGTTGAGTAAGTTATCAAGAGGGAGTTGAGCAGGGAGAAGGAATCAAGAATTTGTCTTCTAAATGCCCTCTACCAACAGTCACAGAGGACAATGAGTGGAAATTCCCTGAACCTTACCTGGTAGGATAGCATGCTGCCCGGGCTCGGGTTGATCCTCAAACCCTACGACAGCAGTAGACTGGTGATTATAGTCCCTGCACTTGAGAAATCTGAACTATTTCTTTGGGGATCTAATGTAGAGTAGATTCAGGACAGTCCCTAAAGATTGTTCTGTGGAAGGAATGTGTTCCCGTGTTCCCAAAGTCTGGGTATTGGGGGGGGGGGGGCAGCTGAGAAGGGGGTAAGGCTGCTCTCTTTAGGAAGAAACCCTCCCCTTCTTTGGCTGCTGGTGGTGGGTATCCTGGAGCCCGAGATGATGAGAAGGATAATTGTCCCGTTAAATGTCTGCCAGGGGAGAGGGTCAGGAAGCCCCTTTCTAAGAAAGGAAAAGGGGGGAAAGCAATTTAATATTTTCTTTTCCTTTCCAAGGTTGGGCTTATTTGGTTTCTAGCACTATTCACGACTGTTCTTGTGCTCCCTCTCAAAACAATTCAGGCCTCCCCAGGAGTAGAGGAGTAGGAAAGAAAACGTCCCCTTACCCTTAAAAAAAAAAAAGGTAAAAGAGATTTCTCTAAACGACACTTCTGTTCAGACACATCTTTAGATCCAGAACCTCTGCTTAACCATGTGTTTAGGAGAATTTAAGAATCATAGTATTGGCAGATGGCCCGCCCTTAAATTAAGGTTTCTCAACCTCAATTGACATATTTTGAGGAAGATAACCCTTTGCTCAGAGCATCCCTTGGTTGTGACAACTAAAAACATCTCCAGACCATGCCGTCCCAGAGGCAGAATCCCCCCTCAGGTGAGAAATAGTTACACAGGGAAAGCAGGAGCAAGAAGCCACAAAATTGTTTAAGATTCACCAAGAATTTTGAGATCTTCATAGCTATTGTAAGAGTTTTGGCTTAACTCATGTTTCCTGTGGCTCAACTCCCAAATCCGCAAGATTTGTAGAAATTGGAGCACCAGAAAAGGCTCCCTGCTTACTCTACAGTTCTTCAGATCCCAACTATGTCTGAGATGGCTTTCTAGCTAAAAAGCGGCATTGGAAGGCTTGAGGCAAAAGAAGAGCCCCAAGCTGACTAAGGGACCAAGTTTGGGTTAGGAGAAAAAATTTCAATACTGAAGCCACGTGGCTTGCTTTTTCTGCAAAGGCTGAGTGGGAGAGCTACCTCAGGCGGGGTCTGGATTAGGACTCCTGGGTGCTGGGGTTGGGGAGGGGAGAATGTAGAGATATTTCCCACCTGCTTTATAACTTTACTGGTGCTTCTGATTACTCACCTCATATCTAGTTAGTGATGTGCTTGTCTTACCTCTCCTCTAACTAACCTGTAAGCTCTTCTAAAGAGTGGGACTAGCTAGCTGTCTGGTTAGTTTCTTCCTATTACACTAGTATGGGCTTGGTGGGCAGAAGGAATGCCTGTGAAGAAAGAAGGAGCTCCTAAATCAGGAGGACAGTAACAGTTTGGGGTCCCTGTCAGCAGAGATCTTCCTCCAGAGAAAAAGATTGGAGATAAGGGAGGGTGTGTTATGCTGATAACTGCTCTTTCGGAACTGAGGTCTGAAATAGGGTTGGGCTCTGAGGGGCATGGTGAAAGCTGGTGGCTTGAATGTCACAGTGTGGAGACCCAGATGGGATCCTCTGGTTTCTGCTTGTGGACTGGAAGCCACAAGTTTGGTCATTCCGTAGTTCTTCATCTTAACCAGACAAATCAGATTTTTTAAAAACTTAAGTGAATCACCCTAATTTTCAGAAAGTTGGTAGAGGTTAGTTTGAGCATTATGGGATCTTCTCGGGTCTCTCTTTCTGAAGAGACATGCTTTCTAGACAGTGTCCCAAGGAAAGGCTGTGCCACGATTCTGAGTGAGTTTTCAATCTGAGAAACTTGTCACCTTTCAGCTGGTAAGTGGTTTTTAGTGACTTTCCCCAGGGCAAGGTTGTTTCTTGAACATTCCTAATCAAACCACCCTACTAGAATTGCCTGTTTTGGGGGGGCGGAGGCGGGAGCTGCTCTAGGGAAAGCCTCCACCCTCCCTTCTTCCTGCAGGCAAGAGTAACAGTTACTATCTCTATGAAGTCTGGGGTCAGGTGGTGTGGGGGAGGAGGAGAAAATTTTCAGGGATAGTACCTCGTGTGTACAAACTCACTTCAAATGATCTCAGCTTGGAGTTACTTAATTCAAGCAGGAACTAAAATTCCAAGAAGAGTAAGTGAACAACTAGGTTTCTGGCTGAAAACTCCAGGACCCTTTCTCCTGCACCCCTTGGGTGGATGGGGGCCTGGTGAGAAGTCAGTTCCCTGTCCTTGAAAGTGTGATCCCCTTGAAACGCTTTCCTGAGGACAGACGATTACTGACTGCCCCAGGAGTTGGGGAGATAAGGCTTCGCGGTTCCCAATCTGGCTGTTCCTTCAGTCTCCCGCTCTGGCTTTCAGTGCAGACAGGCTGCTGAACAGCGCCATCTGGTGGAGAACGCAGGAGCTGGGGTCCCCGCTGCATCTGAGCGGAGGTGCCATGTGGGGGCTGTCCCTGTGTGGGCAGCCTCTAGTTCTGGCTGATCTCTTTCCTCAACCCTCTCTGACACATCATCAGACAAGCTGTTTCAGGTAGAACCGGTTGGTTTCCTAGCCCCTACCAAGCCCTACCTTCAGGAATGAAGCTCAGGTAGGAGGACTATGATGACACCTCAGGACTGAGTCCTTTCTTTCATTGGCTTCCTTTACTTCTGGTTCAGAAAGTTCTAGAATATGTATGTGTGATTTGCATTATACTGCATAGCACTGGCTGGAGGGTCAGGCTAGTGGGCATCAGAGCACCTCTGTGGCTCACTGAATTTGGACGATATACTTCCCGTCTTTGCTTCCCTGATCTCAGTGGTAACATGGGGTGATTATGAGGCCTACTTGGCAGATTTGGTATAAGGGGTTAAGTGCTTAGAGCTCTAATTAGCTTTTAGTAAGCATGAGTAAATATCAGTGACTTTGGGTAGTGGGGAACTTGGGTTAGTCCCCAACGTTTGTGTACCGCTAGGTGGTTAGGGCTGAGGGAATAGACAGCACACTAGACAGTCTTTTGCTGGAATGGCCCTGAGAGTTGCAGAAAAACCAGGAACTCCTGTCATGCTTGCCTCCCTGAAACCAAAGCAAGTTTCCTTGAAATTCTGCCTGCTGCTTCTGTAGAAGGGAGCAGTGCGGCTAAACATGGGCATTGTTGGAGCTGGTGATAAAGGGGGTGGCCTTGCTTTTACAAATGGTTAAAAAAAAAACAAACCATGTATGTCCGACCTTCAGAGAGCAAGTTCCAGGGAAACTCAAGTGTCCTTTTTACTCCACCCCATTCTCTGAATGACAGAGAATGTCACTCCTTTTATGTGAACTGCCGAAACCCCAGATTGATGCTGGGGCTGGAGTGTTTGAAGAGTGGAAGGTTAGTGGAGACAGTGGTGAGGTATTAAGAAGGAAGCAGAGGGTCTAAATATTGAATTGGCCTGAGCCCTTCCCTGCCACCCAAAAGAAATGCCATCCTCCCCAGTGCAATGGGTCCCCTGGGAACTGCCCACCCTCCTTCGCCGAACAAACTAGGTAAGATGGGAAGGAAGCCTGTCTCCCTCCCCCACCCCAACTTTTCAAATAATTGATCAGAATAAATAATCCTCATTCAGGTTCCTGCATAAAGGATTTGACCAGAGGCGAGGGTTAGGGGGGCAGGGGTCCTGTAAGGCTGGGATGGCAGGTCGGGAAGAAGGAAGGATGGCTACTACTGGTGGTGACTTTGGCAGACCCAGCCGACTTGACTGGGGAAGAAAGGTGTCTCTCCATTTCTCTCCGTGACCATAACCCCAACGTAGAGAGGAAGGAACTGATGAATGTGGTGAATGTGGGGTGGGGGTGGGGGGTTCGGAGCTGCAGCCTCAGGAACTCCAGGAATCTGACCACCAGAACCAACCAGTGTCAACTCTTTGTTTCCTGGGGCTGGGCTCTATTGGGGGAGCTCAAGCCTTACCCCTCCCCCCCCCAAGCCTTTTCTTTTTTTGGAGGGGATGGGGAGAGGGGCGGGGCCCTGCTTTGTGTGTGGTTGGGGGTGGGGTGGGGGTGGTAGCAAGAATTTCAGGCTCCTTTCTGATGCAGGCCCTGTGAGGCCAGCTCAGTGGGGCAGCACGGTGATTACCTATCTGATAAGAGAGGAATTCAAACTATGTGTTGTAGAAAGGGGCGGGGTTGGGGGGGCAGGGAGCCACCCCTGGAGACCACCAGTCTAAATCTTGACCAGCTATGGTAAGGTGCCTGCAGGGTTATTTTTTGTTTTGTTTTGGCTTTTTTTTTTAAACTTTTGAGATCTTACAGACCTCAGATCCTCCAATCCTGGGGAGTGGATGACCCAAGAGTACCAGGCAGTTTTCACATTGCCCCCACTGGTATTGTCTTGTTCTCCCAGTAAACCTAGGAGGTGTAAATAGATTTTTTTTTTCCGAGTTTCCGTAGTTATTAAAACCAGAGTTAAAATTTTGAGACTCCTGATAACTTGGTTCTCATTGTGACCCTGCCCTGTTCCAGTCTGAAGGGGTTGATGATAATTTCCGCTCACTGAGGATTTGTGTGTACAGGCTCTGTGTTAACTACTCTTCATGCACAAAACCTCAGAGCTCCTCTATAAAATTACTTTTTGCTCCATTTTATAGGTCAGCACAGAAAGGGAATAACAGGCCCTCAGATTCCAAACCCTTGTTGTTAAACACTTATCTGCTCCACCATCACAACTGGAGCTAGGAGTGTCCCAGCTTCGCAGCCCACTAAGCAAATGGGAGGACCTGGGCTTGTACCTCCTGGCAGATTGGCTTGTCCTAGCTGAGTAAGAAACAAGTCAAATGTAACTTACATCAGAGTTGTTTTGGTGCAACAGCATTCGCCTTTCTGCATTGTTTTTATTTCCTGCTTTGACTCTCTGCCCCTGCCCTCACTTCCAACCTTGCGGGAGGGGAGCCGTCCGCCTGTCCCAGGCTGTTCCTGTGGGAAGGAAAAGAAGGGAGAGGCTATTCCTATGATGGAACTGGGGGAACAAAAGCTATAGATAATAATACATGAAATATTAGCTGAGCACATTCTTGATGTTTCCATACCCACATAATCTTCATTAGAAGCTTAGTTGGGTAATGTACCTATTACTACAGTCTCTGAAGGAACTGAGGGCCAAAGGTGAACGATTGACTTAGGTCATGCAGCCAACAGTTGGTAAAACCAACATTTCAGGAACTACGGTGTGTAGCTCTCAGGCTTAGGCTTTTTGCTGGTGATCCCAGTGGGACCATTGTCTTCAGAAATGCCATCTGAATTAAAACAATTTAAACGATGGATAAATTGGGGATCCCATCTGGCTAGAGAGCATGTTGCCCCTAAGGCCCAAGTCCCAGTTTGAAATATTCCTCCTACCAACCACCACCTGCGTAACATAATGTTCCTTATTCAAGCTCCCGCAAGCCAAGACTGGGTGCAGTGGTCTTTTTGCTTCTCTGAACCCTATTTTCGATGACTGCACTTTGTTGACATTTGATACACTCTTTGGATGTTTGACCGAAATGGAGTAAGCTATCATGAAGTCTGTCCTGGGGAGGGTATGGGAGAGGGGGGTCACCTCCACCAGCATGGAGATGTTGATGTATTAAGTGGCAAGACTGTGAGCTTTAAACGGGGAACCCTGGGTTTTTCCTGACCCTGTTATTGTCGCTCAGCTATGTGAGAACTCCCAATAATGGTATAAACATGGTGTTTTAATGGGATTGTTTCAAACATTCTGGATCTTTTCATCTTTTTTTCCTTCACCCAGTAGTATCTGGTCCTCTGTTCAAGTCAAATAATTCAGATTTATTTACCTCTTGGTTCATAGCAAGTTTTATCAGTCTATCTCTTGACTTTTACAAGGTGTTTATTTTTTGTTTTTTTTTTTAACACTTTGATTTTAAACCCTCTGGAATATATTTTGCATAAATGAGATAGACAATATAGAAGTCTTGCTCAATATCCAAAATGGGTAGCTAATATTCTCAACAGTTTGAACTGTTTTCTTCACCTGTTGATTTCTCTATATACACTTGGGTCTCTTGGACTAAACTTACTGATCCATCTGCATGGGTCATACTGTCTTTTCCCTTGACCTTGCAGGAACATTACATTGATAGAATTCCAGACTTGGAAGAAGGTTGCAAGAATAATCCTGAGAACGCCCCATAGGACCTTTACCCAGATTAAGCAAGTCTTAATATTCTGTCGCATTTGCCTTGTCATTCTTCTTGTACAGATACACTTTTTGGCTCCTTTTTTTGTTTTTTTTTTTATTAACATACACTGTATTATTAGCCCCAGGGATACAGGTCTGTGAATTGCCAGGTTTACACACTTCACAGCACTCACCATAGCACATACCCTCCCCAATGTCCATAACCCCACCACCCCCCCCCCCCCCCCCCCCCCCCACCCTGTTTGTTTTGTGAGACTAAGAGTCTCTTATGGTTTGTCTTTTTGGCTCCTTAATCATAAGATACATCAGGCACCTTTATTGCTAAATATTTCAGTGTGTATCTTGGAAACTAGGGTCATTCCCTTTCACAATCTCAGTACAAAGATAAAAAAAACCCTGGGCATTAATATTGAAACATTTATCTGTATTCCATATGTAAATTTTGTGAGTTGTCAGAATGGGTTTTTTGCCCTGTTTCAGGACCCAGTCCAGGAGCATGCATCCCACTTAATTGTTCTGTACTTACTCAAACTTTGTTTTTCACACCTCAATATTTTTAAAGTGTACAAGGCTGTGTTATATTTTACAATTTTGTATTTGTTTATTTTCCCTTCCTCTCTTCTTCCTTTCCTCTCTCCTCTCCCCTCCCTCTCTGCCTCTCTCCCTTCCTTCCATCTCTAAGCCCATCATGGGGCTTGAACTTATGACCCCAAGATCAAGAGCCACACAGTCCACCTCCTGAGCCAGCCAGGCGCCCCTATTTGTTGATTTCTTTTTTTTTTTTAATTAATTTATTTTTTGACAGAGAGAGCGATCACAAGTAGGCAGAGAGGCAGTCAGAGAGAGAGGAGGAAATAGGCCCCCTGCTGAGCAGAGAGCCCAATGTGGGCCTCAATCCGAGGACCCTGGGATCATGACCCGAGCTGAAGGCAGAGGCTTTAACCCACTGAGCCACCCAGGCGCCCTATTTGTTGATTTCTTATGAATGCTAAGTTTAAGAACTTCCCATCTGTTCTATTTTAGTTTAAATGAGAATAATTACCCTACCCAAAATATTACGGCATCTGTTTATGTAATGATTGTTCTTTGTTCATGTAACATAGATCTCTTGTTCTTAACTGTGGTGGCTCTTTTGATTGACGTTTTCTTTACTGAAAACATGGAAATATTACATTTCTTCTTCATACTCTACAAGAATGTGTGTGTGCAGTTTTTTGGTGTTAGAATGGAGACTAATATTAAATCATGTTTCCCTTCCCCAGAGCAAGCTGCACATGGAGGGCTTCCGGAGCCTGAAGGAGGGTGAGGCAGTGGAGTTCACCTTTAAGAAGTCTGCTAAGGGCCTAGAATCCATCAGGGTCACTGGCCCTGGTGGGGTGTTTTGTATTGGGAGTGAGAGGCGGCCCAAAGGGAAGAACATGCAGAAACGCAGATCAAAGGGAGACAGGTATGAAGGCCCCTTGAAAGGGGAGTGCTCTCCCGATCTAGCCCCTTTCTTGGACCAGGACACCAAAGAACAAAATGAAGCAACAATTCGGGTGTTGGGTTTCTGCCTTAGGGTGTGGGAGGTGGGGAGAGGGCTGTAGGTGAGAAGGGCACTTGATAACCTAGCTCTTTGACTTGACAAGTAATTTTGCTTTGTGAGCTCTTGCCTCCATGGCTAATTAGGGGTAGTGATGCTGGCCTTATTGATTATTTTAGAGGCAAAGGAGACCACGAATGTGAAAGTCTAAGTGCTGGGGACAGACTGGTGTATGTCCCTGTTGCTTCTTCTAGATCTCTCCCAAGTGGCTGGTTTCTTTTGTCTTCCCTGTGTCCTGGAGCAGACCATATAGTCTGAGTCCTTTAATTATCTCTCTTTTTTAGTGAAGGACAGGTACCACTTCTTAAGAGTAGCATCTTAGGTAGGTAGCATCTTACCTATCTTCCAAATTGCAATTCCTAATTGGGGTCCATGATTTCCATTGATATTTCAGTATTTTCAGGTTGACCTGAATCTGAAGATACCATCTAGACAATTACAGATTTGGGAAGAACTTGGAAGTATCAGTCGTGGTCATATTCTTCCTTTTCTAAGTGGGGAAATGAGTTTCCAGGAAGGGGAGTGATAGAGTAATTGAACAGAGCCCAGGTGTCCTCACTCAGAGGTAGACTTGTGCTCTAGCTCCTTTCTCAACTTTCCCGTCCTGCTCTGTACCAGGTGCTACAACTGTGGAGGTCTAGACCACCATGCCAAGGAATGCAAGCTGCCACCCCAGCCTAAGAAGTGCCACTTCTGCCAAAGCATCAGCCATATGGTGGCCTCGTGTCCCCTGAAGGCCCAGCAGGCACCCAGCTCACAGGGAAAGCCTGCCTACTTTCGGGAGGAAGAAGAAGAAGAGATCCATAGCCCTGCCCTGCTCCCAGAGGCCCAGAATTGAGCTACAGTGGGTGGGGGCAATTCTTTTGCGATCAGGAAGTTTTGAGGAGGAGGCAGCAATCGGCAGAGTGGAGAAAGTGGGGGCAGGGCGGGTAGGGGGCAGCTGGCTCTGCCGTGCATCTCAGGCCGGGGTCCACAGCATCACCCCCTCTTCCCTCTTGGTGCAGGGTAGGGGGGAAGGGGTGAGGCCAATGAACTCCAACCATGCTCTATCCAGATGCTCTCGAGGGTTTTGGAGAAAATCCTTCCCTGTGTGCTTTATCTGAGTGTCCACCCCCGGATCTCCAACTTTGGAACGTGGCCTGGAGAGGGAAATGGTTTTCCTTTTGAAGAAGGAGATGTAATAGTAATTTTTCCCATGCCAGAATGTAGAGATTAAGCATGAGACCAGATTGATGGGCCCAACCCACGAACCACTACATTCTGTGGGCAGGAGTCTCTTGGGGGTAAGGCAGGGTTTTTCCACATCTTGTCTCGTAACCCACTGTTGGGATATAGGGTGCCGAGGACTGTCTCAAGCAGTGGGTTGTGACAGTAGCCACAGGATGGTTGGGGGAACGGCCACAGACCTACTGTTCCTAAGCAGACTCCCACCCCATTCCGGGCCAACAGAATTTTATTTATTTGCTCCCATGGATAAGCGCACCTTGGGCCCCACTTTCTCCAGGATGCCAACTGCACTAGCTGTGTGCGAATGACGTATCTTGTGCATTTTAACTTTGTTTTCGTAATATAAATATTCTGGTTTTGTATTTTTGTGTATTTTAATCTTAAGGCCCTCATTCCTGCACTGTGTTCTCAGGTACATGAGCGATCTCAGGGATAAGTCGGCAGCAGCTCCGGGTCTACACAGCAGGAATGTTTGCTGTTTGAGCACCAGGGCGAACATCTAGTTGGAGTGCATAGCCTATTGAACTACCTCACTTTTGGTAATTAGAGCTGGCTTTTCTGCCATAGTGTTCTCTTGAAACCCCTCTACCTTCAGTGATCCGTGGGAGACTAGGTTTTAACTCTGTTTCCCCATGACTTGACCTCCTGCTTTAAGATTGGAAATTGGTCTGAACAGGAAAAGATGGTCCAGGAAGTAGTATTAGGAGAGGCTGCACCAGCTGAAGGGTGCCGAGGGGAAGCCCAGATTAGTTGTCTATACGTGTAATAAGGGATTCCTGTTCCAGATTTCTAATCCCAGGGGACAGGACTCACTTTACATACCAGATGCATCCTCTACTGGATTGGGGCTAGGCCTACCATGCACAACAGGGTGTATGTGTGTGAGTGTGTGTGTGCACATGCGTATTTTAAAATGAGTTGGTAAGGTTGGGTTTAAGAATAATAACTCTGGACCCATCTTGAGCTGCCCAGGGATGGGTGTGTGAAGCAAAGGCTAAATTTCTTAACCTTTATAAATTCTGGGCTTTTCTTGCTGGCTTCCAGAGATTCCATAAGCCATGGCTTCTTCGAGGTGCCCAGAGCCAGTGCCATGCCCTGCTGTAGCAGTGATAGTGTCGTGGTAGCTAAAGGAGAAAAGGTTTTATTTACATGCTGTGAGTTCACCACAAACCTACCTCACTGTTGAAACGGGGCAAATGCAATAGAACGCATTGGGTGATGTGTGTCTGATCCTGGGTTCTTGTCTCCCCTGCTCGTTGCCCCCGGCTCCCCCGCCCCGCGGTTTTTCCCCCCCCCCCCGGCCCCCCCCCCCCCCCCCCGCCCCCAGTTACCTTATTTGTCTGGGTTTCGTAGGACTTCACTAATAGCAGATTGGGTGATTGCTAGGTGGCCTGGTTTGTGTAAATAGAATGTGTTGGTCTTCTCCATGTTCTTTTGGGGTTTTATTGTTTACAAACTTCTCTTTGTATTGAGAAAAATAGCCAAAGCATCTTTGACAAAAGTTCTGCACCAGGAAAAGAATCTGGAACATCGCTTGGTGATCCTCTGGAAGCGTGGCGGTCTTAAACCAGCCTTTCTTTTGTGTTTCCTTCCCCTATTTCCTATTTTGGGCCAGATCTTCTGTCCTAAAAACCTGACTCCTACCCTACCCCTCATTTATCTCCCCTCCCCCCAGAAGCCCCCACACATACACATTTCCATCTGGTAGAAGCGAAGAACACTTCCTCCCTTGTTCCCAATCTCCTGTGCCAAAACCATTCCTTGATGTGATTCATATTAATATGCTTATATTTGGTTGGAATAAACCTACTTGAATCTCCAGTCTTAGGGTAGAGAGCAGCAGAAGCAATGAAGGGTGGGGGCCTTCCATATAGAAAGTAGGGTTGGGAGACCAAGAAAGGGAAGATGAATGTATATCCAAGTCACTCAGGAACTTTTATGCAGGTGTAAGAAACTTACGTCAAAGCGGCCGCAAGATTGTTTAATAGGAGACGGACGAATGTAACTCCATGTTTACTGCTAGAAACCAAAGCTTTGTGTGAAATCTTGAATTTTGAATTTATGGCGGGGGGGGGGTGGTAGGAAAGCTGTACCTATCTGTTCTTTCCCTGATTCCTTCCCCTCCTTTCTGAACTGCAGGAGACTGAGCCCCCTGGGGCTTTAGTAACTCCATCTCCGGGGAGTGTTTATTTGATGGTTGATTTTGCTGTGCCAGATAATTCCTTTCCCACTTGCTATTGTTTTGTAACACACATGCTGTCCCTTTTCCCTTCTCTTTACCCTGGGAAAATACAATGAATAAATAAAAACTTATTGGTACTGAAACTGTCCTCTTGTTGGGTCTTTAGGCTGTTTTTTCTTCTATAATTCCTACCTTCTTGGACTGGGACTCAAGTCAGGGAAGAGCCATTACAGTTCCTGTTCAGCCATTTTGTTAAAAATGAATTTGAAAATTCAGTCCTCTTAGCACCTCATTACAGTGGAGTTTTGTTTCTAGTTAAGGCCTCTTGTCCTGTTCCTTGGAAGCTGCCACATTCAAGAGGGGATTAGGAGCATGGCATGCATAAGAATGGGGTTGCCTGTGCCACTGGCTGGGATGAAAGGATGGGGCCATGGCTTGGGGCATGAGACCCTAATACTTTCTCCCCTGCTCCTCAAAGCCTTTTACAAATCTTAATTAATTAGCCCCCTGCAGCACCCCAGGGAGGGAAATAGTGAAACTAGGGAAATTGAGGCCAGAGGAAGTAACACTGATTAGCTATACAAAAACGTTAACATTTTCCTGGAGGCCAAGTGTGGTAGCTTTCTAATGAACATTGTATTTTAAAACATCTAGCGTCCCCCCTCCCCGACCTTCCCCAACAAGGGAGGGGATTTTTTAAAAAATTCATTGGAGGCGTGCCATCTAGTACACAAAGTGCACAGGAACGGCAGGACAAGAGTAAGAAGTTTCATACATGCATTCCAGAAACTTCATACCAAAAGTCAAAACTGACCACGGAAGTAGCTGAAAGCAAACTGCAGGGCTTCAGAAAATGGTCTTCCTGCAAAATTGATCTAATCAGCTAGACTGAAACTTAATTCTCAGGATGCAAAGCAGGAAGCAGGGAAAAGCTTGAGACTATTCATGGGGTGGGTTACTCCTCTCTAGGGCTTTCTTTGATCACGTGTGTTAAAAGTAACCCTTTCACGTGACATGATGAACTGGGAGCTACCAGTGCAAGAACTCTTCCTGGCCTTGTTTCCTTGATGAGACTACAAAGTGAGAAACTACAAGAAGGTTCTTTAGAAATTGAAAACAATTTTTTAAATTTTATTTTTATTTATTTATTTATTTATTTTCAGAAAATTGAACTCTTTTTAGTTTCTTTTGTGAGTCCCTCAAGTTCCTGCAACAGTTTTCCTTAAAGGTTACAGAGCTTAATGCCTTTGATCTTTCGATCAGGGTTAACTGATGGCCTTTCATTGGTCATTCTTAGAGCTCTTCCCAGCCTCAATCCCATTTTGAGTTGCTCTGGGCAGGTCCTGAATATGAAAAGCCCAAAATATAAGTGCTTTAAGTCACAAGGTGCATTGATAGTAAGTGCGTCTGTGAGACAGACTAGGGCTAGGAAGTTAACAAGCAATTAAATCCACTAAATAAAACTACAACATGTAAATACAGAATTTAAGACTTGAACCAGGACTCCCAACGCCCACTTCTCAGGACTTCCAGCAAGCAGCCCCATTTCTTAACAGTCCTAACCTGCCACCAGCTGCTGCTGAGCCCTTGCGCTTCTGACATGGGGATCCCCGAACTCTTGCCCTGTGGGGCAGCCTGCCTGACACCTCTGATCTGGTTCTACAGACCTCCGGGCTCCCCCAGGTGATCTGAACCCCGCCACTTGGCCCGGAGCCCGCTCCCCTGCCCCCTCAGTCACGTGAGCGCGGCGCTCGGTCTTTCGCTCGGTCTCCACCTCTCTCCCTCCATCCTCCTTTCTCGGATCCCGGGAGGGCGAATTTCGCCCGCAACGCTAGCACCGCCCCTCCTCCCAGCCCGCAGGCGCAGGGCGGAGCCCCGCCCATTGGTTGACAGAGGGGGCGTGTTCCAGCGCCCAACGATGACGTGTTCTTCCAGCGCCACGTCGTGAGGAAGTGGAGCAGTTGGAAGGCGCCGGGCGGATCGGAGCAGGTGCTGGGTTCAAGCGGTGGGCGAGAGGGGAGACTGCTGGGCGGGGAGGCGGCTGTGGGAGAAACAGAGGGGACAGTGGAAGAGATGAATGAGGGAATAAATAATTTGGAGAATACTGAGATTGGAGGTGACGGAGGCGACACCTGAAAGGATTAGTGTGTTGGTGCGCAGAATGGGAAACGGTCTCGGGGAAGATGGAGAAGAAGGAAACCGGGGAAGGATCAGGATGTAGGCCTACGATGTGGCAGGAAGTGGACTGGGATGTTCAGGAACAGTCAGTGCAGATGCCGAGGAAAAGGGGATAGCAGCAAGGTCCACCAAGCCAAAACCAAGGAAAGGCCTCTGCCCCAAAGGTCTCATTGGCTTATAAACTCTGGGTGGTGAAGAATTACAGACCAGAGTCTTTGGATCCTAAACCTAGCCACTTTCCACAGTCCAGATAAATCTCTGCGAAGTCATCCGAAGCAGTTTGCAAGCTCTGGTGATTTAGTCTCTTTTTTGTTTATCCAAGGTTACCTGTCTGGTGTCTTCTTGTTCTGGGCTCATCTGCCAGGTCAGGAACGATGTCATGGATCAAGGAAGGAGAGCTGTCACTTTGGGAACGGTTCTGTGCCAACATCATAAAGGTGAGTACCACTTGGCCTCCTGGTTAGTTGGGTAATCTTGTGTCAAAACCTGTTATTAAAATTGAGTAACACATGACGTTAAGTGGAATTTAATAATGGAACCAATGGGGCGGCTCAGGTCATGATCTCAGGGTCCTGGGATCGAGTCCCACATCGAACTCTCTGCTCAGCAGGGGGCCTGCTTCCCTTCCTCTATCTCTGCCTGCCTCTCTGCCTACTTGTGATCTCTCTCTGTCAAATAAATAAATAAAATTCTTAAAAAAAAATAATAAAATAATGGAACCAATGAGTGTTTGAATTGCAAGGTAACTTCCAGGTCTACATCTGGCAGATTATTGTCCTAACGTTCACACTTTTAGGAACCCCAGGACCTCCCAATATCATTGAGTAACCTAGACCATTAGGTCTTCCTTATAAGGAGCTGAAATTTGTTAACTTGGAACTTTAATCTACTTTTCCTTGCACTGTTCTCTGGATTTAGATAGAATAATCATTCCTTGATGTTGCAGTAGAGCATAACGGTTAAGAGTTTGGACTCTAGAGACAAACAGAATGGAAGTCTTGGTTTATCATTTACTAACCTATGTGACTTCATGTGGTTGTTTTGAGGATGAGATGAAACATAGACTGAAAACAGCACAGTGTCTAGCGTTTTTTTTTTATTTTTTAAGATTTTATTTTATTTATTTGTCAGAGACAGAGGGAGAGAGAGTGAGTGAGCACAGGCAGACAGAGAGGCAGGCGGAGGCAGAGGGAGAAGCAGGCTCCCTGCCGAGCAAGGAGCCTGATGTGGGACTCGATCCCAGAACCCTGGGATCATGACCTGAGCTGAAGGCAGCTGCTTAACCAACTGAGCTACCCAGGCATCCCAGTGTCTAGCGGTTTTTAATGACTGCTGTTATTGGGGCTGATTTCAACTGTTTGAAGACTACAGTCATTCTATTTCCTACACCCCTTGCCCAAATTTTGCCTCCGCTTTTCTCTGAGGATCACAACAATGTTATATTTTCTGCATATAACAGGTTTGAGATTGACGCCAGGCAGCCTGGTTTTGTCTTTCAGCAATCTGTCAGGCAGTGTGTAGCAGTGAACTTATGAGTCAGCAAGCCTTGTACCCCATCCCCCCACCGCACATTCATACACAAATGCCAAGTGATCTCTGGCAGACGGGGAAATAGAAAGCATCTTCCTGGGGAACCACTGCAGTCACATGTTAGGAAGAAAAAGCTGCATGACTTGACTGGAATTTTTCTTTTTTTAAGACTACACGTGGAGAGGGGCACCTGGGTGGCTCAGTGGGTTAAGCTTCTGCCTTCGGTTCAGGTCATGATCTCAGGGACCTGGGATCAAGCCCCATATCGGGCTCTCTGCTTAGCGGGGAGCCTGCTTCCCCTTCTCTCTCTCTGCCTGCCTCTGCCTACTTGTGATCTCTCTCTCTCTCTCAAATAAATAAATAAATCTTAAAAAAAAAAAAAAAAAGACGTGGAGGACAAAAGCTGAAAATGTTGGAGATATGGGGGAAGTAGTTAGTGATGAGGTCCTTCAGTGAGGAAAATTAGGCTAAGGAGTGCATTTTTGCTGTGATGGACAACAAAAGGTTGCTCTAAGCCAGATAAAACATTTTATTGGGTCCCCAAACTGTCTTATTTGTTTGCTTTGAAATGGCTCCTGACATTTACATTTTCTTGAAAATCCCAGTGTTCAGCTTCTCATGGGTATTTAGGGGAGTAACAACATTGAGCCCCCTTTTGTGGTCGGATAGAGTAGATTGCTCTTGTCTGTGGAGGATACCCTTACCACTGGACTGTAGCTGTCAGTATCGTTCCTGTGCCTTCTAGGTGGAGACATGAAATTAAAGTGGTGGTCAAGCGCATATGGTTAAAAGATGAACTCTGGAAGCATACAGACCTCAGTTTGAATAACCACTTGGACTTTTCTTAGCAGTGTGACTTGTGCAAGTCACTTGACCTCTCTGAGCCTATTTTTTCACCTATGAAATGAAGCTAATACTATTTACTTTATAGGTTTATATGAAGCAAAAACTGAGATGAAGTATAAAAAGCCTCGTATAATACTTGGCATGTAGTAAGTGCTCAATATAAATGAATTTATATAAATAGGTAAATACCAATTTATTGAGCCAGCAGCTCAAAAATACCCAGTTCTTTCTCATAGGAGCTCTTAACATCTAAGTCAAGCCTTTCAGCCAGGGGTTTAGTGTCTTCCTGCGTGATTCATTTGTCTTCTTATTTCACAGGCAGGCCCAATGCCCAAACACATTGCCTTTATAATGGATGGAAACCGTCGCTATGCCAGGAAGTGCCAGGTAGAGCGGCAGGAAGGCCACTCACAGGGCTTCAACAAGCTGGCCGAGGTGAGTGTGGGCGGCAGCACCCAGCGGGAACAGTGTGTGGAGAATTGGACAATAGCTACAGAATCAGGCCCTGAGTTTACTGTGGAGAGTATATATATATATTTTTTAACAGCCGTTTGTTGTAGTTTGCTTGCCTGCTTAGGTCTCATATCAGCATGAACAGAAATTAAGTTATATAGTGAATCATCCCAGAAAATTAGAAATAAGAACAAAATTGACTTCTCTTACCACCTCAGTAAACCAGCAGTTTATAGTTTTCTATGCATCACCCCCGTCCTTGTAATATGTTCTAACATGACTTAGTATTTGTGAAATTACACATGTATTTTTAGTTACCTTATTTTATGGGGTATTTTGGCAAGTCTTTTTCCAAGGTTGATATGTAGCTTTTCTAACTATATGTTTTAATGCCTATAGAATATTTTATTTCCAGGTTCTGACGTAATTTGTTTAGCTGCTCGACTATTATCCAATCTTATAAATAGTTCCATTTTAGAATAAATTCTTGGATGTAACATTTCTGGAGCAAAGGTAGGGTGACTGCCTATCCTGGTTTGACTGAGGCCTTTTAGTGCTTAAACTGGGAAGAGTGCCAGACAGCCTGGATCATCACTGGAAGCAAAGGCCAAGGGGATTTTATGCTTTTAATGCATGTTGCAAATTGGAAAACATTAAATTTAACAATAAGAACAGAATGTGGTCTGTCATTGTGAAGCTAACTTTAAGAAGGATGGAAATTCGGTCTGGACAGCCTTCAGCTTCCCAGCACAAGACCATGGCCTGATGCCAGGGCAGTGATACTTTTTGCCTTGAGTGAGTGGATGTGGGACTCACTTGAACACTGTGAGGAGGTCTTTAGGTTTGTTGACCTCAGCTTCTCTTCTGTGACTAAGTAAAAGGCAGTTTTGCCCAGTGCTTGGGAGCTTAAGCTCTGGAATCACTCACAACTTGTGGGCACCCCTGCTCTACCACTTCCTGACCCTGTGACCTGCAGCAAGTTAGACAGCTTCCCTTTACCTCCATTTCTTCATCAGTAAAATGAGGACAGTAATAATCTCTACTTTCGGAGATTTTGCAAGGATGAAATAAGATGGCACTATGAAGAGTGTGTGGCAACGGTTTTGGCATAAAGTGCTCAGAAAGTTGGCGTTGTTACCATTCGCCGCTATAAAGACTGGTCAGTGGTAGGTTCCACCCCAGCTGTGCCGGCCAAAAGGTGGCTTCCCTGTCATCTGTGGAGCCTGAGTCTGTTCAAGTGTCAGTTTCTCACTGTAGTTTTCCCCAGGTGGCAATGAACTGGGTTGTGTGTATGTCTGTTAAGGGATTAGAAAGGCAGCTCACTTCAGCCTTGTTTCTTTAGGTTCAGTTCTGATTGAATGTCTTCCGTTCCTTACCCTTAACCTCCAGGCTCCCTGTCTCAACACTGTTAGTCTCAGCTCCAGTTAGTTCTCTGCCTTTAGTGGTTCTGGGTTAGAGCACCCCCAAAGGTTCATTTATTTATTTATTTATTTGTTGAAAAGATTTTATTTATTTATTTGACAGAGATCACAAGTAGGCAGAGAGGCAGGCAGAAAGAGAGGAGGAAGCAGGCTCCCTGCTGAGCAGAGAACCCGATACAGGGCTTGATCCCAGGACCCTGGGATCATGACCCAAGCCGAAGACAGAGGCTTTAACCCACTGAGCCACCCAGATTCCCCAAGGACTGGGTTTAAATATGAGTTTCACTTCTCTTTTCGAGGTATAATTTCATACGGGGAAATGCATTTTGTTTTGACCGTTGCATTTACCTGTCTAATCCATACCCCTGTCAAGATAAAGAACATTCCCATCTCTCCAGAAAGTTCCCTTGTGCCCCTCCTCTCCCAGTCAAACCCTGTCCCATGTCCTCTTCCCCTCTTGAGGCAACCACTATTCTGATTTCTATCACTAGAGGTTAGTTTTTGCTGTTCTAGAACCTTATATAAAGGATTCATACAATGGAGTTGTAGCCTTCTGACACATTTCTTCCACTGTCCAAGCCTGTTTTTCTCCTCTATAAAGTAGACTTGAAGTCAGCAGCGCCATTCTCAAGAGGTTTTTCAGAGAATGGAATGAAATAATATATGTGAAAACCCTTTCTAGATTTAATGCTACACAGCTGTGTACTCGATGCCTTTATTCTTATAACTCATCAGCCTCTCAATCTGACAGGAAAAATGAGCTTATGTCGAGAGTAATAATTCCTTGTGTGTGGGTTTCTTTGTTTTTTGAGATTTTATTTATTTATTAGAGAAAGGGGGAGAATAATCAGGGGGCAGGGAGCAGAGGAAGAGGGACAAGCAGACTTCTCACTGAGGGTGTTGCCTGGTGTGGGGCTCATTCCCAGGACTCTAAAATCATGACCTGAGCTGAGGTCAGATGCTTAACTGACTGAGCCACCCAGGTGCCCCTAATACCTTGTGTTTTATATTGTCCTTCAGCCACCTTGTGAGTGATGGACGGTGCTCCTGTTTTACAGATAAGGAGAGTTAGGCCCATAGAAGTTAAATGATTTGCCTACCCTCACACAGCAAGTGCACGTTGGATTTGGGGACTGGAACCCAGATCTTGACTCTTGTCGGTAAAGGGTTCTTTCTAATAAACCACAGTTTACTCATTAAGTTCACATTTTTCAGTTTCTCAAGTGGTGGCTTTCTGCTTACTTGGTTTGTTATTCTGACAGAAACACTGGGGTTATCCTAGCTTTACTGGGTTTGGGGAGGAGAAAAGTCTGCCTCTCGCCTCCAGTGCGGAGTGGGAGCGGAGGCATCCCGTAATTTGCCTCCCTGCTCTTCCTCGTACCCTAGCTCCTTGCCTTCTCCCTCTCAGACCCTGCGCTGGTGTTTGAACCTGGGCATCCTAGAGGTGACGGTCTACGCATTCAGCATTGAGAACTTCAAACGCTCCAAGAGTGAGGTAGACGGGCTAATGGATCTGGCCCGTCAGAAGTTCGGCCGCTTGATGGAAGAACAGTAAGATTTTATCGGAGTGGGGAGTGTGCTCGGACCATAACCCTCACCCCTCTTATCTCAGGCTTATTTAAGGAACTCTAAACCCTTTTAATGTTAGTCAGATCTCTGATGGCATCAATGCAAGCTAGTCCCCCCCCCCTTTTTTTTAAAGTAGGTGTTTATCTGATGATACAGAGATATTTCACAGAATTCAAGACAAGTGTAACCAGCCTCAAGCAAAACTGAAACCAGGAATTGAAATCCATTAGCTAGGGCCTCTTCCTACTCTCTGAACTCCGCCTTTGACCGCTTCACGAGAGCAGCCCAGAATTAACTAAAGCCGTTAATTAATAGCCCACTTTACATTTCTACCCCACAACCAATAAACTATGATCAGGGGAGTAGCATCAGAGAAATGTTGGAAAAGTCCTTTTCTGCCATGTAATCATCCTAAAACATTACTATACTGCCCTATATATTCTCTTGGAAGGGACAGAATAATGTGTATGAGGCCTTTATGGGGAAGACTCAGTACTGTTCTTTGCTGTCACTAAGTTTAAACTAACTTAGGGAGCAAGGCTGGAAAGGGATAAAGAGGAAGTTTGATGGAGATGATTTGCTTCAAAGTGTGGAAACTTCCCCAGCCAGGACTGCTCCAGTCTTTATTACAACACTTTTCTGTGCAGCTCTTCCCTGTACCAGGACCCAGGGGGATGAGAGAACAGAGAGCCTAGAGCATTCATGGAGCTGGGCCTAGAACAATTTTGTTATTTCTTTTTTTTTTTTTTTTAAAGATTTTTATTATATTTATTTATTTGACAGAGAGAGAGAGAGATCACAAGTAGGTAGAGAGGCAGAGGGAGAGAGGGAGGCAGGCTCCCTGCTGAGCAGAGAGCCTGATGTGGGGCTCTATCCCAGGACCCTGAGATCATGATCTGAGCCGAAGGCAGAGGGTTAACCCACTGAGCCACCCAGGTGACCCAATTTTGTCATTTCTGTTCCAGGGTGGATTTTGGGTTGGGGAAGGTAGTCAGGGGTAGGTCCATAATAGGATAACAAGACTTGGCCACAGACCTAGCTTCCTGGTCCCCAACAGAGCCCGTGTGGCTCAGAGTTCCCACCCAAGGGCTGGGTTTGGAGGCATTGGGGGCACTTCCCAGGTATTCAAATTCTTCTGTACGTCACATGTACAGAAATTCTTCTGATCACACTGTGTGCCAGGCCCTAAGCCTGGCATGTATTTTCATTTAATATTCACATTATCCTATGAGAGAGAGATTATTATTACCTAGTTGTAGAGAGGAGAAGAATGAAAACCAGAAAAGTTTAGGTGTGTCTCCTGGGTCACACTGCTATCAGACAGGCAGAGGCAAGACAGACAAGACCTTTCCAACTCTAGAGCTGAGCTGTTGTCTGCTACACTGCTCCAAAAGACAGGAGGTAATCTCACAGTTCCTGAGAGATCAAAATGCATGGCAGTATAGGTGCCTCTGAGATTGCGCTAATCAGTCAGCAGGAGAGAAAATGGTCTTAAGTTCTAAAGTCCTGGACAGAACAAGAAGAAATGTTTTCAGTGGTTTTCCAGCAATGTGCAGTAGACCCTCAGAGTTCTGAGGAGTGGGTGTGCAAAAAGCCAGAGGGAAGGGGGCACAGGGTGCTGGTTGACATTTACCTATTTTATATATTAGGCTTCTGGTTTTTTGGTGTGTTTTTTGTTTGTTTTTTTAAGATTTCATTTATTTATTTAACAGAATGAGAAAGAACACAAGCAGGGGGAGTGGCAGGCAGAGGAAAAGGGAGAAGCAGACTCTCGGCTGAGCAGGGAGCCCTATTCGGGGCTTGATCTCAGGGCACTGAGATCATGACCTGAGCTGAAGGCAGGCACTTAACTAGCTGAGCCACCCAGGTGCCCCTGGGGTTCTGTTTAATGTGTGACTTAAAGAATGAGTTCTTTAATGAGTTCACGGGACTAGTTCAGTTTCATCAGTTGGGAGACAGCCCTAGTGGATAGAAGCACAAGGCATGCCCATGGTGTGGAAACCTCCCCAGTTAGCTTATGGCAGAACCAGGTTGGGAACCTGGGTCTCCTGGCTCCTTGCCAGGGCTTTTGCCTCTCCTTCCCTGTAGACCTCACTCAAGTAACCCGACTGTTGTCTGAGAGTAAACACTTACAGGTACATCCTCTCCCTCAACACAGGCCAGTGTGGAGAGTAGGACAGGGATGGTTATTACCCCAGTTCACAGGGTATGGGAAACTGAGGCTGAGAGAGGCTGTTATACAAGGTCATCCAGTAAGGGCTGCCTCTAGGATTTGAATCTAGCTCTTTTCATTCTGGTTTTGCCTTGATCCCGAGTATTCATTTGTCTACTGTAGCAGCTTCGGTGGATTCATGAAAACAGGTGGCTAGATCTTGCTTCACTCTGGAAACAGAGTGATGCAGGTTATGGAGTGGACCCGCTATGGATGCGGCCTTGCACTCTGGACCAGGGATCTCAAGGACCTGCCCGCCCTACGGAATCTTCTTGTTACTAAGTTCCCATTTAACAAACATTTGTCATTCAGTTTTTCCATAGTGTCCCCAGGTGAAGGGAGCTGGTTGGGTTACAGAATTCATGCCCGCTGTGCAGAGTTTGGGAATAACTTACGGAGGCAGCAAGATACCATGATCCAAAAGGACAGGCCCAGGAACCAGGCTCCCTAGGTTCAGCTTTCCACTCACCACCTGTCTGATGTTGAGTAAATTACCTAGCCTCCCTGTGCTTCAGTTTCCTCGTCTATAAAAGAGTAATGATAATACTGTCCCCCTTAAAGGCTGGTGTAAGGATAGAACGTACTGATGCGTATAAAGCACTTAGACCAGTGTCTGGCACTTAGTAAACATAAAATTAATCTGAGGGGGCGCTTGGTGGCTCAATGGGTTGGTCTCAGGGTACTGGGATCAGCCCCGCGTCGGGCTCTCTGCTCGGCAGGGAGCCTGCTTCCCTCTCTCTCTCTGCTGCTCTGCCTACTTGTGATCACTCTCTCTCTGTCAGGTGGCTAAATAAAATCTTAAAAATATATAAAATTAAATTAAATTAATCTGAGATGTTGCTGTTATTAACATCTTTTATCAGAAGGTACAGAAGTAACGAACAGTATAGCTCCTGCCCTTGAGTTCATTCCCTTGTCAGAACGGGACAGGATATATAAAATGTAACTTGCCGAGAAGGACACTTGAAGCGGTGTGATGTGTGGTAAAGAATTCGGGTTCGGGTTCTTAAATCAGGCAGACCTGGCTTTCGGTTCTGATACTGCCCTTAATGGCCGGCTGACCTTGGGCCGTGTCTGCCTGCCTGTCTGAGTGTCTGTCTCCTGCAGTAGAATGAGGAATGTGGCAGACTCCGGTCAGAGTCATTGAGGGGATGCGGTGACACAGTGCACCTGGGACAGTGCCTGACACACAGGGCAGCACTTAGGAACTGGCAGTTGAGTGTAAGCAGTTCTCCAGGTCCATGGACTCTCTGTCCCAACCCTGCCTCCTTTTCCTGATCAGGGAGAAACTGCAGAAGCATGGGGTGTGTATCCGGGTCCTGGGCGATCTGCATTTATTGCCCTTGGATCTCCAGGAGCTGATTGCACAGGCGGTGCAGGCCACCAAGAACTATAACAAGTAAGTGTTCCCATTTCCCCGGAGCATCCCAGAGTGGTCTCTGACTCCCTGCTAGCTTGAGGGAGACATGCTGGGCTTTCTTGGTATGCATTTGGTACAAGAGGCCAGGAGGGGTTGGGAATGCTTAGAGACCTCTTCCGTCTGCAGGGCGGGCTAGAGATGGTTTTTACTACCTCGTCAAATGTGTGCGAACATACACATAGAGTGTTTCATCCTCTTCCTCCACTATGCGCCTACCCTCCGTGATGCATACATATACATAGGTTACATATGCACATATATGTAATAATCATTATTATTAGTTTTTTACTTAATGGGCTAGGGTCGAAATGAGCATTATAGGGTGGATAAGCTATGGATGTGGCCTTGAGCTCTGGATCAGAGTACTCTAGGACCTGTCTGATACCCCGTATTATAATATATTTTGTTTCTGTCTATGGTATATCTCTGTCTCTGAAGGCAGATCCTTCAAGAAAATCTTTCTCTGTCCCACTCCTTTAACCCATGGAGAGGCTGATATTGGGAGGTCATGCAGATGCAGAGGTGACCAGAGTTCAGTAATCATATTTCATGAGGTGTGCCTTTGGAATATAATATGTGTTTGGCAGTGGACTGGATTGCATCAAATTTCCTTCCTGTTCTACTTTGCTTGTACTAGTATCACAGTGAATTCACGTCCTCTGAAAGCTGGTTGGCAGCAGGAGAGAGGGTTAGGGGCAAAAGGGTCATTTAGTGTGTGTCTTATTACAAAATTAATAACATGTTTATTCTAAGAAAAGTTGGAAAACGCAGAGAATTCATGATCTCACCTTTCAGAGATATCCACGATTCACATTTGGGGTGTGTGTGTGTTCTTCTGGGGAAGCAGTACTCTACAGACAGTGACTTAGTCCCTTCCTCTGGTAAATTATTCTCTTCTTCCCTTCTCAGGTGTTTCCTGAATGTCTGCTTTGCTTACACATCCCGTCACGAGATCAGCAATGCTGTGAGAGAGATGGCCTGGGGAGTGGAGCAGGGCCTGCTGGAACCCAGGTATCCCTGCTTGTTTAACATGATCACCGGTAGGGAAGCCAGGCTTGCCCCTCCTAAGCCATGTCCTTGGGCTGGAAGTCAAATGAGAGATGCATGTAGACAGAGTGAGGGCGTGACCACCCCCCCCACCCCCCCGCAACAGAGCTTAGGATAGGCTTACTGTAGCCTACTTCAGAATTTCTGTGTTCACCACAACTCAGGAAGCACCAGAGAAAATGGCGTAGCAGGTAGCAAAGCTGTGGCATTCACTAAAAAATGATGTCCTGGGCGCCTGGGTGGCTCAGTGGGTTAAGCCGCTGCCTTCGGCTCAGGTCATGATCTCAGGGTCCTGGGATCGAGTCCCGCATCGGGCTCTCTGCTCAGCAGGGCGCCTGCTTCCCTCTCTCTCTCTCTGCCTGCCTCTCCATCTACTTGTGATTTCTCTCTGTCAAATAAATAAATAAAATCTTTAAAAAAAAAAAAAAAATGATGTCCTTACACCTGAAACTAATATAACACTCATGTTAACTATATTGGAATTAATTTTTTTTTAAGGTTTTATTTTTAAGTAAGTCTGCACCTAACTTGGGGCTTGAAGTCATGACCCCGAGATCAAGAGTCTGGTGCTCCACTGACCGAGCCAGCCAGGTGCCTCTGGAATTCATTTTTTTTTTTTTTTTAATTTTTAAAATTTATGTATTTAAGATAGAGAATGAGGGCGCCTGGGTGGCTCAGTGGGTTAAGCCGCTGCCTTCGGCTCAGGTCATGATCTCAGAGTCCTGGGATCGAGTCCCGCATCGGGCTCTCTGCTCAGCGGAGAGCCTGCTTCCCTCTCTCTCTCTCTGCCTGCCTCTCCATCTACTTGTGATTTCTCTCTGTCAAATAAATAAATAAAAATATTAAAAAAAAAAAAAAAAAAAAAGATAGAGAATGAGCAGGAGGGAGGGGCAGAGGGAGAAGGAGAGGCAGATCCCCCAACTGAGAAAGGAGCCCAACACTGGGCCTCTTCCCAGGACCGCCAGATCACAACCTAAGCCGAAAGCAGATGCCTCACCGACTGAGCCATCCAGATGGCTTAAAATTCACAAATTTTTTTAAAAAGATGGCCTCCAGGGCACTTGGGTGGCTCAGTAGGTTGAGTGTCTGACTTTGTCTTAGGTCATGATCTCGGGGTCCTGGGATCAAGCTCCCATATCAGGCTCCCTGCTCAGCAGGGAGTCTGCTTCTCCCTCTCCCTCTTGCTCATGTGTACTATCTCTGCCTCTCTCAAATAAAATCTTAAAAAAAAAAAAAAAAGAAAAGAAAAGATGTCCTCCATGGGGCATGGGGCTCTTGATCTCGGAGGTTGTGAGTTTATGCCCCCACATTGGGTGTAGGGATTACTTTAAAAGCAAAATCTTTTGGGACTCCTGGGTGGCTCAGTTGGTTGGACGACTGCCTTCGGCTCAGGTCATGATCCCAGAGTACTGGGATCGAGTCCCGCATCGGCCTCCCAGCTCCACGGGGAGTCTGCTTCTCTCTCTGACCTTCTCCTCGCTCATGTTCTCTCTCACTGTCTCTCTCTCAAATAAATAAATAAAATCTTAAAAAAAAAAAGTTATAAAAAAAGCAAAATCTTTAAAAAAATAAATAAATAAAATCTTAAAAGAAAAAAAAAAAGGATGTCTTTCTGGCCCTTTGGCAGTGTTTGCCCTCGAATGATTTCTCAGGAATGCAGCTTGTGCTGGGTTTAGTCCTTTAGGTCTCTCATTTTACAGTTTCATGCAAAATTCAGGTATTTTCCAAAAAGACAATTATTCATTCCAAGCAGCATGTGGAGTCCCAACTATTAGAGCTTGAAAGATTTTGGAAGCCATCTAGCCTCTCAGTCCCGTCATGTTATTGTTAGTGTAACATTTAGTAATATTATTAATCAGCTAATAATAGCAAGAGTAAAATAACAGCAAAAATAACACAGGCGATGTGTTATGTTCTGTATTTTACTTAGTCCTTGATCTCATGTGTGAGAGGTTCAGGTGTTTTCTCCATTTTATAGATGAGAAAACGGAGCTGAGCGTTGAACGGCTTTCCCCAGACCATTCTGCTAGTGAGCGCCAGAGCTGACTCATCACTAGAGCTGTCTGATTTCAGAGTACCTGTCCTTTTCCTCTGTCACCTGGACCTTGGGACTCAGGAATTTGTCTGATTCCTTTCTTGGGTATAATTGATTTATCTGCAAAATTAAATTAACGATTAGAAAGTTGCTCAGTGAGAGTGGAATTAGATAAGCAGAAAAGGAGACTGTTTTTAAGGCTGTTCTGTAAATCCTTTTCCTCTCCAACAGCTGGGTGGTTTTCTGTGCCACATAGCTCATTCAGTCAGTCAGTCATTTATTCACTCAACAAACATTTTAAAAATGCCACATAAATGTAGGCCAAGCATGTTGTACAGAGTGGGTACAGTGGCAAAAATAAAAGTATGTATGTCCTGTGCTCAGGGAGCTCTGGTAAAGGAAACAGGCCATAATCAATATTATACACATTGACATACAATTATAATGGTGACCAATGTTATAAAAGCATCAGTGCATGGTACAAGAATTTAGAGTAAGAGGAATAGACCTGGTAGGGAAGGCTTTGCTAGGGAAATGATAAGTGGCCAGAGAAGGAAGGAAAAGCAGTACCCGAGGAAAGAGGCAGTAGTAGTGTGAGGAGGTTGTCGGTAACAGAAAGGTTGTTGGGATAATTCAGGTAGGGATTACCTGGAATGGAGCTTGCATGGTGGTGGTGGTGGAGGAAGAAGTCAAGTAGACCGCATCGAGTGTTATGAAGTAGATAAAATTGAGAGGCCTTCATGGGCCAGGTCTGGAAAAAAAATGTGGTATGTGAGACTCCAGGGTTTTTGACTTCCGAAACAGTGCACAGCGGTGCCCTTCCCTGTGCTAGGGATCTCCGAGGGAGGATCCAGTTTGAGAAAGAAGGTCAGCAGTTTGATTTGGGATAAACTGTAGATGTTGAACGTAGATGTCGGAGTCTGGAATGAGAGAGGGGGAGGGCCAAGGATGGAGTTTTGAGAAACTCTGAGTTGTGCTGGCTGGGTAGAGGAGAAGAAGCCTTAAGGGATAAAAAGGATGAACAACCAGAAAGGCAGGAAGAAAACCAGGCAGTCGGTATTACGGAAGCCAAGAGAAGAGGGACTTTGCTGGTGCAGGGTGGGAGGAAGGGGGCATTGGTGGGAGCAACAGTGTCGAATGCTCTAGAGAGGTCAATTAAGCTATGGATTGAAAGTGAACTGTTGGGGGGGGGGGGGGGGCGCCTGGGTGGCTCAGTGGGTTGGGCCGCTGCCTTTGGCTCGGGTCATGATCTCAGGGTCCTGGGATCGAGTCCCACATCGGGCTTTCTGCTCAGCAGGGAGCCTGCTTCTCTCTCTCTCTCTCTCTCTCTCTCTGCCAGCCTCTCTACCTACCTGTGATCTCTCTCTGTCAAATAAATAAAATCTTTAAAAAAATAAATAAAAGACTTTAAAAAAAAAAAAAAAAAGAAAGATGAAAATTTAGGTCTTCCAGGATCAGCAACACTCCTGGTAACACTTTGATTTTTAGGATGTCTTTGTAGGTCTTACTGTTTGCTTAGATATGTGTGTGTGAGTTTAATCAACTGAGTGGATTTTTCCCATCAAGTTGGTGACAATGTCTGTTACCTGTATTTACGTTCTAGGTTGTTTGCAAGTACATTGTCAAAAACTTTTTTAGCCTGTAAGCTCCTCACATTCAGAAAACCAATATGTATTTGTTTCTGAGATCTGTTTCCAATGATCCATTCACTCATTTATTCAAACTTGTATCAGGTCTTTCTCTGTCCCAAGAAGTTGCCATGCTAGAAGGGCAAGAACACAGAGTTGAAGGTTTCATGGGGTTTGCCCTCAGGCAGCTCCGAGTCTGGTTCATGTACACACATAAGTCACCCGTGCCGCTGGGTCACGCTAATGGATGCGTAGGGCACAAGCTGATGTGATGAAAGCAGTGATGAGTTGTGGTTCAAAGTTCAGCCAGTCATCTTTTTATTTTATTTTATTTATTTTTTAAGATTTTCTTTATTTTTGACACAGAGAGAGAGCAAGCAGAAGCAGGGAGAATGGCAGGCAGGGGAGAAGCAGTCTCCCTGATGAGCAAGGAGCCTGATGTGGGGCTCCATCCCAGGATACTGGGATCATGACCTGAGCCAAAGGCAGCCACTTAATCGACTGAGCCACCCAAGCGCCCCCAGAGTCGTCTTTTTAAAACACAAATCCAGTAATGACATAAATATTTATAACAAAAGAAATCACACTGTGAACACATTACAACCTGTGTTATGCTTTTGTTCACTTGATGTTGTAATATGAGCACTTTTCTATGCCTCATATTTTTCATCTTTTGTCTCACTATTTCTAATGGCTGCAGAATGTGTCTTGCTTTAATTGACTTAATCATTCAAGTTGTTGGTTATGTAGGTTGTTTCTAATTTGTCCTTACTACAAATAATGCTACAAGGAAGTTTATAAACTTAACTCTTATCAGGATTTTGCTTTGTTACCTCAGGATCTGGGTGTGTCCATTTCATCTTATTCTTGCCAAACAGAATTGTAAACTACTCTGGTTTTGTAGGTGAAAGCTGGTATTTCACTTTTTTTAACAGAAATTACTTCTGGGCACCTGACTGGCTGAGTCGGTAGAGTATGAAACTCTTGATCTTGGGGTTATGGTTTCAGCCCCAGATTGGGTGAGAGATTACTTTAAAAAAAAAAAAAAAAGAAGAAGAACATTATTTCTTTAAAGTCTTCATGTAGACAGCTAATGCCAAGTAATGATGAATTTTTGTTGGCCATAGCACAGGTGTTCTATTTTCATTTTGTTGATTTTATCTCCTCCTGCCCCCTTAGAGTTACCTCATTTTCAGTTAAGAATTCTGCCCACTGCTTGAAGTAGATGGAGCAAACCTTTTGCAGACACATTTGAAACTCAGAGAGATTAAGTGGGGATCTGAAGTCACACAGTAAAGTGGTGGGATTGGAAATAACATTTCTTCTTTATTTACATAATACTTTATAGTTACTTCCTGAGGTACACTCAGATCTGTTATTTCACTTGTTTTTGTTTTTTTAGGGTTGGGGGCAGAGGGAGAGAGAGATCTCCACGCCAGCAGGGAGCCCAACACAGGGCCAAGTTCACAACCCTGAGATTATGACCTGAGCTGAAATCAAGAGTTGGATACTTTTTTTTTTTAAAGATTTTATTTATTTGCCAGAGATAGAGAGAGTACACACAAGTAGGCAGAAAGGCAGGCAGAGACAGCGAGAGAGGCAGGCAGAGACAGTGAGAGAAGCAGGCTCCCTGCTGAGCAAAGAGCCAGATGTGGGACTTGATTCCAGGACCCTGGGATCATGACCTGAGCCGAAGGCAGCGGCTTAACCAACTGAGCCACCCAGGCGTACCAGATAATTTTTTTTTTAAGGTTTTATTTATTTGACACAGAGAAAGAGCATACAAGTAAACAGAGTAGCAGGCAGAAAGAGGGAGAAGCGGGCTTTCCACTGAGCAGGGGACCCAATGTGGGACTCAATCCTAGGATCCTAGGATCATGACCCGAACCGAAGGCAGTTGCTTAACCAACTGAGCCATCCAGGTGCCCCAAGAGTTGGATACTTAATCAACTGAGCCATCCAGGTGCCCCTGTTACTTGATTTGATTTGACCCTCAATGCAACCTATAAATAGATAGGACAAATGTTCCCATTTCAAAGAAAAGAGAACTGAGAAATTAGATTTATTATACAGGGCCTCAGATTTCTTAGAGAATTAAGACCATGCAGCTAAGACGAGACTATCAGATTTTTAGGGAAATTCTTCTTGCAGTTCATAAGTGAAAACTCCCTCTGTGATTTGCAGAAAGAGGTCCCAAAGGAACACAGATGGTAAATGTAGTCTCATTTTAAATACTCAGCCCAGGGCTGCCTGGGTGGCTCAGTCAGTTGAGTGTCCAACTCTTGATTTCAGCTAATATCGTGATCTTAGGGTTGTGAGATGGAGCCCCAAGCTGGGTTCTGTGCTCAGCAGGGAGTCTGCTTGAGATTCTCTCCCTCTCCCGGTGCCCCTCCCCCAGCTTGTGCTCCCTCTCTCTTCTCTCTCTTTCAAATAAATAAATAAATCTTACCGGGTGGGGAGATGGGGGTTGGGAAAAAGACAGCCCAGATCCCTGCTTTTTTAACTGTGCTCCTTAAAGAATGTTCCCACGAAGAAATTTTATCTTCTAGATCCTCCCGAGATGCAAGTCTTACCACTTACAGATTCCAAATTCTGCCTCTTGGTGCTTGGTAGGACAGGTAATCAGTGTTCTTAGAACCAGCGGACTAGCCTTGCAGATAGCTTCTTTTCACGGACAGGCGTGTTTTACTTCCGATAAATGGGAGCAGTCCCCATTCTTCTTCCATTCCGTCTCCTTTCTAAATGTCTGTCTATTTGAGAAAGTAGCTCTTAACAGGGGCTGATCATTTTGCTGTTTTTTAAAATCTTAAGGAACATGGATTTTTTTGCAGTGTTTCAAGATCCTCATGACTTAGAAGTTTTTAAAAGTGCTGTTCAGCGGCACCTGGATGGCTCAGTCATTCAAGCAGCTGGCTCTTGATTTCAGCTCAGGTCATGATCTTGGGGTCCTGGGATGGAGCCCTAGGTCAAGCTCTGCGCTCACCAGGGAGTCTGCTTGAGATTCTCTCTCCCCCTTTCCTGCTACCCCGCCCTGCACACACACATACACCTCACGCCCTCTCTCTCTCAAATAATAAATCTTTTTAAAAAATGTTCTAAAATAAAAAATTATTTTATTTATTTATTCATGAGAAACAGAAAGAGAGAGAGGCAGAGGGAGAAGCAGGCTTCCTGCAGAGCAGGGAGCCTGATGCAGGACTCGATCCCGGGGTACCGGGATCATGACCTGAGTTGAAGGCAGACGCTTATTCAACTGAGCCACCCAGGTGCTCCTAAAAAATGTTCTTTATAGTACATTCAAACAGTAACAGAAGTACGTAAAGTAAAAAAGAGATAGTCTTTCCTTCCAAAAGTAATCACCATTGAGAGTATGGTGTTTATGTCTTTCTAAACTTTGTTCTTTCTTTATTTTTCATTTTTATTTTTAAAATTTGTATTTATTTACTTCTTTTTGGAAGAGGGAGAGAGAGCATGCACATGAGGGGAAGGGCAGAGGGAGAAGCGGACCCCCCCCCCACTGAGCAGCGAGCCCGATGTAGGGCTCGATCCCAGGACCCTGGGATCATTACATGAACCAAAGGCAAATGTTTAACCAACTGAGCCACCCAGATGCCCTTGTACTCTATTTCTTCTTTTCCCTTTTTTTTTTTTTTTTTAGAGGGAGTTGTTGGGCAGAGGAAGAAGGCAAGTGAGAATCTTAAGCAGGCTTAACCATGCCCATTGTGGAGCCCAAAATGGGACTTGATCTCATGACCCTGAGATCATGACCTGAGCCAAAATCAAGAGTTGGACGCTTAACTGACTGAGCCACCCAGGCGCCTCTGCACTGTATATTTTCTGAAGCTTGTTTTTTCATTTAATGTTAGCTCTGATCTTTCCCAGTCAGTGCATTTAAATTTATCTTTATTGAAATAGTTGCATTAGTGTTGTATCAAATTGCAGGGTCAGATGTGTACATCTTATTTTACTTATTTTAAGATTTGATTTAGGGGTGCCTGGGTGGCTCAGTATGTTAAAGCCTCTGCCAGGGTCCTGGGATTGAGCCCCACGTCGGGCTCTCTGCTCAGTGGGGAGTCTGCTTCTGCCTCTCTCTCTGCCTACTTGTGATCTCTGTCTGTCAAATAAATAAATAAAATCTTTTAAAAAAAAAAAGATTTTATTTATTTGAGAGAGAGAGTGTGTGTATGTATGCAGATGAGCAGGGGAGGGACAGAGGGAGAGGGAGTGGGGGAAGCATATTCCTTGCTGAGCTCAGAGTCCAATTCGGAGCTCCCATCGGAGGACCCTGAGATCATGGCCTGAGCTGAAGTTAGACTCTTCACTGACTGAGCCTCCCATGTGCCCTGGATGTATGCACTGTAGAAAATAAGGTGTTTTAAGTGAAGGACACATTCTAGTGGGTGCGTCTGGTTTTAGGCCTGCAGTGAAATGACTTTGGGCAAGTTATTTATCTTCTCTGAGCCCGTTTCCTTATGTATAAAATGAGGATTGAAATACTTCCTGTAGTTGTGAGGACAAAATCATACATTCATTTAAATGTTTAGGACCTCTGCCTATATTGGCTCGTGGTGTTTTAAGAATTGGGAAGCCTGACGTAGGAGTTCACCATGAGAATAAGCCGAAAAGAGATGTGTGCTTACCCTTGTCTCTTCCCCACTCACCTTAGTGATGTCTCTGAGTCTCTGCTCGATAAGTGCCTCTATACCAACCACTCTCCGCACCCTGACATCTTGATACGGACTTCTGGGGAAGTGAGGCTCAGCGACTTCTTGCTGTGGCAGGTAAGCAGTTTGCAACCACGGTGGTTGTGTTTGTGTCAGCCTGAAAACTGCGATCGCACCCGCAGGATGGATGTGGCAGGGCTCCTCCCCACTCGCAGCCACGCTGGCACCGGAGAACAGGGGTGGGGGTTGGGGGGGGCAGGAATCTGGAGAAATGTATCTAGGCTGTGCCTGGTCACATTGCTGTCCTTCCTCTTCTGTCCCTGGCTCTGCCAGCCTGGGTAGTTCTTGCTCTCGGAAGGGCCTAGAGGAAAATCAAGGCTATCCAGCTGTGGTGAAAACTTCACTTGTGCCCCTGTTCAAAGCACTGGCCTTCTATCTTGGGTTCCTGAGCCTAAGCTGCTGCCCTGGTAATCTGCCAGCTACTACTCCAGCCCCTGTGGGCTAGAACCTGGCCTTGCAGTCACAGGTCTGTTTCCTTTGGAGAAAGCAGCTGTGTCTATGCAAGCACAGTCCACAGGGATAGATACTATATGTAGACTCTTAGGGGCCTGCTGTTGCCTTTTAGCTCAGTTAACCCTGTGGTCCCCTGAAAGCTCGTAGCCAGATGAGTTTGCTTTTGCTTGAAAATCTCCCATCATCTGTTAACTTGGCCCCTAAGAAACACATGACCATTCAAGGAGAGGTTGGAGAGACTCCGCTTTGTAGCAAGTTCCAGAAATTTTGATGGACCATAGTCTTAAAAGATTTAGCTACTGAAGATACTTTTGGTCTTTGGCTATATTGAAAGAAATAATGTGCAGGTTATGGTTTGGTGGTCAGCTCTGTGGGTCAGATCATGTCCGAAAAGTTTACTTCCGCGCACTGAGTTTTATTTTCTTTTTTAAAGATTGTATTTATTTATTTGACAGACATAGATCTCAAGTAGGCAGAGAGGCAGGCAGAGAGAGAGGAGGAAGCAGGCTCCCCGCTGAGCCAAAAGCCGGATGCAGGGCTTGATCCCAGGACCCCAGGACTATTACCTGCGCCGAAGGCAGAGGCTTTAACCCACTGAGCCACCCAGGTGCCCCTGGGCACTGAGTTTTAAAAGACTGCATTGGCAAACTGGAGGACTTAGCAGAAGTGGCCAACCCAGATAGCAAGGAATCTGGAACTCATGCCATGTAAGGAATGAGTGAAGGATAATGGTCTGAAAAAGGGAGGCACGGAGACAGTTCATTCTCTGAGAAAGAAATACTGAGTTCCTCCTTTGTGTGTTGGGCATATGGCAATGACCAAGTCAGAGATAATCCCTGCCGCCTTCAAAATGTGTCATTTGTAGGCAAAGGCAAACTGAACAAGTCATGACAACCTTGGGGACAAATAACAGGCAGCTCTAATCTTGCCTTCAAATATTTGAAAGAATGTCATTTTGAAGAAGAAACAGACTTGTTCCAGAGCAAAGGCCTGAGACTTTGGTAGAAGTTCCGGGGAAGGTGTCATTGGTTTAGCAGAACAAGCTATCGGATAACTAAAGTCAGCCCTCTTGAGGCACTGAATTCCTCCTCACTATTGAAGGTATCAAGCGATGGCTGTCGAGAATGTTCCAGAAGGAACTCTTACATTAGTGATTATTATTAGGGTTCACCCAGCTCTGTAGTGTGACTGCTTTGTGTACATTATCATGTTTAATTTTTATCATACCTTAAAAACCAGGTGCTCCTGTCAGCCAGTTTTATAGTTGAGGAGACCAAGTCCCAGAGAGGTTAAGTAACTTGCCTCAGGTCACATGGATGATAAATGGTGGAGCCAGGATCCAAGGCAGGTAGTCTGGCCCCAGAGCCCAAGCTCTTCACCACTGTGCCCTGCTCTGCTCCTTAAAAATAACAGCCCCGGCTACCATTTGTTCATTGCTGACTTTTATCAGACAACATGTCTCCCAGATGACATCTAAGGGCCAAGAGCCAATAACATAATCCAGATGTTATTTCATAGTCCTAAAATTGGCTCTTAGAAAAATCCTGGTGGGAATGTTGATCTAGTCTTGCTGTAGTTCTGCCTCGCTGCACACAGGTGCCTCAGATGACCCCACCCTATGAGCAAGGCACTTTGGGGCTGGCAACAGCGGTAGCTGCAGCTCAGGGCGCCCGCCTGGGCCCTCTCAGCTCTGGGCCGCTGGGTCAAGCTCAGCCTGTTCCTTTGGAAGCCTGAACCAGGAGTATGTTCTAGCAACATGCTACTAAACTATCCTGTCTTCTTTCCACCTGCTTTCCCAGACTTCCCACTCCTGCTTGGTGTTCCAACCCGTTCTGTGGCCAGAATACGCATTCTGGAACCTCTGTGAGGCCATCCTGCAGTACCAGATGAACCACAGCATGCTCCAGGTAAGAAAGAGTTCAGGGCTGGTCTGACCGGATGTGATGGAAGAAGAGGTTAGCATCGACTGACCGCCTACTACTTACACGAGGCACTTGCTAATAAGCATGTTAATGAATATAGTAGCTACTCCTTGTTTACTATATATCAGGCGCTGTGAACATTTTATAGGTACTAGCTCATTTAATGCTCCCAAGATCCCAATGGCCTAGGTATCATCTGCCCCACTTGTTTAAGTGAATACAGCAAAATTCTTTTGTTAAGGATGTATAACCAATAAGAGATAGAACTGGGATTCAAGTTACATGTCTATAATCTCTTTGCACAGAAACACAGGAGACTTCTCAGAGAGACTGGCTATTCCCTCACGGTATTAATCTAGTAAAAGATCGTAAAAGTGAAAGTATGCAAAATTCAAGCCTCTTCCAGAAGGGATTAAGAACAAAGTAGCACTGTCTTTCTATTATATAAAATATGTTCTGCCAACATTTGAAGTTCTTTCAGTTTTGATCACCACATCTGGAAACAGGTTTTAATAGGAGGCAGAGTCACCTGCATCTGATTAGAAAATTCTTGATAATAAGGGTAGTGTGCGTGGTCGTTAGTACGTTAGATGTATTCCGGTATGTTTCTGTATTTAACCCTTCCAGCAATCCCCCAGGTTTGGTATCTGCGTTTTCCAAATCTGGAAACAGAGGGGCAGAATCACTGTCTCAACGCCACAGGCTTTTAAACCCAAAGCTGCTGCTGCGGTTTCTTGAGTCTAGAAAGACAATGACCAGAAGGAAATAATAATTTAACTCAGGCCTTCTTAATCCTCTTGGAGAATCTGATGGAAACCATAGACCATCTCCCTAGAAAAATTGCACAGATCATTCTAACACGTGGCATTTTGCATAGAATTGTACTCATCACCGAAAAGATGTCAGGGGTTTACATAACCCCTGGAATCTGTCTGTGAATCCCAAGTCCAGAACTCCTGGAAAAAGTCCGTCAAATCATGAAGCTTTGGTCCTGTGCTTCATCATTAGAATATGAAGAATTGAAAGAGGGAGTTTTGCTCAAGTGAAAGGAAAAACGGCAGAGTCTCAACTATCCACCATCAGTGAGGAATTAATATCATATTTTTCCACATGACCAAAGCTCCTTTAAGAACCTGAGTTTTTTTTCTATCCCTTTTTGCTGGAAAACTTAACAAAAATGTGTCTTGTACATAATCATCGACACCTGCTATATACCAGGCACTTGCTAATGATGATGATGGTAACTGCCATCTTAAAGCTCTTCACTGGACAGTGATGCCTGTGGAGGGTGGGACTGTTTGCCCTAAGCTAGATGGCCCCCAAATAGCTTTGGGATTTCGTGTATATTTCCGTACAGCCTCCGTGGCATTTTCTACCACCATCAGTGGCTAATTTCGACAGCATCCCTCCTCCTCTTCCTATTTACTGTTTAAAATCGGCTATAGGCTAGGAAACCAAGTCAGTTGGGCTTGCTAGAAAGAGGTCTGTAGGGACGCCTGGGTGGCTCAGTTGGTTGGACGACTGCCTTCGGCTCAGGTCATGATCCCGGAGTCCCGGGATCGAGTCCCGCATCAGGCTCCCAGCTCCATGGGAAGTCTGCTTCGCTCTCTGACCTTCTCCTAGCTCATGCTCTCTCTCACTGTTTCTCTCTCAAATAAATAAATAAAATCTTTAAAAAAAAAAAAAAAAAAAAAAAAAAAGAAAGAGGTCTGTAAAGTGAGAATAAACTGGCTCTGAAGCCCAGAGAATGTTGGTGTGTGAGCTTTGGTGCATGGATACTCTTATCTCGGATTTGGCTGCTCGGAAGCCCTTTATAGTCATTTCAGGTTTCTTTCTTTCTTTCTTTCTTTCTTTTTAAAGATTTTGTTTATTTATTTGACAGAGATCTCAAGTAGGCAGAGAGGCAGGCAGAGAGAGAGAGGGAAGCAGGCTCCCTGCTGAGCAGAGAGCCCGATGCGGGGCTCGATCCCAGGACCCTGGGATCATGACCTGAGCCGAAGGCAGAGGCTTGAACCCACTGAGCCACCCAGGCGCCCCTCATTTCAGGTTTCTCAGGCGCTTTCCTACCTGGCTGTCAGAGGACTTACTTTGATTCGTTGCACAAACAATACCAACTATGAGTCAAGGATTATATTAAGCATAAGATTCCTACCTTCGTGGAGCTTATCGTCTTCCTTGAGATAGTTAATAAACAAGTATATAAGAAAATTTCAGATTGTAATAAGGCAGTGAAGGAAACAGAGTGATATGCTATAAAGTAATGAAGGAACTAAGAGGTACTAAACAGAGCAGTCAAGGAAGGCCTTTCCGTGGAAGTGGTTTTTAAGCCATGACACAAAAGATGAGAAGCAGCCAGATGTGTGAAAATCTGGCGATAAAGAATTATTCCCTACAAGAGGAGCAGTAGTGCAAGGACACTGAGGTTGTCAAGTCTGGATCTTGGAAGAACGTGCAAAGAGGCCTTCGTGTACAAAGAAGGGAGTGAGATGAAGCTGGGTGTGAGTTAGGCCTTTGATTATATAGGACCTTATGAGCCATGGTGACATAGCTGAAGAATTTTGATCAGAGGAATGACAGGATCTGATTTATTGTGCAACAATCATTCAGGATTTTTGCGCGGGGGGCAGCAGTCAGGGGGACCAAACTCCTACAGTGGTCCAGGTGAAAGGATGTGCCGCAAGGTTGGGGGGTGGCTGTAGCGAGGGGGAAGGCTGAGTGGACCGAGATGGGGAAAAATAAAATTTAAAACAGAAACAAATGAAAGTTAATAATACAACCCCTAGAGTAAAGAGTTAGTTCAGGTTATCTGAACATAGTTCTCGGACTATATATCTTTAGTGAGATGGACTAGAATACAAACTGAAAGGAAACTTAACCATTACTCAAGAGGTTCCCATTACGGGTAATGCTGATGATGTAATTTTGAAACTCATGGATCTCGGAGGATAAAACAAAGTGAGTACAAATATTAATGTTACTAGGAATCCAGACATGTAGGTTTTGGCCTAGATGGTTGGGAGGATGGTTCTGCTATTTCCTGGGGTGAGGGGGGAACGTGTTTGAGGACAAGTGTTAAAAGTCCCATCCTGTACCTGGGAACCCTAACTGCAGACATTTACTGAGTTCTTACCACATGTCAGACATCCTTTACATGGATTCTTTATAGTGCTAGAAGGTCAATATCATGGTTATTGCCACCATTTTTAAAGTGAGGAAACCAAAGTTAAAACAGAGATGTTGACTGTCCTGAACGCTTTTTCAGGGAGCCCCTTGGGGATCCTGGCCAGGCTCTATCTACCCAGGAGTCCTCAAAGCTCTGTTTCTAGAAATCTCAGCACCTTAGCAGAAGCATTAAAGTAGATTCCAGACTAACAACATCCTCACCAGTCTGGCCTCAGAGCAGAAAGCTGGTCTTTCCAGGGTCTTCCTTTTATGTACCCTGTCTCATGACCAAACTAGACTCTTTATGGTTCCTTGTTTGGGATCCTGCCTTTCAGTTTCCAACCTCCACATCTGTGTTCCCATCCCATTTCCCAACTTCCCATTGTTAAAATCTGAGCTGCTCTATCTCTAAGCCCCACACAGTGTGTCTCTGTTCCTATAGGAAGCCAGGGCAAAGGCCAGGGAGGTGACTTCTAGAGTAGCTCATTGGGCTGATCGTCCCTGGTGCAGGCTAAGTGAAGCAGGGACTCAGCCACAAGTTGTTTGGGGCTAGACCTTGGTATCTGAAGGGGCCCTGGCAGTCTTCAGGTGATCACCCATCAGCTGTGGAAAATGGGGGCTGGTTAAAGGAGGAAGTATTGACTCAGATGCAGTAGGACAAAGGGAACATCAGCAGGGGAGGGATGGGTGGCAGTGCAGAGCCACTGAGCCTCGGTTACAAGCTGCAGGGATGGAGGTCCATGAGGGGTCACGGACAGATGTGAACAGTAAGTGTTTGGTCCATCTCATCTGTAAGAGTGGTGTCATAGAAGATACGTGTTCCCACCACACTCCCTTTGATGCACTTGTTAGAGATTAAACATGGGCCTGGATCAGTCGACTGTTTTATTTCTACTTTATTCTTCAGGTAGTTGCTGTCTTCTCCTTAGGAAAAGTTAAAAGCTTGAACTGTTGTCTCAGACATCCCTGACTTTGCATCATGGCGCCGCCTGCTAATCCTGCCATTCTGTGACTGGCAGTGACTTTACCCGGCACAGTATCATTTTTCTCATCCGTAAAATGAGAGGAGTGGCGTCAGTAAGAATGCCTGCTTGGGGCGTCTGGGTAGCTCCATGGGTCCAGGGTCCAGCTCTTGATTTTGGCCCAGGTCTTGACCTCAGGGTCGTGAGTTCAAGCCCTGCACTGGGATCTGCGCTGGGCATGGAGCCCACTTTAAAACAAAAAAGAAGGCCTGCCTCAGGTTTGTGCTAGGGTGCAGTAAGCTGATATAGCAAAAGTGCCGAGAGCCCTGCTGGAACAGAGTTTGTCTTAAGAGAATGGTGACCAGTATCGTTTCCCATCTGTGTCTCTGAGCCCTTCATCAGAGTTCTCCTGGCTCCAGAAAAGCCGTAGGCTCGGAGCACCCTTCTCGTCCTGTCCCGGTATAGTTCCTTAGGCAAGGAGACCCTGGGTACTTCAGTACGTGGTGTTTCTGGCAGGGGTAGCTGTCTAGGCAGCCCTCCAGAATGCATCCCCTGTCCCTGGCACACTGGCTGTCGCAAATGGGGGCTTCTGGGAGGACTTGTCCCTGGCTCATGAATGTTTTGTGACCAAGTGCCCACAGCCTCTCTGCAGGCCCAGACAGTGTAGCCGAGGACTGGAGGATTTATGTTCTGGAGGGGCTGTTACATCTTGCTCCCTAATTCTGCTGAGGAGAGAACAAGAGCAGAGAGCCTTAATGCTCAGGAGAGGTCTGGATGAATAGGTCAGAGCCCCATTTCTCCAAGCAAGCTCCGTGGAGCCCTTGCACCAGGATGGCATAAGGTCTGTACAAAAAGTCTCTAAGGAAATTATTAATACCCCCACACCTGATTGGGTGTTCCACAGGGACAGTAGACAGTATGGTCAGGGAGAGAGAGATTGACTGCTAGGACTTCCTTGAGCCTGGATTGTCTGAGGCGGAGTGCCTGAGAAGATTTCGAACACGTCTGATACATGGCAGTAGATCCAGACTATGTAGAGGCCGGACAGACGGCATTTATATGCACTGATGCCCCACACCGCCCCTACCCAGTGCAGCTTTTCCAGAGATACATTGCCCATCAATCTCTCAAGAAGCTGCCTTAGTGGAGAAACCAGTGGAACTTCTGCCTGCTGTGACCTAGACCATGTCCCTCCCCACCCCAGCCTCAATGTCTTTGTACAATGGGGAGCTGGGCAGAGGGTCTCAAGGAGCTCCCCTGGCTCTGTCATCCTAACAGTAAATCTGATTCCTGGCAGTTAGGGGCCGCGCTCTTCCTTGACTGCAGCCTTCCTGTCCGGCACTCGGTCTGGGGGTGCCATCAGAAGAAGCCTGAGCCTCACACAGTGACTAAGCAGCTCCATGTTTCCTACCTCTGTGGCTTGGTGCTCCCCTCCTTTCTGTCCTACCAGAACATACCTACTTAGCTCTGGCCACAAGCAGCGGTGAGGGAAGAGCAGCTGACTGTGACTAGCCAGCTGCCATGTCGGCTCCCAGTGGCTTGGTGCTCCTCTCCTTTCTGTCCTACCAGAACATACCTACTTAGCTCTGGCCACAAGCAGCGGTGAGGGAAGAGCAGCTGACTGTGACTAGCCAGCTGCCATGTCGGCTCCCAGTTTCTCATTTTTCCTTTAAGCCACCCATTGTGCAGAGGACTCACTTTGGCCTGGTCAAGCTCTTCAGTCAGTTCTGTGTGTCTTTGCCATTATTCCCACTCCCTGGTACTCTCCTCCTCCCATATACCCCACCTTTATCCAAATCCGCCCCGTTGGTTAAAGACCAGCTCATATTCTGCCTGTCCACGAGGCGTCACTGTTCCTTGACCTTCATCAGCAACAATGTCTCTCTTCTCTGAGCTATTTGACCTTTTCTCTTGCCTCTCTGCCTTGTATTATGGGACTTTGTGTTTAGATCCATGTCCTAATTGGCCCACAAGCACATGGATTGCTGAGACGATATCCTGTACATCATAGTAAGGTCCTGTACGCAAAACCCAGGGTTCCTCCCAACCAAGGCCAGGAAGAATCCCTTCCAGCAAGATGGAGGGCCTTCACAGCAACTTCTCAAACCCTTCTGGTCTTTGTAACTCCATGTGTAAGCTCATCACCCTAGCAGAAGAGTGCCCTTGAATGCCTGGGTTTGTACAGGAGCCTAGGGAGGGATTTCCCAGATTTTCCATTTGTCATCTTTCCTTGCAGTAAACCTTTATTGCTGAAATCCTACAAATCACTTCCCTACTCTGACCTTCTATGTCTGTCTCCAACAGATAAAAAGTAGCTCCACTGAGCGGGTCAAGTGCTTGTGCATATGTAAGATAGTCTTTAAAGGGGGAGGACAGAGCAATCCAGGTTTACAGGCTGAGCAGGACACAAACAGGTACACATGCTACTATAAGGTAGCATGTGGTAAGGGTCATCAGGGCATAGAACGCCAAGTTAGTGGCAGAGTGTGGTTTCTTACACGTGGGATGGGTTTGGAGGAGGAGCTCTGGTGCCAAGGCTCCATGGCCAGTCAGGGTGGCATCACGTCAGGGAGGCACAGCAAGGCCTTGGTCCTGCTCCAGGGGGATTTTCCCCTCTCCAGGAGCTTCCTCCCGCCTTCTTAAGGTCACCTGGTCAGTTGAGTATTTCACATGTACCGGGTGCCCAAGTGCCAGAGAGGAAAAGCCACACGGTCTCTGCCTCCTGGGAGTTGATGGTTTGTCTGAAGAAACACAGGCGAATGAGAAGTGTTGCCAGCAAGCACGATCCCTTCCCTGGTGTCAGAGCCGGTTCCAGGAGCCCTGGGCACTTGGGCAAGCCTTCCTGTGCTTTATTTTCTAACAGAAAAGTGGACTGTGGACACTAACACCTGTTCTACTCAGTAGAATGCAGTAAGTGGCTTAAGGGAGCCGAAGCTCTTTCTCACAATGTTGCTATGAGGATCCTTTGCTGGAAGAGTCAGGTCGGTCTCCCTACAGGAGGCAAGTCTGGAGCCAAACTTTAAAAAACAGTTGAGGGGGTTGGGACAATGGTACCTGTAGAGTGACCCTGGAAGCCAAAGGAGATGACCTAGTGACTGTGCCCCAGGCAGGAATAGAACATTTCCTGCGGCAGAGAATAGACAGTAACTTGTGAAATTGCTGTTTCCGTGTGAGAGCCTGCTAATGTGCGGGAGAGGGTTTTGCATATATTATCTCTAATCCTTAAAACCACTCTTCAAGGTAGACACAACCCCCAATTTACAGATGAAGAAATGAGGTTAGGAGAGGATTTGCCCAAAGCCACAAAGCTAGCTGGTAGGGGAACCAGAAGTCAGACCCAAATTTGCCTGGTTCTCTTCCAAGTGTAGGCCTGAGAAGAATTTCATGAAAGACAGAGGCTCCCACCTCAAACAAACCACGATGGACCCCGAGCTGCCAGGGCTGGGGCCCTTGCCTCCTGGGTACCACCCATGCACACTTCCTGATCTGGTACAGATCTGATACAGATTCACCGTTGTCCTGCTTATTAGCTTGGCCCACTGGGTGCCCCACCTCCCTGCCGCCTCCATCCCAGTTGCCCTCACACCTAAAAATGATCTCCCCACCCAATCCCCACTTTTCTCTAGCAGAAGGCCCGAGACATGTATGCAGAGGAGCGGAAGAGGCAGCAGCTGGAGAGGGACCAGGCTGCAGTGACAGAGCAGCTGCTGCGCGAGGGGCTCCTGGCCAGTGGGGACGCCCAGCTCCGACGGACACACTTGCACAAACTCGCAGCCAGACGGGAAGAGCGGGTCCAGGGCTTCCTGCAGGCCCTGGAACTCAAGCGGGCTGACTGGCTGGCACGTCTGGGCACTGCATCAGCCTGAGTGAGGCTGGCCTCCTGCCACTTTGACCTGCCCTCTGCCTCCAGGGCCCCACTCCCCTTTCTTTTCTTGGTGAAAGGCCCCTCCCTCCTAATGATGAATTGTGTTTCCTTTGCTTGGCAAGGGAGCCCCAGAGGACCGGTCTGCTGGCCACAGGTACACCTTTTGCTGGCCCAGTGGCCCCTGGAGAGGGTTGAGGTGAGAGTCTCCACAAGTACACTAAAGCCAGCTCCCGTCACCAGTAGGTTTGGAGAGCAGGGAGCTCCAGGTCTTCCCTGCCTGATCCTTCTGCCTCTGCCACTTCTGCCACCTCTACGTGTGCTCCAAATGCACTTTATTTTTTCACCAGCACATCCTTTAACACACAGAATTTCAGGGCAGAGGTCTCCCCCAAACCCTAGCCCTTTACCAATCCATCTTAATCTTCTACCCGACTTTCACAAAAGATTTGGCTCCACCTTGGATCCGCTGGTAAATAGCTAATAGGCAGCCAGCGTTATTTGGGCAAGGAAGGGGAGGGAGTGACAGAAAGAAAATGTGCCCATCTGCTGCTCCTCCCCCTGGGCTCTCCACCTGGGATTTGCTATTGAATCTCTACCCTCCTCCCACCGCACAGTGCTGATTGCTCACTGAAAGGCTCAGCGCCCCCAATGGCGCGCGGAAGCCAGGCGGGTGATTACAATCCAATTACCTATTGTCGACTCAGCCCACACAAGCTTTTCTCCTCCTCTTGCGGGGCATGGGGCCAGGCTCCACACCCCTGAGAGACCGCCCCGTCCATGACTACAGGGTAACAGAAGGGCCCATAGGCCCTGGTGAGTCTGATCCACCACAGGCCTCATACCCTGGAACACGTCACAGGACCCAGAGCGTAGAAACAAGCACTTCTCCCAACTGACTGCTGTCCTCACCATCTCAGACTCTGGCCTCTTGCCGCCTGTCTCAGAGGCTTCTCTGTTGTTGACCCGGCCCCAAGTAGGCCCTGAGACGATTTATTCTCAGCATGGCGGAGTCTCACCTTGTCAGGGCCAACGCTGTCCAGCAGGGAGAGGAGGGCCAAGTTGAGGGCTGTGTCCTGTCCCTTAACGTCTCCTGGCCAGGCCTTGCTGCAGAGCTGCTGAGAGGATTAGTGCCTTTGTAGAGCTGTCTGCCTGAGCAGCTCTGCTTCAGGTGCCGGGAGCAGCAAGCACCAGCCTTTCACACCAGCCAAACACCACCGCTCTGTTCAGTCTCCCCGTTTTACTTTCTGCAAACTGTTTCCCCAGCACCTCCCTCTAGGGGAGTGGTGGGGTCTTGCAAGCAGTGCTCCTAGCAGTCTTGAAACACCTAACTTCCCTATATTCCAGTCTCCTCTTCCCCTTCCTGTGCCAGGATACCTGGCACAAGAGACCCTTGGCCATCATCCCTGCTCCCAGAAGCAGACAGAAATGCCAGACACTGCGATTGAGAAGCCAATCAATGCACCCTTTGGCAAGCCCCCTACACACACCTGGCATTCCCCACAACCAATCCCTGGCACACAGCTCCCAGAGAGCAGGTGCTGTACATTTTCCAGCTTTACAATGGGGCTGTTGACAGCCTTAATTAGGGAGGCATGAATTATGCGGCTATAATGTAGAGCCCTACAATTAAGGCAGGAATGAGGGGCTGGAGGCAACAAACGGAATCTGCCCAGTGAGCCTGACTATTGAGTCCTGTCTCCGTTCTTGTCTGACTTTCCCTAATATGACTGGGGTACAGCAGAGATGAATGAAGCTGATGTCTCTGGGTTTAGGTCCTGTACTCTGGGGGTAAGGTACACAGAGTGGGACAGGCAGGGGCTGAGGGACCACTACTGCCGAGGTGCAGAAGCTGCAGATAGAACTTGTGATTGCTTCCTGCCCGCAAGATTTGTACAAACCCGCTCAATCCTTGCCTCAAGAAAGTAGGTGGGACCTATGTAAATGCCCTCTCACCTGTGAGCTAGTCCCCCACTTGAGGATATTTATTGTGTTCTTGTGTTCTCCTGGGTTTCAAATAGAATTTTAAAAATTATTTCTTAGATGTAAAACTTGTCTACAAACTACAATAGAAGAACACCTGGTTTTGCCGCTGCAATTGTCTGCCCTCCCTCAGGTGCGCTTGGCTACCTCCAGGATCCCCAGCTTTGGGGGCCGTGCGAGGTGGGGGAGCCAGTGGAGAGCCCTTTTGCCATTGCAACACCTGTTCCTTTACTTGTTTCCTAATCCCCGGTTGCTATCGTCCACCCTCCTTGTCCTCCCGCAAGTGAGAGGAAGCCAGCCTGCCAGGGTGGAAAGGAGGGATTTCGCCAGCTGCGATTGCAGCGCCCAGGCTTGGTGGCCGCGTCGGGTGGGGGCAGCTGAGCTTGATGTTTCCAGAGCGGGTGGAGCGTAGGGGGAGGGGAGTGTTAGTAGGCCTAGGCGGCTGCTCTCCATCATTCTGTGGCGGGGTTCCGAGGTCCGGGAATACAGGGACCTAAGGGAGCCACTCGACAGGCTTTGGGGTGGGGGGGCTTCGTTGGCATTTGGGGAGGCGGCTGGGAAACGGGTGCTGAAAGGACAGCTCCTACCTGCCCCACAGCACCCGAAGGGGACCTCTGCGTGTAAAGTCTCCTCCCTCGAGCCCCCACCCCACCTCGAGTGGATCGCCTTCCAGGTGAAGAGCACGAAAGGATTCCTCGGAGTGGCAGCTTGGAAGGATGCACGTCCGGCTGCGCCAAGCTGGCTTCCCCACTCTTTCCCCACTTCAGCGTCAGCCTTGGCCCTGGGAATTGGAGCCTGTGCCTCCAAGCCGCGCGCTTCCTCCCGCCTCCGGCGGAGAAGGGCGGTGCGGCCAGGCCTCGCAAACCCTTCTTCTGGGGCCCCCAGCGGGAACAGGAAGGAAAGCGGCCGAGATGCGCCCTAAGTGTCGCATGGCTTGGAGAAGTGGGTAGCTGGGTTGCATAAGGTGGAAGGAACTTGGTAGTTTGCAAAAGCCAGCGCTTGGCGGGAGCTGTAACGCAGAGCCCGCCGAATCGCACACCCCCTCCTCGTTTACAGCCATCGACGCGCGCCTCCCCCACTGCGCCCCCACCCCCTAGGCGCGCCGCCGTCTCGCGCGCCCTCCCCCCCCGTACCCCCCTCCTCACTCCCTCCAGAGGAGGTGAGTTTAAACCCCGCCCACGTGACCCCAGCTGGGCCAATGAGCGGCGGCGGGAGGTGAAATCCGGTTCTAACCGGTCCGGGGCTCCCAGCGCTATAAAAACTTTATAAACCCCCCGGAGCCCGAGCAGTGTGAAGAAGAAGAGGCGAGAACGACCCCCGGACCGGCCAAAGCCCGCGCGCCGCTGCATCCCTGCGTCCAGCGCTTACGTCCCGCCGCCGTCGCCACCATGCCCAAGAGAAAGGTACGTGGCGCGAGGGCCCCAGGCGCTGGGCCGCCGCTGCCGCCGCCGCTACCGCTGCTGCCGCCGCCGCCGCTTCCCCGGCTTCGGGACGCGAGAATCGGCGCCGGGCTGGAGCAGGCTTGGACGCCTTGCACAGGAGCTCGAGACGGTGTCAGGCTGCCCCGGGCTAACCCTGCGCGGCTCGGCTGCCCGCGGGCGCCAGAGGCCATATTGGAGGAGCGGCGGCCGCGGCGGGAGGAGCCATGTTGGCGGCTGTTTATCCCGCTCCCCTCGGGTTCGCCGTGCCCGCCCCGCGCCCCCTCCCCCATCGCCATGCCCCCTCCCCTCCCCGCGGGCGGGCAATTCAAACCCGAAAGGGCGGGAAGGCGGCGCTCGGGCTTGGCGGGCGGGGGAGCGCGCTGCCGCCAAAAAACCGCCGCCGTGAGGGGGCGGGGCCCGTGTCCCTTGGGGCGGGGCTTCACTGTGTGGCCCCGCCTCCGCCCACGGCCCGGGCGCACGAGACTCGCGCCGGTGCGCGCCGCTGCCGCCTACGAGTTCCCCCGGCTGCGCGCGCCTCCAGTCTCCCGCCCTCGACAGCTGCCATGGTAACGGCGCCCGGGCCCTGCCTCCGGAGGGGTTTGTTTGCACCGTCTGCAGCTGTTGCTTCTGCTTGGCGCCGCGGCGCGGGCTGCGCTCCTCCGAGCTCCAGTTTAGCGCGCGCTGCCCGGGGCGGCTCCAGGCCTGCTGGGGCTCGGACACTCGCCTTTCCTGCGCGCTTTGGGCCATCTCGGGCATGATGCTTGCACAGTGGAGCAGTAAGATTGCTGAGCATTCAGGACATTTTCATAGGAGCGGGGGATGCTAAAACTGGAAGATTTGTATGTCTTGGAAAAGTTGTGTGCAAGACTTTCCCCTTCAGTTTTTTTCCTTAGGACTGTTACGCGTAGTGAGTCGTAAGCATTGCCTTCGAAGCTACAACTTTCTTAGGTTTTGTTTGTCTTTTACAGGCTGAGGGGGATGCTAAAGGAGATAAAGCCAAGGTGAAGGACGAGGTGAGTCTTAAACAGCTTTGGGACTCCTTTGCTGGTAATTAATCACACCTCTAGTCCGGAATTTCCCTATGCTCTCTGCGCTTCCTATAGTCTAGACCGAACTGATAACAAAATTTTTTACCTTTTGGTTTTTAATTGTCCTATTTTAATTGTTCTATTTTTTTTCTTTTAATAGCCACAGAGAAGATCTGCAAGGTTATCTGCTGTAAGTGTTCTGCTATTAAACTATGTTTATCCCTGAATGAAAAGTATTAAAAATTCCCTTTGTTTCTCGTGGGTTATGGTTAGTGGCAGCTTTTGAGTGAACTACTGTCTTGTGGGCTCTCACCTGATTGATACTCGCTGGTTCTGAAATTCAGGTGGCTTGTGGCCAAAGTGGGACACCTTGGCATATTACTTAAATGGGTTCCTGGAGATTGGAAACTCCTAACGGAAAGCCAGCCCCAGAGGCTTTAGGAAATAAGAGAAACTTATGTGCCAGTAGTACTGTGATTTGGAGGTAGATTGTTTCTTTGGCCCATCATACTAATATTCTATTTTTCTTTTCCTGAAATAAAAGAAACCTGCTCCTCCAAAGCCAGAGCCCAAGCCTAAAAAGGCCCCTGCAAAGGTGAGTGGAACTGAAAGACTAGGATGCTCCTCGGAGTTGCTGCGGCTTCCCACATTGCTGGCAGTTCTGCTGTCCTAACAGTTTCATCCATTGACACAGACTTGATATGAGAAAGTTATTTGAACTGGGCTTTAAAAGTTATATTGGAATTGATCATTTTCGCAGGATGAGGCCTGTCCTTCAGTGTCCTAATTCAGCAGACTGATGACCCTGTTAATGGACATTCTAACTTGTTTTGGTAGCTTGCCTTATTTATCCCTGACATTTTGTAGTACGGGTTTTCTAATCAAGAACTTTATCAAGATAAAAATAACGGGGCAACAGGGTTCTGGGCGGGGGAGTCCCCAGTTTACAAGAGATTGTACATATTAAACCTGAGTATTCAAGGCACTGTTTCTTCTATTTTTTACACTCAAATAAAAACTTGTATACTGAAGACCACGGCAGATGATAATTTGGTCTTGTTTTGATCCATTTTTATCAATGGGGGAGGGTTTATAGTCTGTGGGTGTTATCTTTGATAAACCTGTGTCGTACAGAACTTTGCAGATCATACCCTGCTCAGGCAAAATTTGAGGAAACTGCTCTTTTTTTTTTCTTTTCTTTTCTCTTCTTTTTTTTCTCCCTTCTCCTTTTTAGAAGGGAGAGAAGGTACCCAAAGGGAAAAAGGGGAAAGCTGATGCCAGCAAGGATGGGAATAACCCTGCAGAAAACGGAGATGCCAAAACAGACCAGGTACAACAGCTGTCCGACTTTGTGGAGCCGGCTCTGAGTCAGTTACCAATTCCAGAAGCTTCTTTTATCTTTCTCCTACTCCTGTATCGCCCCAAGTGTGCTTTTCAGCCCAGAGTTTGCTTGTGGTTTTTCCATGAGCTTACATTCTGGAATCCTAAAGTCTCTGCTGTCCAATAATGGGCACTGTTGTGTGAGCTCCGTGTTGTGAGCTCACGCTACACCATAGTGTTTTCAAGCTGAGGATAAACTCCTCTTCTGATGCAAATGTGTTCCCTTGCCCAGTTGTCCAGTGAGGTCCAGCAGGAAGGTTACCAAGTTCTCAAAACAAGGACTGAGTCTGGAAGGATCTAAAATCTGAACTTGGGTGTGGGTGCAGTTGTAGTGCTAGTGATGGGATATGAATGAAAATCATGTCAAATCTGTAGGTGGTGACACTGTATTGATCTTCTTCTTCTTCTTCTAGGCACAGAAAGCTGAAGGTGCTGGAGATGCCAAGTGAAGGGTGTGCATTTTTGATAACTGTGTACTTCTGGTGACTGTACAGTTTGAAATACTATTTTTTATCAAGTTTTATAAAAATGCAGAATTTTGTTTTACTTTTTTTTTTTTTTTTTTTTTTTTTTTAAGCTATGTTGTTAGCACACAGAACACTTCATTGTTGTTTTGGGGGAAGGGCATATGTCACTAATAGAATATCTCTGAAGCTAAATTGACACAAGGGGAAAACACCTTCCCCTCCTAGTTTTGAGAAACTTCCTCTTGGCTCCCAGGAGGAGGGGTTCCTTGACGTTGACACACCTGAGCCGCCTGGGTACAAACCCCTTGGTGGTGTGGAAAAAACTAAAATTCAGTTTTTATGTCCTCTTCTCCCTCTCTGCCTTCAACATAGACTTGACTCCCTTAAACCCAGAGACCTGTTGGAACCTGACCCCCCAAGACATGGTTCCCAGTATGTCAGGCAATCTGGACTTGACAAAGTGTCACCACTGAGATGGCGTCCCTCAAAAGAGTTCCTTTTTTAGCTCGTGGATCTTCAGATGGATAATCCTGCCATTTTCATTTCATTTCCTGAAAGTCAGGGTCGGCTTGTGAAAAGTTGTTAAACAACATGCTAAATGTGAACTGTCCGCCCTCACTCTAAACGTCCCTGCTCCGAGCATCACATGAAGACTGCATTGGGTTTTATAGTGGCTTTCTGATTTTGGTAGTCCATTGAAGAAGGGAGTTTGAAAGTTGTTGTATACTGTTAACGATTGTCTGCCCATGTCCTGCCTGAAATACCATGATTGTTTATGAAAAGTATCTTTAATAAAGCTGGATACAGTTTGGCTTGGAATGCTGCCTCTAATCTTTTCCCAGGAGTGGGGGAGCCTGGTTTCTCCAGGTCTCTTGGCACAGGACGCATTCTGGTGTGAGGTGTAGAGGTTTTCCGGTCCAGCCGTTCTGGTCTCGTCCGGCTGTAGAACACAGTGCTAGGCGCAACTAGGAAAGATCCCTGGAGCGGACTGCTGGTGGAGGCCGGAAGCAGAGGAGCGATTTCTGTACTTGGTTGTGCAGCATTACGTGAAGTGTATTTCTCAAGGCAGAGTTTGGGTAGGTCTAGGTTTTGGCCTGGTAGTGGACAGCAGAAGAGCCTTCCACTTCATTCACATTTAAAATCTCCCTAAAACTAGAAAATTAGTAGGACCAACTATAGTCCTTGTGTCCGGAAAAAGTGCTTCTGTGTCTATACAATCGGCTGTAGACGTCTAAGACCGACGGGCACTCTGTTCTTAAGACAGACACAGAAGTCTTCTGTGAATTGATTACATTCTTGTCCTTGCTCGTGAACTGCTCTAACTGCAAACCAGAGCTGTTAATGGGGACTCTGATTGCTTCCGTTAAGAAACCCTGCAGTGAACCCCCTTTCCTCCAGAGGAAGGAGCAAGAAGTTAGCTCTTGGGGAAATAGAGCTTGTAATAAATCGATGCTTGCAATTGGAATGTGCTTTCATAAGTCACCTCTATTGTTTGGGTGAAATAAAGCAAAGTGGAGATAAAAAAAAAAAAAAAAACATTGCTTTGTTTATCCCCTTGGAAAGGTAGCACTAGTCTATGAAGCACTTTCTTGATCATTTTCTGGTGCATTATCTCTAGTCTTCGGTTTTGAGACAATTGTGTAATGCAAGTGTTAACGCCCTTTTTATGAGTGAGGAAATGAGCTCAGATGAAGAAACTGGTTCAGGGTCCCGTGTACAAGAGTGAGTAGCAAAGTCAGGGTTCAGACTCCCAGCTTTATTCAAAAATAACCTCTGACTTCTGTTTGGGGGCACCTTTTGGAGAATTTGTCCACTTAGGCAACTTGCAGCCGCTTGCTTTCTCTGTTGGTGAAATCGTTCTAAATTGTACACCTAGTTTTTACTCTGAGGGAGGTGTCCTCTGCGGAGGGGACGTTACTGCTGTCAGGGAGACAGCGGCTTGGTATTGGAGCAGAAGTTGCAGAGTTGGAGGAAGCCACAGCTGGGGTTGCTTTAATCACTGTTTGTGGGACTTCAGATTCAGTCAGATGTGTTCAGCTGTGGATCATGCTAGGCCCTCAGCCCAAGCCTCTTTTAATTTTTGTGTCAAAAATTCGGTGTTTAGCCCCATTTTACAGTTAAAACGCGAAGTGACTGGCTGACGTTAAACCCAGTAGTAACCCTTTATTCCTGTTCCTTAGGAATTAGGATAAGTAGGGTAAGCTTGAACTTCGTTTTTCCTTCATGGGAAATACTTGCTGAGTGGACTAGCCCTGGACAATGAGAGTACCCGGGCTTACATACCCGGAACCCAATCTTGAGAACACATGGCGAAGCTGTTTCAGCCAGCTGTAGTCAGGCTCCGTGCCAGCCCTGTCCCGGTCTCCAAGCCCATTTTATCCCATCTCTGGGGAGCAGTCACCATAACCTGGACTAGATAGAATGGGTGCTTTGGGCTCTAAGTAAAAGAAAATGGCTTACAAGGAGGAAGACCAATCTCCCTAAATGACGTTCTGAGCTCAGGTAGTTCTAAGTACCCAGCTGGTTCTTTCCAGTTTCTGTGCCCTGTTGGCTGTGGCATGTTGTCCAGCCACCCCACCTCCCCCAGGTCTGCTGCTCCAGGCCTCAGCTCCACACTCTGGTGTCCAGAGGCAGAAGACTGGTTTCTCCTGAAGATTACCCAGAAGCCTCTCAGCAACCGGGGTTTCTTTGGGCAGACCTGGACCACCTGCCTGCCCCTAAACCAATCCTGGCGAGAGGGATGAAACCACAGTTTCTGCTTCGGATTGGCCAGAACTGCTGGAATTAACTGGGAGGCGGGGGAGAGATGACAGAAGAGGACAGGTGCCACAAGTGGCCAGCTGCCGCCCGGGCTCAGGGCCCGTGCTGTCTCCAGGCTTCCCCAGGACTGGCCTCACTGCATTTGCTGAGCAGAAGCCCAAAGTTGAACTAGAAATTCATTAGGAATTCACCATTTTAAAGCATGCAATTCATGGTTTTTAGAATATTCACAAGGTTGTGCAACAATACTATATAATTGAAGAATGTTCCATCACTCAAAAAAGAAACCCCAGACTTGGCAGTCATTCCCTGTTCCCTCTTCTGGCCTAGGCAATTGCGAATCTATTTCGTCTCTCTAGATTGGCCTATTCTGGACAATTCTATAAAGTGTAGGCTTGTGACTGGCTTGGAAGCACGAGGTGCTCAAGGTTCACGGTGTTCTAGCGCGTGCTCGATCCCTTTTGTCAAATACTCCCTTTTACAGGTAAACTCTTAATGCTTTTGGAAAGTTCACATTATGCCACTTTGCTTTTACAAAAGACCTATTAAAAAAAAAAATGAAAAAAGAGCAGCACTGAGCCATTCCTGAGTCCAGGCAGTGCTCCCCACTGAGCTGCGGAGGTGGCCCCTCCAGGTTCCCTTCCCACTGTCTACACTCCAGACCAAAGCACCAGAACACCCTTGAACTGCGTGAGCATAGTGCCTTAGTGCAGTAGCAGTGCATCAGTCTCATAATCTGAACTGCGTGAGCATCCGTGCTGTATCTCGATTTATTTTGTGTATACGTTAGCAAGCATGTTCTCAGGTCTCAGACCAGCCGGAGAGGTGTTTCTGGGGTCCAGGAAAACTCAAATGTGTCCATCTGTATGAGTGGGGATTTGTTCGGTCTGTGAGTTCATGGGGGAGCTCTGCTTTCTGGATAGTGGGGCAGACCTGTACCAGAGTTTGTTTATTCATTGATCACTTGAGAGCATTTGGGTTGTTTCCACTTTAGGGCTGTTTTGACGCCTTCTCTACCGCGAACACACTGTTGGCATGGAGCAACGTTTTCAGCTCTTGCAGATCTATACCTTGGAGTAGGATTGCGGGGTCTTGAGGCTCCGCCACTCCCCGAGGAGCTGCGGGGCCGTGTTGGGACAGCAGCTGCACCGGGTTCCACTCCCAGCAGCCCCAGTGCACGAGGGTTTCAATTTCTCCACATCTCATCAGCACACATTTTCCCATTTCTTTTTTTATTACAGGCATCTGGGTGGGTAGGCAATGATCTTTCAGTGCGGATTTGTGTTTTCCTCGTCCTAGGACGCCTAGTTGAGCATCTTTCCATGTTTAATGAACCTTTGTATATCTTTATTTTTTTTTTAAGTATTCAAATCCTTTGCCTATTTTTTTGATAAGTAAACTCTACACCTAACATGGGGCTTGAACTCCCAACCCCAAGATCAAGAGGCCCACAGAGCCTGGAGAAAACCGGAGACTGAGCTAGCCAGGCACCCCTCTTGCTTATGTTTTAATTGGGCTATTTATCTTGTTATTGGTACAGTGCGGGAGTGCTTTATATATTCTGGGTATTAGATTCTTACCAGATTTAAGATTGGCAGATGTTTTCTCCCATTCTCTGGGTTTTCTTCATTTACTTGTTACACAACAGTTTTTAGTTTTGGTGAAGTCCAGTTGACTCAATTTTTTATTGCTTATTTTTTATGTGTCCTGTCTAAATCCATTGCCCAGTCCAGGGTCATAAAGGTTTATACTGGTGTCTCCTAAGAGTTCTGAATAATTTTAACTCTTAATTTGAGGTCTTTAAAACATTTTAAGTTAATTTTTATATACAGTGTGAGATAAGGCTCAAGTATTCCCCTCTTTTTAAAAACTGTTCTAGACCTCTCTGGGGCCTGCCAGTTCCTAATATACTATTTGTCTGTTTGACCTCGTCTCGAGTCCCTTCTCTGCAGTTTCTCCCTGTGACGTCATCCAGTGACACACAGTTTTTCACCCCTGCCCACATCTCTCTCGAGTTCAGTATTTCCACCAAGCTCCTGTGTGGTCCCACCCTGATGGGCCGCAGGCACCCCAAGTCAGCGTGACGGGGTGGGACTCCTCGTGTGCTTCACAACCCCACCTCCCTACTTTTCCTGAGCTTAGTAAACCAGCACCTGTTCTGTTCCTCAAGCAAGAGACCTGAAAGATAGCCCAGATACCTTCATTCCTCCCCATCATCACAAGTTTCCAGGGACCGCCTAAATCACGAGGACTTGACTTTGGAAATTCTTGTTTTTCATGTCATGGAAAATTTCAGTTAAGGGCGTGTGGGCGACTCAATCAGTTAAGCATCTGACTCTTCAGCTCAGGTCATGATCTCAGGGTGGTGAGATGGAGCCCTGCGTCAGGCCCCTCACTCAGTGGGGAGTCTGCTTCTCTCCCTCTGCCATTCCCACCACGTGTACTCTAGCTCTCTTTAAAATAAGTCTTCCAAGAAAAAAAAAGAAAAAATCCAACCCTCAAATATGTGCAAAAGTAGACTGAGCAAGACCCCACGTACCTATCACATAGTTTCAGCAATTATCAACTCGTAGCTAAGTTCGCTTAATTTATACCACTGGCTCCTCTCCCTTACCATAATGGAACACACCATTCCACCCACAAATAGGGACTTCGTAGAAAACATAATACCATTAGCATACCCAAATAACATTAATTCCTTAGTATTATGAAGTCTTCAAACTCTCAAATTTCTAACTGGGTGTCTTTTTGCTTTTTTTCTTAGTAATGTATTTGTTTGAATGAGCATCTCTGTATTGCAAATGGTTGGCATATTTCTTGTCTCTTGGCACCTGTAAGTTCCCTCCATCTCTCTCCCAGTCTGGATTTTGCTCTTCTGCCTCCATGGTGTCATTTCAAAGGTTTCTTTATCCTTTGTATTTCCTGCTAAATAGGAGTAGATCTGGATGTGTGATTGGATTCAGATTTAGTGGTAAGAAAACCGCACAGCGGCGTGTGCTGGAGATGCATCACACCTGGTTGTCTCTAGATACTGCGGCCCTTGAAGCTCAGTTCCTAGATTGATTAATTCATCAAGGGTTGCAAAATGAGGACCCTCTAATTCTACCATCCCTTCCTCACATAATGCCCAAAATGCCAGCATGAAGAGAAACTTCTTGACTCATCTGCTCTTCGGTTAGCTGGAATTAGAGTTAGTACCAAAAAAAGGATAAATGCCCAAATCTTTGGCCAGTTTCCAAAATAACGAGCTGGGTTTACTAGCATCCTCCATTCGAAAGTGACCAGTGAGTGGTTTTTTAATGTTGTTAGTTTCATGGTCATTGAATTAAACATTTTACATGTTTCAATTCATTGTAGTTTAATTACACTTAATGATGCTCAAACTGTTCTTTCTGCCCAGTGGGGGGGCCTCAAGTGCCTGCCGAGTCCTTTTGATAACAACCCTTTTGAGGGTAGCGTGTGGTAACTCCCCTCCTAACTACTATGATAGGCTATTCCACATTTAGGTTGTACATTTCCTGCTCCAGACCTGGGGTGATCTATTTCCAGGAAAAAAAAAAAAAAAAAAAAACAACGAAATCCTAGTTCCGTTTAGTGGTGAATGGCATTGCAACACCAAAATCAAGGTTCTAGAAGGTCTACTGCTTTATTGGTCATTATTTAGGGCCTTTGGTAGACGAAGCTAGGACACGGTTTCTTTTCTTTTCCTTTCTTTTTTTTTTTTTTTTTTTTTTTGACATGGTTTCTTCTTAAGATAAAACACATCTGTACTTTGCATTCAAGTTCAAGACTTAAGAGACTTTTTTTTTTTTTTAAGATTTTATTCATTTATTTGACAGACAGAGATCACAAGTAGGCAGAGAGGCAGACAGAGAGAGAGAGGGGGAAGCAGGCTCTCCACTGAGCAGAGCGCCGGATGCGGGGCTCGATCCCAGGACCGTAAGATCATGACCTGAACCGAGGCTTTAACCCACTGAGCCACCCAGGGTCCCCTTAAGAGACTTTTCTTAACTCTTGTATCTTCCATCTGTATATTTTCCCCAACATAAGAATCCTGATTCTCATCTGTACCCTGAGTTATGAAATAGATAATCACAGTTACTCAGTTGTTAAATTCCATATCACACAACAGTATCAGAATAACGAAAGGGAGTTTAAGGTTTTGTTTGTAGTTCTTTGTTTTGGTAATATTTCCTGAGACACAGCTAGTTGGTTCACGGTGTTTCCAGTTTATTGTGGTTCCTCTGTGTGGCTTGCTACTCACTGAATGCGCATTTACATTAACCTGTTTTATGTATTTTTCCATTTTTTTAAGAATTTCTCGGGTTGGGGCACCTGGATGGCTCAGTTGGTTAAGCCACTGCCTTCGGCTCAGGTCATGATCCCCGAGTCCCTGGATCGAGTCCTGCATCAGGCTCCCAGCTCCACAGGAAGTCTGCTTCTCCCTCTGACCTCCCCTGTCATGCTCTCTCTCTAATTCTCTCTCTCTTTCAAATGGATAAATAAAATTAAAAAAAAAAAAAAAAAGAATTTCTCGGTCTGCCCTCACAGCACACAAACTAGAATTGGAACAACCCAGAGAAGATTAACACAGGCGCCATGGGAGGATGCCACGCAGACGTGGGAGGGGCCCCATGCGGCGCTCAGTGGGTTACCGCAGAGGGAATGTTGAACCAAAGCACGATGTGCGGTATTGAATAAGGAAATGATGAAATGTCACGATAAAAATATTCCTGTAAAGCCATCTATGACATGTGAGCAAAGTGGAGTTACACCTGGAAATGTACATGCAGATCCATCCTTTCTACGTGTCTCGGACATGAGAAAATGTCAACTTGTATTTCCTTATAGAATTAAAAAAAAAAATTCTAGTTTAATACATTAAATAGAGTTCCAAGTCTTAATCTACAAAACAAGATCTCTTCAAGTCTAATTTCTGTTCCTATGTCCTCCACCTTATTCCCTCCCTTCCCATTTAGTGACTTTTTTTTTTTTAAAGATTTTATTTATTTATTTATTTGACAGAGAGAGATTACAAGTAGGCAGAGAGGCAGGCAGAGAGAGAGAGGAGGAAGCAGGCTCCCTGCTGAGCAGAGAGCCCGATGTGGGACTCGATTCCAGGACCCTGAGATCATGACCTGAGCTGAAGGCAGCGGCTTAACCCACTGAGCCACCCAGGCGCCCCCATTTAGTGACCTCTTTAATTTGATTTAATTATTCCAATCTTTTAAAAAATTTAAACAGATGAATATGTTATTGTTCCCCTTTCTTACATAAAGTGAGCATCTAGGGGTGCCTGGGGGTGTGGTCAATTGGGCGTCCAACTCTTGGATTCCACCCTGTGATCTGAGGGAGGTGGGACCAAGCTCCCCATGGGGCTCGTCGGTGGAGTCTACTTAAGACTCTCCCTCCCTCTGCTCCTCCCCTCTGCCCCACCACCACCCCACACTCACTCACCCTCTCTCTCAAATAAATCTTCAAATAAATTAAAAAAAAAAAAAAAAGCATACAATACATTTCTCCGTCTTGCATGTCACTTAACAGTATATCCTGGGGCTACCTGGGTGGCTCAGTCAGTTAAGCATCTGACTCTTGATTTCGACTCAGGTCACTGTCTTGGGGGTGTGAGGCTGAGCCCCACAACAGTCTGCTTGAGCTGCTGTCCCTCTGCCCCACCCCCAGTTTGCACATGCTCTCTCCTTACCTCAGATAAAATCTTAGAAAAAAACAAAAGCCAATATATTGTAGAAATCCATTGTAGAAGCTCCTCAGTTCTACAGCAGCATAAAATGGTAAATATGTTTGGCCTCAATCCATCATAGTGTTTTCTGTTATATTTACATGTATCCCAAGTCTTTCATATATAGTCCTTCTGTTGTCTATTTTTTCCTCCTTTCACTTTTCTTTTTTTAAACTTTTTTTTTTTTTTTTTTTTTTTTTTTTTTTTTTTTTTTTTTGTGGGGAGAGAGCAAGAGCACAAGCAGGGGAGTGGGTTAGGGGAGAGAGAGAAGCAGACTCCACACTGAGCAGGGATCCGTACGTGGGGCTCGATCCCAGGACCCTGGGATCATGACCTGAGCCAAAGGCAGACACTTAACCAAAGGAGCCACCCAGGAGCCCCCTCTTTTCATTCTTCTTTTAGCTGTTTGTTTTTGGTATTCTGAAAGGTGTGTTTTTGTCCTGTGGTTAACTTTTTATTATTGCCTTTTAGAAGAAACTTCCCCTCTTCCAGCCTCACTGAGATTTCCAGCCCACTGAGCCGACCTCTCTGCACCTTTTCTGCACCAGTCACCTCTTCTCTCCTGTCTCCACTTTCCTTCCTGGGCTCAGATTTCACTGCCCAGCTCTAAGCACACCCCATCCACTCCGGCCCGGCTCTCCCTCACAGCCCGGCCGCTACCTCCACCCAAGCAGCTGACCCGACCCAACCACGCTGACCCGATGCCCCTCATAGTTAGGTCCGCACTTCAAGTGGGCCCTGACACTGCCAAGCTCTCCTGCCACAGTTCCCTGAAATAGTCACCTTTTCTCACGCGGAAAGCCTGCTTCTCACCCTGGTCTCCTCTCCCGTCTCCAACACCCTCTTCAATGACTTCAGTGACTCAAACTTCAGTCACAGAACTTGGAGTCAGAGCCGAGGGACTTCATTGTCCCCTTCCTCTGCTCCCTGCCTGCAGAGCAGTGGGCCCACACCCCTCATCCCCCACTGTGGGGGGATCCCCTCTCTTCTCTACGACTTGTGGTGGTCTGGTTCCATCCCTCTTAGCTCCGAGACTCAATCCGGGCAGCCGTCCCCTCTTCCTCTTGCATTATCCGTCTTCTCCCTGCTGGCTCATTCCCACCCGCAGACACCCAAAGCATCCTACCGTGGCCCTCTTGAGCCCCTGCCCCATTTCTCTGCTCCCCTTTATGGCAGAGCTCCCCAAAGCTCCCCATCACCAGTCCCAACCCTCCATTCTCTCCTCAGCCCACTCAGATGAGGAGGCCTTTGCTCCCACCACCCGTTAAACAGGCCATTGTGTGTTTCCGCCTCGTCTCTCCCTCCTCTGTTCAAACAACCTCTTTTCTTAAGTGACCACGACCAGTAGTCTGACTTCAGATACCATGGATGTGACAGGGATGCAAACTCTGATCCTCAGATAGAACCTCCCCGGCTCAGGGCCAGGCTTAGATCACTTAGTAGACTTCACGCATTGAACACAGGCAGAAAATTCATTTTCCTCACAAAGTAACTCCCCCCCCCCACACCCCATCCAAGCTTTCCCCATCTAAGTAAACAGCACCATCATCCCCCCAAACCTTAACTTCCCCCTCTCCCCCACACTCCATTATCAATCCATCAGTAAATCCTATTGGCTCAATTTTCTTTCTTTCTTTTTTTTTTTTAAGATTGTATTTATTTATTTGACAGACAGAGATCACAAGTAGGCAGAGAGGCAGGCAGAGAGAGAGAGGAGGAACGATCCCCTGGGATCACGACCTGAGCCGAAGGCAGAGGCTTTAACCCACTGTTGGCTCAATTTTCTTAAATCTGCTTTGGACCCAACTAGATGCCACGGTCCGCACAATCCCGCCTGCAGTGGACACGAAGCCTGTGGCTTCCCACAGATTTCTCAGCTGCTTCATTAGTGCTCCCTGTTGGATCCCACCCTGCACCAAGTCCCCCCTCCGTTTTCGATTCTGGATGAAAAACCACTCCAGGGGCCCATGAGATCTGACTTCCTCAGAGGCTGCCAATGCCTAGGTGATTCAGTCCAGAACTGTGGAGACATTAGCTCCCCGGCGGCAAATATCGAAAAGGAGGAAATGGTAGGTGGAAAGGGAGGGAACTGGGCTAACTGCCTCCTTTTCTCCAAAATTCCTCCCTTCAGCTCTTCCAGAAAAGGGTCTGTGCTCATTATTACATTTGCTCAGTGCTCAGCCGTGCCTCTCTGCGCTTGCTGGGAAGCAGTAGCCTGGACGGCTCACTGCTTCGTCTCTTCCTCCCCCGCCCCCCCACCCCGCGCTCCCTGGGCCTGCATCTTCCCGATAAAGGACCAGCGCTTGGACCCATTTTTCAGCCTCTTTCTTTCTTTCCTTCCTTCCTTCTTTCTTTCTTTCTCTTTCTTTTCTTTTCTTTTTTTCTCTTTCTTTCTTTCTCTCCTTCCTTTCTTCCTTCCTTCCTTCCTTCAAGATTTTGTTTATTTGAGAGAGAGCATGAGCAGGGGGAAGGGGGAGAGGGAGAAGCAGACTCCCTGCTGAGAAGGTAGCCAGACATGAGGCTCAATCCCAGGACCCTGAGATCATGACCTGAACTGAAATCAAGAGCCAGACACTCAACCTACTGAGCCACCCAGATGCCCCAGCCTCTTCCTTCTTAAGGACCAAAGTTAGCACTAGGGGGAGACACATTCCCCAGTGTGAGCCGTGGTGAACTCTGGGGCCTCTGCATCCCTGGGAACTTAGCACACAGTTCTTTTTTGTTGTTGTTGTTCTTTTTTTTTTTTTTTTTTTAATATTTTATTTATTTACTTCACAGACAGAGATCACAAGTAGGCAGAGAGGCAGACAGAGAGAGAGGGGGAAGCAGGCTCCCTGCTGAGCAGAGAGCCCGATGCGGGACTCGATTCCAGGACCCCGGGATCCTGACCTGAGCCGAAGGCAGAGGCTTTAACCCACTGAGCCACCCAGGTGCCCTCAGCACACAGTTCTTGAGTCCTGCCTCAGACCCCTGGAGTCTGGATCTCTGGAGAAGGAGCCTGGGACTCCGGGATTCGACAAGCTGCTCAGCTGAGTCTTGTACCTGCTAAAGTTAGAGAAAGATTGTTCAAGGGAAGAAAGGAGTTTCTAGAGGAGAAGGGCTGTTGCTCTCTCCTACTCCTGCTGGCTTCCTGCTTGAGTGTGGTTTCTTTTTCTTTTCTTTTCTTTTTTTTTTTAAGATTTTATTTATCTGAGAGAGAGAGCAGGAGAGCACAAGCACAGGGAGCCGCCGAAGGAAAGGGCGAAGCATCCTCCTTGCTGACCAGAGCTCCGTCCCAGAGCCCTGGGATCGTGACCTGAGCCAAAAGCAGAGGCTTCACCAGCCAAGCCATCCAGGCGCCCTTTTGCTTGAGTATGTTGAATGAGGATATGGAGTGTGGGGTTTCAGCAACCACTTTGGGATCATAAGTTCAAGACCCTAAGGACGGCAGAGCAAAAAGAGCAAGCCTGAGACAGCTGCCCAGCCAGCTTCAGAGCTACCAAATCTAGATCCTTCTGGGAGAGAATGAAATGCCTTGATTCGTTTTGTCAGATAACCCATCGCTTGCAGCTAAAAACAGCCCCAAAGGATTCAAGAGATTGTTTGATCTTATCCTCACATTCACGTGAGAAATGGGAAACAATTTCTCCATTTTACATGTGAGGAAACAGGGTCTGGGAGACCCAGTGGGATCCAGTCTTGAGTCCAGTCCAGGCCCATCTGGCTCCAGGACCCACTCTGTGACCCTTGACTCAGTTCTGCAGATGCTCAGAGGGCATTTGCGATGGGAATGAGTGAGCTGGCTTTGAAGATGATCTTTGTAAATGATCAGAGCCTGGACTGGGCTCTGGACCGAGAAGTTGGGGCATTAACATTGGCCAGAGCAGAAACATTCCCTTCCTCCTCCCACAGCAACGCAGGGGGCAGAGAAGGTTTTCCCAGTTATCTGAGAGCTTTGTCATTCTTCCAGGCTGCACGTAAGATGGAATCGGAGGGGACGGCTCTTAACGTGCCCTCAGAGAAGCTGGGTCAGACATGAAAGGTGGTGACTTTCCAGAAAGAACCCCAAGGATCACTTGCCACGTCCTGCTGCAGCCAGCCAACGCCAACGAGTCCGCATGGTTAGCGAGCCCTCGCCGGAAGCCTGCCAGCCTCTGCAGAACGTGCCGGACTTACCACATTTAATTCTCACAAAAAGCTCGTAACATCATGCTTCCCATTTTACAGATGGGACAACTGAAGCCCTAGGAGTGTTAAGTAACTTGCTCCAAATTGCATAGCTGGTGAGGGACTAAACCTGATCTGACTTGGATGCAATGAGCCTGAAGGAAGGCTGCTCTAGAAGCTTCCACGCGGGGCGCCTGGGTGGCTCTGTCAGCTGAGCATCTGACTCTTCATTTCGGCTCAGGTCAGATGATCTCAGGGAGGTGAGATCCAGACCCCTGTCGGGCTCTGCAGGGAGTCTGCTAGGATTCTTTCCCTCCACGCCCCACCTCCACTCATATGTGCTCTCTCTCTCTCTAAAATAAACAGTTTTTTAATTTAAAGATTTTTATTTATTTATTTGACAGAGAGGAAGAGCACAAGCAGGGGGAGCAGCAGAGGGAGAGGGAGAAGCAGGCTCCCCTCTGAGCCCAGAGCCCGATGCGGGACTTGATCCCAGGACCCAGGACCTGAGCCAAAGTTCCACACTTAACCATCTGAGCCACCTGGGCGCCCCCAAAATAAATAAAACTTTAGAAAAAAATAAGAAACCTCCACACTATTCTGAGGCCCAGTGGCACGTCCTGGGCCACACTAATGACCGAGTGAAGACTAGAATCCACACCTGCCTCCACAGTAGTCTGGGCCCCAGATCGGCACCACCCTTTATTTATTTTTTTAAATATTTTATTTATTTATTTGACAGAGAGAGATCACAAGTAGACAGAGAGGCAGGCAGAGAGAGAGAGGGAAGCAGGCTTCCTGCTGAGCAGAGAGCCCGATGCGGGACTCGATCCCAGGACCCTGAGACCATGACCTGAGCCAAAGGCAGCAGCTTAACCCACTGAGCCACCCAGGCGCCCCTCGACACCACCCTTTAAAGCAGCCAACCGCCACCCCACTACCCACCATTTTCTACCACTGAAACTTTGGAAATGTCCAGCTTCCTTGCTGGTGCCGCTGCCCAAGACAGGGAGTCACAACTATTCCCGCTCCAACCAGACAGAACACTGGCCCTCGCACTCCATCTCTCACTCCCTAGGAGAAAAAAATTCTTCCCCTCTCACCTCCTTCATGAAGGCTAGAAGGCTTAGCTGAGCAAAGACTGTTCTTAGAATATCCTTATTCTTCCTAAGGTTACTTTATGCCGATCGTATGGCAGGCATTATCTCATTTAACCCTCACGACATTTTACAAAGAAGAACACAGAAGCCTGGAATGGCTAAGTAACTTGCTCCCAGTAAGTTGACCAAACTCCTGACCTCTAGGTCATGAGAAGGCGGTATCCTCAGTGCCACATGAGGGCTCCCGGGTTCCCTGCATGGTTCCCAAATTGAACAGAGACATGCCCAAGGCCGCAGCAGTCCCCATGCCAAAGCAAAGGCCCCATTTTCCACCAAGGCACTCCAGGCACAGGACCTAGCCCGAGACCCCTCACGGCCCTGGGCCCTAAGGCAACATTTTTGGCTACTCTGACCTTTGGCTTGTCTGAGGCTGGGGCAAAACGGCAAGGCCTATTCAGGCCTGCACTACAGAGGGCCAGCCTAGAGGCCAGACATTTCCCCAGAGTTTCAGCAGCATTTGGGAGAGTGGTACCTGCCAGGCAGTGAGTCATAATGACTCGTGCTTCTTCCTCCTACTTACCTACCCATACATCCTGAGTTTTCCACACTGGCCATGTACTCCTTGGGTGGGCCCGGAGGAAGGAGCTGGGCAGTGTTCTTTTCCTTCTGAACATAACAGTATTGCTGGCTCAGTATAAAAACATTTTTTTGAAACACCTCAGTAAAGACATACCGAAGGCAAACATGAAAATCGTCACCTTTGCAAACCCACTTTCCTCCCAGAGGCAGCCCCTGTCATGTGGATACGGACCCTTCTGGGTTTTTCCTGGGCATTTATTTACAAACACGGACGAGTCCAGATGTGTTCTGAGGCCCCCTTTGCCTCTGAGATCTAGGGGACATGCTGAGAGGGGCTCTTACCTCCACCCCCGTGAATCATGAGAGGTTGACAGTCACCCCTTTGAGTCCCAAGAATGGTGTTGGGAGAAAGAAAGGGACCCTTATGTGTCCGGTCTCCTCAGTCTCTGGCTCTTGCTTCTGCCCTGGCCATCTCCTTTCTCTGACCCAGACGAAAGGACAGCTTCTTTCTGGACTCTACCCTAAAACTCACGCACACAGACATTGGTCAGTCGAACAGACTTCCCAGAGGGCTCGGGGGTCCCAGAAGTGTTCACATTGTACCCCACATGGCAAACCATTGTATCATCTCTGTGATGGGTTCATGCCCTCTCAAGCCTCCCCATTCCCAGGAAGGGGTGCTCCCTGGCTCTTTGCCCCATTCATTCTACCACCTTGACCCTCAGGAAATTCACACTCTCCTCCCTTCCTAACCCAAGTAATTCAGTCCCCCAGCGCCTCTGTCAACCCCTCTTGGCGCTAACACAAAGGCCCTCCATTGTTCTGGGCCCACTCTCCTGAGCAGACATCTGTGGCACATTTCATGTTCTCTTGCTGCTCTCATGGAATGGGCCTGGAGCTCTTACAAGGCGAGGAGGCTTCTGTTTACATCTGGGTTACATATTTAACAAACAGAAATAGTGTGGGGGTGCAGTTTTTCTTTGTTTGCACAAGTGAAATCATGTTGTGCACAGTGCTCAGTGGTTTTCTTGTTCCACTCAACTGAAAGCACAGACATCTTCCAGATCACTAATAATCACAGCTGAACTTCCCCGGGGAACCGAACTCAGGCCCTGGGTACTTTGTACCTGTGCCATCCCAGCCTGGTGACCGCGAGCCACATGAGGATCCAGAGCCATTGAGATGTGGCTGATGCCAGAAAGGACCACATTTTTAATTTAATTTAATTTTAATTACTTTAAATTTTGAAACAAAAATATTTGTTAAATATGCTTTATTTTTTGGCAGGACTTCGCTTACAGTATTGTTGTAGAGCTGAAAGATGTCATGGGGTAAAATACATACCAGATTTCAAAGACTTAGTAGGAAAAAAAGGACAGAAAATATCTCAGGGTAGTTGGGCTGGCTCAGTCGGTAGAGCTTGAGACTCTTGATCTCAGGGTTGTGAGTTTGAGCCCCATGTTGGGCATAGAGATAAAAAAAAATCCAAATCCTCAGTATTAATTCTTATATTGATATCATGTTGCAATGATCCATTATGTTAAAACATATTTTTTTTTAAAGATTTTATTTATTTATTTGTCAGAGAGAGAGTGAGTGAGAGCGAGCACAGGCAGACAGAGTGGAAGGAAGAGTCAGAGGGAGAAGCAGGCTCCCTGCGGAGCAAGGAGCCCGATGTGGGACTCGATCCCAGGACGCTGGGATCATGACCTGAGCCGAAGGCAGCTGCTGAACCAACTGAGCCACCCAGGCGTCCCTAAAACATATATTATTAAAACTAATCTTACCTTTCTCTTTTTACTTTTTTTTTTTTTTTTTTTAGATTTTATTTATTTATTTGACAGAGAGAAATCACAAGTAGATGGAGAGGCAGGCAGAGAGAGAGAGGGAGGGAAGCAGGCTCCCTGCCGAGCAGAGAGCCCGATGCGGGACTCCATCCCAGGACCCTGAGATCACGACCTGAGCCGAAGGCAGCGGCTTAACCCACTGAGCCACCCAGGCGCCCTCTTTTTACTTTTTCTAAACATGGCTTCTACAAATGTTAAAATTGTATGTAGCTCGTGTTGTATTTCTATTAGTGGCTCTTCGTCATTTTCTATGTATTACCTCACTAGGGCACAGACGTGTTTAACAAATATTTGTTGAATACCTTCTGTGTGTCAGGCACCAGTGATACCACGCCCAACAAAACAGACCAGAATCCTACTCTTACCAAACGTCCATTCTAGGTTGCAATCTTTTTCTACTTTATCAGGTAGATAATATTATGACCCCATTTTATAGATGAGGAAACTGAGGGAGAGGAGAGTTAGATAATTTCCCCAAAGTCACAGAGCAAGTAAGTGGTCAAGTTGGGATTCGAACTCAAGCACTCTGAGCCCACCCGCAGGCGCCACCATCGTGTACGACCTATGCAGGAACCAAACAGTACCTGTTCTGAGATCAGGTGAACTGAGGTTGCAGGCAAATATGAGATGTTGACGAGAGACAAGCCTTAGGTCTGAGGTCATAAGCAGGGCCAGAGCTGGGACAGTGAGGGTTCAGAAGCTGGGGGTGGGCTTGGCTGCCCACAAACAGGGTCGGGGAGTGCAGCAGCTTTCGGGGTGGCAGCCTGAGGGTCCAGGCAAGAGAGCACAGAAGGGCTGGGGAGGAGGCTGCAGGTCAGATCTGGTCAGCGGTGGGGCCCGGCCCCAAGAAACTGTGCCCCAGATGCTGCCAGCGCCCCGCCAGGCCCCAGGCTAACCAACCTATTCTCTCCAGCTGGTTAGTCGGGTGGCCCCTCGACAGCCAGTTACCAGCTGCCGACTGGCACCACCCTCAAAATACCCACCTCACAAGAGTCCTAATGAGACGTTTTATTCCATCTGTCATTTTACGGCTGGATGACATGCAGCTCAGGGAGACGGAGTGATCTAGTAAACTAGTGACACAGCTGGCCATGGTTGAAGAACCCAGGGCCACTGGGTTCCAGAACCCACGGTCCACTCTCCTTACCAGTGTCGGCCTGCCTTCTGCGCCCCGACTGCCCGCCTGTGGACATCCCCAGGGTTCAGTGGTGTGGGAGAGGGCGGCTCCTGAACGACAGTGTGGGGCTAGGGTCTGGCCCAGGACAGGCAATGGGGGAGGGGATGAGACTCATTCCCGAAGATAACGGGTTTTCTGCCTAACTTAGGCCTAGAAAGAGGGGATTCTGGGTCTTCCCATCCTGCCCACAGAGAACCAACACCATGCGGGGGGAGCAGGCGGCGCAGCGGCCAGATCCCAGACATGGGATTTCTCATCCTGGCTCTGTCCCTGAACGTGACCTTTAGCAAGTGATCTCTCCTCTCAGAGACCTGGCTTCCTCATTAATAAAATGGAGATAGGAAACGGTACCTCCGGGGTGCCTGGCTGACTCAGTGAGTTAAGCCTCTGCCTTCGGCTCAGGTCATGATCTCAGGGTCCTGGGATCAAGCCCCGCATGGGGGTGCTCTCTGCTCAGCAGAGAGCCTGGTTCCCTTCCTCTCTCTGCCTGCCTCTCTGCCTACTTGTGATCTCTGTCTGTCAAATAAATAAACAAAATCTT